>NC_041381.1:404189131-404209347 GCF_002162155.2 Triticum dicoccoides | reverse complement strand
TCTCTCTCACACACACACACCCCACACACACACTAAGACTCCATCTCACACACACATGCTTTAGGCGGAGCATTTGTTCCTACCACCCTTCATCCAACCTTACCCGTATGATAAACAATCACCTTTATTTACTTGCATAACTTGGACAAATTCCACTTTACTTTAGTAGTCAGCAAACTTATCATATGTACCCTTATAAAAAAACAAGTTGGCGATGATGGTGTGCCTGCCATCTTGTAATACACAACGTATGATCTATATCTGACGGATAGAAAGCAAACTATGACAATTTTACCAAAGATACCCGCACCTCTCTCCACATCATTATCTCCCACAACCTCATTGCTCAGCAATTAAAAAAGGAATAAGTCTCTGGAACAATCTAGCATGCATGGTGGCCGCTGCCGCCTGCCGGCGCCGTCCATCCCCATGCCTCCGCCCATTCCGACCACCAGTCACCACCACGCTCCACTTCTCCTCGCCTTATCTCTCATCTTTCATTTTTTTGATGAAATTCTTGAGATACCAGTTTTCCGATAAAATTCTCGAGATATCATTAGTTTTTACACATGGGATTACTCCTGCATGGGTCAATCACAACAGGTGTTTTGTAAAAAAAATACATATTGATGTTCCGTGCAATGCATAACACAAATCACGAGCAGGAAGTGACATTTTTATGACACAACCACGTTAACATGGCCACGTAAATCACTAGCTAAAGTAAATACCATTATACTTATATCCCGATGCAAAAGGTTGAGTACATGTCCAAAGAGTAGAGTCGCACACACGCACTCTGTCTCTCAGAATGTCTCTCACACACACACCAGTTACGTGACGCCCACTTAAGCAGACACGTATGTTACAATTTGTGCACCCACGGGTACACGTGATGTTGCGCATTTATTTAAGCCGGAAGGCGAACCCAAACAGTAGTTGCATTCATTCCCCTCCCGCCGCCTCTTCTCTGGTCACTATCGCGTGGTAGCCATGGCCCGGCCGAAGGTAACAACATACGCCATACTCCCGCCGGAGCGGCGCTTCAATATGGAAATTTTAGTGGTCATGCATGCATCTTTTTGTGCTAGCACTCCTATATAAGGGTTGACCGGTCGCTTCCCGCGGACGTGCACGGGCGGTGTAAGAGGAAGGAGAAGGGAAGCGGGTTGTGGAGTAACGTTTTTTACCACAATTTCTTAGGAAACCGAGTGCAACAATTGAGTAGTTTTGCAAACTACCAGTACTACACCTGAAACGGTTCAAAACCTATACTCCCTTGCCAGCGCGTGCTTCCCGTGTGAAATGGTCATCGTCGCCCTGGAGCGTCAGTGCCGCATTATTGCCCGGCCAGAGCGGAGGCGACCTCTCACTGGCGTCGGCTTTTAAGTGGCGCGACGGCCAAGAGAGCGTCGCTTCCCGGTGCACGCAACTGCTCCGCGTCGAGACTAGCCATAGGCCCTGTTTGGATCCATGGGTTAGAGTTAGTTTGAGCTAGTTGGGGCTCAAATAGCCCTAAAGTATCCAAGCATGAGGGTTTAAATTGGAGCAACGTGCACCAAACCCACCAAAAAAAACTATCCCACCCAAGAGGTGCTAACTGGAGATAGTTCTCATTGGGACCACTGAAAAATCACTTTTCTCCCTCCATCAAGTGCATTTATTGTCAATCTAACCCTGTCACCCAAACACCTCTTTGGCTACAGTTAGTTCAGGCTTAGTCATGAGTTAGTCTGACCTCTAGCTAAGTTAGAGTATCAAACAGGAACAGTATAGGACATGCAAGTTGCTCAAAGCATACAAGCAAATTCGTACGTGAAAGGATTTTTTCTTTTTGAAAACAGAACATGAAAGGAATTTTTTTAGAATGCTCTTGGCATGTCGCTGACATGTGATGAGTTAACCAACCTCAATAGATGGCAAAAACGCCAGCCCGCTGCACTTTGATAGAGACGAGGAGGGAGAAGCGATACAGGCTGTTGGATTACTAGAGATAGGTGTCGCACGAAAGCCAAGAAATATGGTGACAGCGTGGGTTAGCCATGTACTAGTATGATGTAACTACACTGGGCTGCCGTGTTTCGTACTCTTCCAGTCCACTGTGGAGATGATTGGTTAATTTTATATCGCTGAATAATATTAAATATTATGAGTGCAGACGCTCCACCACGACGTTCCTTGCTCCTTCTCGGTCGTCCGGAATCTATGTTCTTCCACTCTATTTTTTTACGTGAGCTTTGTTCATCCTTTTGCCAACACGCGAGACATCTAGCATCAAGGTGCACGTGTTATGCAAGGATCGTTCCATCTATATGAAGAACACATGGGACTGGAACTACGAGACGGACATGTACCCAGGAGTGGACGTACAAACCTGAGTAATGTAGCGTAGTAAGTGAAGTAGAAAGGCACAAATGGTATGAACATGCGTGGCATATAGGGTGTGTTTGGTTGCGTTCTCGTCTCAGCATAGTTGTTCCCTCTTCATGCATGCTCAACGCAACACCCCTCTTCATGCATGCTCAACTCAACACCCCTCTTCATGCATGCTCTCTTCATGCATGCTTATAGTGTATTTGTGCTAAACCAGTGTGGACTCATGCACCCTCCATACACTCTACCAAACACCCAAAAGTGGGTCGAGAAGGGAACTCTTGGGCGGCATTTGTCTCTTACTACGTACTACCACTAAATGTTGTACGTGCAATGCACGGTGATGTTATGGAATACGTGCCTAAGTACTCTACTACTACTATATTAGTTGGAGGCACATATTAACTTTTATATTTGTTTACTTCTATGCCCCGAGGCCTTCCAACTAGACGTGTCTTTATCTCCAGGTCGCAGTTTGTATCGTTCATACCACTAAGTACTACTACGTGTGGTCTCCGACGCAGAAGTGGAAGAAGTGGAGACGCTCTACCACGCTGTTTGTTTTTTTATGCTGGGCTCTACCACGCTGTTCATGTCCCACTCCTTTCATTGACGTGTGGGACATCCAGCACGTGCCGTGTTTAGCACCCTTCGTCGTAAGAGTTGAAACGCTAGCATTCATCAGAAATAAAAAATAATTATAAATCAACAGTGATACTATTTTTTTGCGAACCAATCAGCAGTGATACTATACCACGCGGTTTCATTGCTCCTCGATATTGGAAAGAATACTTCCGTTCGCCAACGGCCCTGTTTGGATACTCTAACTCAGTTAGAGGTTAGAATTAGATTCTAACCTTGAACTAACCTTAAACTAACTCTAACCAAAGAGCTGTTTGGATGGTAGGGTTAGATTGACAAGAAAAATTCTTTCTCAATCATTTGACTACTTTGGATCCTGTTTGGATGGGAGGGGTAACTTTTTTTACTAATTTTTCTAGTGGGCCTAGGAGAACTAACCCAAATAAGCTCCTCTAGTGTGGGCTAGTTTTTTGGGGTGGGTTAGATCCAACTAACCCAAACTAACCCATCATATTTGGATACTTTTGGGTTATTTGAGCCTCAACTAACTAAAACTAACTCTAACTTAGGGATCCAAACAGGGCCAACATGTGGGACGTCGACCATCCTGGTCCACTTGCAATGCATGCAGAACTCCAAGGGAGAGTCACCCAGGTCGTCGCACCGCACTAACAATGACTAATGAGCCGTCAAATCACAGGCCCACTTCCCACTTTGAAGTTGCTCGGACGAAGGAACCATCATGACTTCGTTGAATTCCGCTTCTTGAAGAAAACTACTGTACCAGCAGTACTGCTAGCTACAGTAGTTACTCCAAGAGAGGCCTCCTTTCATAGGATAGGAATTTTATAGGAATATGAAAATCATAGGAAGTGAGATGACATGCATCTCAATTCCTATAGAGAAAGAGATTCCATTTGATGCATAGGATAGGATGTTTTCCATTTAGTCTAGGCTAATGTACTGGTAATTTTCTCTAAAAACTACAATAGTAACTAGTAGTACTGGTACATGCTCGTACTCAGACACAGACACACACACTAACTACTAGTACTACTACTTCTCACATGCTGGCCAGATGTCATCGTTCTCCTTCCCGGCTTTGTTAGCAACACCCCACCATGCTTGGATCTCCGCCGACCTCTCCACAGCAGCGCGTGCGTCCTTTTCTTTCTTGCGGCGGCGGGCCTCTCTTTTCTTGAGTGCTTTCTGACTTTTCCGCTCCCTCTGTGCGTCTTTGGCCGCCTCTTGCTCTACCGCCCATTCGGCCTTGGCATCTTCAAATTCCTCCCACATAGTTGTGAGGTCGCGAGCGGCGATGAACTCGGCATGGTGGGATGCCATCGCTTCCCTACCATTTTGTGTGCGATCGTGGGTGGCGAGGAACTCGGCACGGCGGGATGCCATCGCTGCCTTACCGGTTAGTGTGCGGCACGGTGGCATGAACGATGCTTGGTGAGAGCTCTGGGGTGGAGTGGCCGAACAACCGTATAGTGCATTGGTTTGTCAAGAGCTCAAGGACAAAAGACGAAGCAAATTTGGATTCCCCTTCAATCCTGGTCATTTATTACCGAGTAAAATGCATTGGCGGTCATCGAACTTGTCTTATACTAGCTCACTTTGATCATTGTATACGAGATATGGTGATTATACGGTCACTGGCTCAGCGTATAGCTTGGTATTTGTCTGGTTGACCAGTCAAACAGTCTGCATGCGCCTCATCAGCTCTTGTTCTTTATCTATCTACGCGGGACTACCTGTCAATGGAGAAAGAAATAATGTAAAAACCAAAATTATGCGTATGTGGGGAATCAAACCACGGACTCCTTGCTGCAACGCACCCTGGTCGGCCAAATGAAAATGAAATACTTTGCATCAGACACTCACGCTCACGCTGTCAAAGCATGCTAATGCATGCACGTCACCCTCTAAACCAAAGCCCTGCTCATGGGGCAACGCAAACGGCGAGCCCATCACCTGCGCGCCCCAATGGTGCCTGACATTACTGTTTAGATGTTTGATGGAGGCTACGCAAACGCCGAGCATGTATTCACCTGGCTCAACACCAACGGTCATAGTCGGATCGCCTTCCTCATGTATATCGCCCATCACAATGACAATCTATAAAACAGCCTAGCTAGAGAGGGTACTATGGTAGTATGGTACGGAGTATGTACTATCGTGAGCGACCAATCTTAGTGCGACTGCACACCGAAACCCCTTCCATCGCTAGCGCGCGCTTCCCTCCTGAAACGGTCACCGTCTCTCCAGAATGTCAATGCCGCATTCATCGGACTTAACTGCAGGTGCAATTGGTGTATCACTAACATGCGGTCCAGATGCCCGTTGGGCCCACATGTCAGTAACCCAACGCATCTGCAGTTAAGTCACTAAAGCAGCGTCCGCATTCACGCCCGACGGACCTACTCCGGCGCCAGTTGTCCATCCGTCTGCCACGGCTCATTGCCATTCGCCCGCTATATTAACTTGAGCCCCAGCTCCCATCCATAGCCAAAGACCCACACTTATTCTCCTTCGGTCCCTTCCTTCTGTCGGCACCACTCCAACCATGGCCTCCTGGCGCTCCGAAGCTCTCTTGGATGTACTGTCGCAGGAGTAGACGAGGGACATCGGCGGCTCTGCTCCGGGCGCGCTCCAAAGCTCTCTTCGACGTACATTCGCATGAGCAAACAAAGGAGATCGCCGGCACCCCCCGGCCTCCCTCCGCCGCCACGACCACGAAGTCGGTGCGCGTGCGCGGGCGCAGCCGGCAGCGAGGAAGAGTAGTACACGGTAGATCGCCGCCGCTCTAGTCCCGGGAAGGCCACAGCTACTCCACTCAGTCGATGCCAAGCTTGGTGGGGTAAACATCGGCGGGCGATTAGCCGCTTGACGGCGACGTGGAGGCGGAAATCTTTAGAACCTTGTGCTCAGGAGGAGGAGGTTATCGAGGCGGATGAGGAGGAGGCAAAGGCAATGGCTGGCTTTCTCGGGTTCATGGCCGGACATGGTGGTCGGGCGCCGGCGATCTTTTAGATTAGGTTTACAGTAGGTTTTAGTACGGTTTGTGCGAAATATGTAATGAATTTCATCCAGTTTGTAAGAAAAGTTTTCGAAATGTAATGAATTTCATCCGGTTAATTTGAAATTTGCTTTGTTTGCACGAATTTTGTCCGGTTAGTTCATATAGATGCCGGTGTAAAATTGTGGGCCAGCGCTGGAGATGCCCTAACTATCATGCTATAATCGCTAATAGTCCTCCATTTTTATCTTGCTTACATAAAAATGGAGCAAATGGACGGCACTGTAGCACGTCATATCACTCGAACTAGCCTGCCTAACAAGCGGGAAAGCACCGCCCTCCTCATTTTATCGATCGATCGCGCAAAAATGTTACGCTTCGCAAGTTCTAAAGGAAAAGGCGGCACACTTACGACTCGTACGCGTCGCACCCCCGACAGTCCGGCTCGCATGCCGCTCACCACAGGGGACACGCGTTGTCTTGGAATTTTACTGACATGTGGGACTGTACTTGAATAAACCGGCGATAGTCGAAATCTAATCGCTCGGCGGGTGTCGGCTGAGAAGAGAGAAACGGGGGAGGGAGAAGCGATCGCCTGCCCGCCGCGCACGAACTCCAAGAAATATATGGTGATAATGTGAGGTGGGCCATGCTGGAGTCCGGACCGCTTCCGGAGCCCGCTATGACCGCCCTGGCCCCTCAAGACGCCAGCTGCCCGTCGCATGCATAGCAAATAGTCCCCGCTTATGTAGAGGAGAGAGAGGCATTGACAAAGTCAAGGAGTAATAGTGGAGACAATAGCTTTCATAAAAAATAAACAATGAATACTCGTTGCTCATCCTCTATAAAGGAAAGAATACTTTCATTCGCTAACATGTGGGACGTCGACCATCCTGGTCCACCTGCCATGCAAAAAATTATCCTGGTCTACCCTGGTCATATCGCAGGCCCAACCTTTCACACTGTAAGTTGTTCAGACGAAGGAACCATCATGACTTCGTTGAATTCCGCTTCTTCAAGAAAACTTACTGTACCCGCAATACTGCTACCACACGCGAAGACTGGACGGCACTGTACCACGTCATATCACTAAAACCCACTAGGCCAAACTAGCCCGCCTAGGTCATCTATTTTAGAATACAGGGAGTACGTCTCTGCACTGCTATGATTTTGTGTTGCACGTTCTCTATACTTTTGGTACGATTTTTCTACCCTATGAACAAAATGAGGCCTAAATGTATCCGTGTCGACTATTGTCTGATCGATCGCTAAGCCTACAATTTTAGGAGCTAGGGCTATTGGTCGATCGACGGGGGATAAGTATAAGCGTACCACGAGCTCATCAGCCCCAACGTTTCTCTTCGGTGAGTGTTTTGCAAGTACTATAGCTCGCACAGTAGCTAGCCTACTAGCACCAAGAATCATCAAACAAGCCCTGCTAATATGATAAACAGTCCAAACTTACATCTAAGCATGCCATATATTACATCAAAAGCTGGTGAGGATACATCTATTTCCATAACTCAGAGAGGGTTCGCATGATTCATCGCATGATTCACTATCAAACAAAAGTAGCAAGATCCGCCCACACAAGACAGTGCACTAGCCCTAAGATGGTTTGATAACACGCATCGTTCTGGTAACTAAACACAGGGCAATGCAAACTACCCTAAAGGATTAGCGCGACCAACTATTTCTTGTCATCGATCTCTCGGGCAATGACCACAGCACGGACAGCGGCATGGGAATCGATTTCTGGGGCGATGTCCACAGGTCTAACCGCGACATCGGAATCGATCTCTGGGGCGATGTCCAAAGGATGGACAGCGGCATTGGAATCGATCTCCAGGGCGATGCCAACAGGATGGGCCATGACATCGGAATCATCAAGGACGTCCACCGGCACCTGCACAACCCTAACATATTAGCAAGCACATTGCAAATAATCAAAAACCACAACTATGGTAATAAGCCAAGATTTTTACCTTGTGCAACTCATCGGGGGATCTCATCCCTCCGAGGGCCATCTCCTCGTCCTCGATGGGGGCCATCACCTTTCCAGTGGAATACTGCTTCTCAACGGCGACTATCTCCTCAAACTCGGTCTTCAGCCTCACATAGGTGGCAATCAGAGTTCTTGGGGTAGGCATGGTGGGGCCCTTGCTGTTCTTCCAACTTTCTTTGAGGAGTTCGTCTGCCAACATCCTCAACTCTTTGGCCAGTGCTTGTTTCTTGGAGTTCTTCGTCTCCATGGGTTTGCCTGCCAACATGGTCAACTCATTGGTCGGTGCTCGCTTCCTGGAGATCGCTGTCTCTAGTAGGTTGTCCGCCGGCAACTCTTTGCCTAGTGCGCCAGGATCCATCAATGAACTGACAAACAAAAAGCAATCGAAAGGAAACCACAATCACAATGAAAACGTGAAAATAATAGGATGTGAGAATCGGCCAGCGCTTCACAAAAAGAAGATTCTTGGAATGAAAATATAGCAGCATAACTGATTCGCCCACCGTTCCTTCGTCGGTACAGAAGAAAAATGGCAGAAGTGAGTAGCCTGGAGTGAGGTTTTTTTCAAGAAAGGGAAGAAAGGGCTTGAATGAGCGTTCCAATGAAATGATGGTTGCTTCGTCCAGTCCAACTTGGAGGCCACCTTACCACTGCTGGTAAAGGTGTGGGTTTTGTGATATGACGGGTCATGACGGACACACTGGGGTGACAGGTGAGTCTCGACTATAGCACCTCGCTGTGATTTGGTGGATGGCACGCGGGCCCGGATGCTTTCAAATGTCCGACATGTAGATAGAGCGGCTAGTCATATAGGAGTGCTCAATATTGTGCACCACGACCAAGGCGGAGAGGAAAACGAGAGAACTACGTAATTAATGCATGAGTTTAATTAGGGTAGTTTTGTAAAGTAGTACGAGATACTACCTCCGTCTAGATGAATAAGTCATTCACGTAGTTCTAGGTCATCAATTTGAGGAATTAAATATGTGTTATATGTGATGAAAAGTATATCACTAGATTTCTACACGGATGTAGTATATATTTTTTGTCACATATAGTACATATTCAGATAGTTAAATCGTCAACCTGGAACTATGTGAATGACTTATTCACCTAGACGGAGGTAGTACATTCCTCCAATCGTAAAATGCCTTGGTTCATGAGATTTGAGATTTGAGCCCTATAAACCGGAAGGGTGGGAGTACTGCATGGCTGCACGCGGTGTAGTCTAGTCACTTGTTGAAATCTCTAGAAAGGAAAATACTCCTTTCTGGTTTACAAGGCTATACTACTCCCTCCGTCTAGGTGTGTAAGTCATCTTACCAAAACCAAATAGTCCCAAAACACTTAGGCACGGTGCATTAACTTCTACCTTGTTTCTTGTTTCTTGACATATCAACCAATAAGAGATGAGAGGTGTGCATGCTTTTAATGACTTGCAATGGCTAGTTCATTGCAAGCAATGCTATTAATTAGCAAATAAACATTGGTGACCCCAGGAGGAAACAGTGCTAAGCGCGTGGACCTATGCAGAATGAGTATCAACCAATGGATGATGGAGTTTAATTTTTAAACAATAGCAATTTTGTCTCATGAAAGAGCCTGGCTACTATATGCGTGCTCCAAGGCACCGCACCACGCGAGCGTTCGCAACTGCCACGTTCGGGTTGCGCTTGGCTCTTCGCCTCTTCGAGAAGACGAACAATGATGTTACTCCTACTTCTACAATATCGAATCCACTGTTGCATGTCCGTCAACCTCATGCGGGAGGGATAGCATGTAGCAAAAGCTTCTACTTATTGCTCCTGCCTTTGCGTCTATGACTGGTGGGCCCAATAGGTGGTTGGCCCTCTTGTCATGCAGCCAAAGGCAGGTGCATTTAAGGCACTGGAGCTCAGTCCGTGAGGGAGAGGGCGTTGTAGTAATCAAATTTCTCGGTCTTGTACGAGTTAACGTGACACATCAAAGCACTGCACTCGATATAAGGCTGGTCATAGTGGGGAGTAACTTAGACTAGTAACATGCATATGTTACTAGTCTATGTTACTTATCTCTATAGTGCATAGTATCATAGATTAGTATCATAGGTGGTCTCATTTATTGACATGCATGACACATAGTAGCATCACATTTATTTTGTTAGGGTATCTACCTATGTTACTATAACCATCTCTCTCTTCTTTAATAGCCTGCCACATAAGCATGTTTGCGAGTTTGAAGTGCATGATACTACTTATGTTACCACCACTATGGCCAGCCTAAGTCTTTTTACACATTTCAAATGGACTACTTCGTATGTAGACATATTCTGCTTCATATGTAGTCACTTGTTGCAATCTCTAAAAAGACTTATATTTGGAAACGGAGGGAGTACAACGCATGCATGCATGTCGTGACTTTCCTTTTGATACTTGCATGTGTTGATTTGATGCACCTTGCCAAATTTTGACTATAAATTTAACTAACCAAATTTTCATGCATGTCACAAAAAATTACGGGGCTGTTTGGATTGTGACTATGTTTGTCTTATGTTGCCACATTATTTTTCCTACACTTGCCTAACCTAAGTTGCTCAAATTGTTAGACACACTTTGTCTTGCCTAAGGGAATCTTGCCACAATTTTTGTGTCTATGACACATTATTTTGTGTCTATGACATGTGGAGTAGAAAATATAAATAATAATGCATGTTGGGCCAACCCACGTTTCCGCTAATTTTAGCCGTGGGCTTGTTCACAATTTTTACGAGGGGTGGTTGTTCATTTAATGGAGGGACTTATAGTACCAGACTTGAACGATACAAAGTGCGACCTGGCACACCGTAACACCACTTGAAACAAGCGGGTAGCTATCTCAAAAAACAATCAACAACTAAAAAAACAGCGACCTGGCATGTAGTAGTACACAATTTTAAATGATTGTTTTGATGGAGTGAAAAAGGAAAACTACCCCACTACGTATATATAGGCCTGAGCCTCCATACTTGCTTGCTAGGGTTGCTCTATTCACACACTCTCATCCTCTCCAGATCTAAACATGATAGGGGTAGTAGCACTGTCTTTCTCCCTTCAAAAAACACTAGCTTTCTATCCTCACCGCTGATTACAGATACGGACGTATCCCCCTCCACCGGTGAAGGGGAGGAGGGGAAGCGTTTAGGCCGTCGTTGACAGCAAGGGAGGAGACCTACTGCTAGCCGCACCGTTATCTCTGGCCGAGCGCCGGCGCGGGAGGTCCTCTGATCCCTTCGTCGTTGCCTGTGGGCGGATCCGGCCTCCCGCCGCCCACCTATCCACACCCCGATGACCTTCAGGTATATCTTCATTTGAAACCGCCTTAGCTCTACCTCCCCAGCTCGCTACGTCGCTGCATGTGCATCATTTTCTACCTCTCAGCCCCTCTCAATCGGATGGTCCAATGTCACCTAGTATTTTTTTTCTTCTATTGTTAGAGGTAAAGCTACTTCATGGAGTCGAATCTTGTACTCCCTCCGTCCGAAAATACTTGTCATTGAAATGGATGTATCTAGATGTATTTTAGTTCTAGACACATCCATTTTGATGACAAGTAATTCCGGACGGAGGGAGTACTTGGTTCAAACAAGAAATAAAGTGGGGGTGGGGGAATTTAGTATGTACATCGGACTTGGTACAAACAGGAAGGAAAGGCGGTGAAAGTAGTACAGACTGGTCATCCAACCGGTATGTTGGTCGAAAAGGGAAATATAGGGGTAACGTTGTACACAGTGGTATGACCAGGACTAGATTTTCTATCCACACATAGGAGTAGGTGGCTAGAGTGAACAAAAATGGGACCAACCCAGATATGTTTCTTGGATGTTTGTTTCTCGGGGGAACAAACTATGAATCACCACTTTATGCCCCTGTTTACGTACATGGTGCTGGACTGCTGGTGCATCCACTGTCCCATGCCCTTGTACCAAATATTTAGCTGTTCTTAATCTAATGTCCCTGGTAAAAATGAAGCCATGCCACTGTTATAAGCCACGACAAGTTTAGCCAAATGTTTTTGCCTGTAATTGTTTGAGACTCTGAGTGTTTCCTCTGTACCTTTTTGTGCAAACAGGGATATCCAATTCACCTGGTTGCTGTTGTGACCTTTTGGTGCACTACACAAAACTCTTCTTAAAAGAAGTGACTTTTGTGCTGTTTAACTAGAATGTCAGAATGGAACAGTTGGTTCATTTCGGTGGAACTACACGAAGGGAGATCTGTGTTCCAATCCTCATCATCCATATTGGCGCCATAACCTTCCTTTAGGTAAGAATGATATTTAATGCATGTGTTCATCTCTATTTTCCGACTGCCATGAGAAAATAATGCTATTTTTTTACTAGTACACTTGTACTCCCTCACTGACAAAACCAATTCTGAACAAGAAGGTCAATCATGTACTTGGTTTCACCAACTGGTGAGGAGAAAGAGAAATAGAGCATGAAGAGGAAGAAGAAGGAGGAGGAGGAGGAGGAGGAGGAGGAAATGAAGAAGATCACACGATGGTACCGTCCTATGTTATCCTGACATCTTTCTAGTGGTGTTGTATTGCTGTGTTGCTACTAGTCTTAATTTACTTGGAAGACTAGCAAGATGTTCGTTCGTTGCACGTAACATCGAGATGCACTTAACAACAAGATCACCAAATCTATTTTTTTAAGAGTATAAGAGTAATAGATAATAGAGTAGAGATAGATAGAGAAATGCAGCATAGTAGTACTTGGCTTAACGACACATCATACTAATTAACCGGATTCTCGATGCATGTGTGACCCAGATCTACACGATAACCAGTGCCAAGTTGATCTTGCTGAGGCCGAGGCCTCAGTCGAGGCCATTCAAGGGATCCGACAATGTCTCCCTTACATGTGAGACGATCCTCCAGGGAGCCCTTCCACTTCTGTCGTATCTCTTGCAAAGTCACTTAATTAATCAGGAGTACTTAAGTAGCACTAATTTATTGCTGCCTAATTTTCCCGTTAGAGTTAAACAAATCTTTAGTAGCACCCTATGCTGAATCATGTATGTGTATATATGTATCTGGAGGTGAATCATGTGGTGGAGAAGGGAGGGAATCTTGGTAGTGTCATGACATAATAATGCTATTGTCTTTCTATCCTTTCTCACTAATCTAATGAATGTTTCACCTTTTTCCTACTTGTGCAAACAGGGATCATGTTGTGCCAATCGTACATTTTAGTGGAACTGCACTAGAGAATACAATGAACTGTATCCCAGCAAGTGCTTTAACTCTGCTAGAAGTTCTTGATAATCTTTCGATATAATCTCACCACTGGTAAACAAGAGTTATTTCAACCATACATTTGAAGTGCACAAAAATATATACTATTGAGTGATTCCAGTGAGTGCTTTATCATCTCTTCTGGAATTCATTGAATAAGCATATTTTGCTCAGGTTGGTACCAGCCTAAGGCCTTCAGCCATATTAGTTTGTTGTACCTATATATGTATTGTGCTACTGTGTTGCTACTGTCATGAGAAACTCCTTTATCTTTGCATGTTAAAGTTTTGCAACCTATGATACATGGCAATGTTTTGAGTGTTGAGCTAATTGGCACTGATTAAATAAACTAATACCTCTCTTTAAGCAAGACTACTATGTTGCTAACTTTACCCATTAAGATAATGAGGGTGCTTCTGTTTGTTAGTGTATGTTTCATCAACTAGTCCCACTATTACAGTAATCTCACTCTCTCAATATATGTGCCAACAGGGATGCTCGATTTTGGTGGAACTGCACAAAAACTTTGGGTGCTTCATTGCCTCGACCGCTTGCTTCCCTTCATGTCAGTCGCTTTGTCTCGGCTTGCTTGCTTCCTTCGTTTCCTGTCAGTCGCTGATCTCGACTTCCAGTGAAAGGAAATAGTAATTGATATGCTACCTCACACAGGTTGGTACTGGGCTTTATCCTGATTATTGTGCTTGTCATGTATTGGTAATTTGGTATTGTACTACTGTTTGCCGATTTTATAAAGGAGTAACTTGGAGCCTGAACTCGCAGGCAAATCATTGCATTGGGTGATTTCAGTAGAACTGCACAAAATGATCAGATGGACAAATACTTATGTTGTTGCCATGTACTCCAAAGTTCACTCAGATAAGCATCGATGTTGACAAGAAGTGCCTATATTCATTCGAGTATCAACCGGCGTCAACCAGTTGTCAAACTCCCAAGTATTAGGAGAGTGAACGCCAAAAATATTGCTTGGCGCATAGCCCAGAAGAACACAGTCCAGTCTTTGGTCCCAACTTGTGCCTTTTGGTTATCGGCAGATATGGTAGCGAACTATATGGCATGGAGTCTAAAGATTCCAGACAAGTTGGTTGACGCGTATATTCATCTGGCACTTAATCAGTTTTCACGCCAGGATGCTCCATTTCAGTTGAACTGCACAAAAATTTGGGTGGTTCATTTTCTCAACTCCCTCCTTTCTTGTCTGCAATGTAGAATTTTGGCGAGCTACAGGACCAAGATGAGCCAGTAAACTAGTTGGATGAAAGTAGTGGCCAAGTTTCTCAAACCTCACTCGGCACGAGGCCACTATTTGAGGATAACCCTACAAGCAAAGTTCAGATTGTCTGTGCTGCCTCTTATGTACTCGAAAGTTTAGTCGTACAAGAACTAATTTTAGCAAGAAGTACCTTTGACTGAACACCATTTACCAATCTGTACCCTAGGTAATTAAAGTTCGTCCATGGATCATATTGGCTATGATCTCAATCATTTGGATGCATAAACATACTGAACATGTCTATATCTGAATCTTTTTGTGAATTATGCATGAATATTGTCGTGTGATCTACCAATCATTTGGATGCATAGATATGATGAGCTTGTGTATATATGAATCTTTTGAGTTGTTGATAGTGAATGTTGGCGATGAATATGAACATGTCCTGTGAACCTGAGTTTGATACGAATGTTTACCTTTTCTGTTGTATTTGTGTGTGAACTTGTTAGTATGCCTACTGTGGGGTATGTGACGTGTGGGTGTCAACGACACACCTTCCTGAGAAGAATTGCACCTGCTTTGTTAGGGTAGCAACAGCGCATCAGCTCTTTTTAATCTTTTTATTACTCTATCTTCCCCTCTCCCCTGCTCAACCCCTGCCGCAATGTTTTCGGCCTCAAAACAAACATAGTACTGCGTTGTTTTTGGGGCTTGTCGAAAAATTGAGTGCTGGTTTCTGTAGGTTGTCCCGCCCAGCAAATGGGTTGCTGGTCCACCACGACAGACTGGGAGGCTAAAAATACAAGTTGTATGGTGCAGAGGCAAGTAAAAAACGCTATCGAGAGCCATCCACTGAAAAAAATCGCTCCTGATGTGCTTCTTCAGTCGTGCCACCGGCCCCCTCTTTAATCCAGTTCGCTCGGGGATCTGGTATCATTTTTTCCAAAGGGCGAACAAGTATCAGCTAGGCCTAGTTTTTGTATTTAAACATGCATAGCCCACGACATACGGAGACAATGGTTTCAACTTATTTTTTTGAGGTCCATACCGGCCTATGGGCTTTTTCTTAAAGATCGACAGCCCAATGTATTTTTTAACAAAATGCAGGTCTCTATTATATTTATCTATATATAAGAATAATAATGTTGTGTCCAATTTATGTTTTCCCTTCTAACCAAATTATATATATTTATATTATTACTATTATCGTATATTTTATAGAGACTTTTATATACATTATAAAAACATACCACGTGTTATTAACTTATAAAAGTAAATGTTTAACGGAAGTTGGCAAGGAAAATCCTGGTTGTTTTGACTCACACGCAAGGAAAATCCTGGTGATTGCGTACAAAAGCTCGCGAAGATTTTAAGGACCAATTTAATAATAACGCGCTCATTTTTATTTTGAGCAATAACTCGTTAATTTATTAATTATATATAAAAAATGTGCCTCTCCGGTTTATTCTTTGATATTAATTGCTCCTTCTAACATAACATTATATATATAATGAGCCCAGCATTTTGTTTTTCGAGAATCACAGCGCACTTTATTGCCTAAGTTCAATGCTTACAGGGATACATAAATGAGCAGGTGGTGCATCAAGCCACACATGCCTACCTATATCAAGAGACGTAGCCATACATGATAGTCTATGAGGCTCCTCATTACATTCGCGCTGTTCATGACTAAAAAGACAAGCCCTAAATAAATTGCTTCGTTCTTTGATCTCATGAAACACCATACAATTTCCACCAAGGTTCTTTGGTGCTTCGATTTCCCGGACGACTCTCAGACAGTCAGTAGCAATATGTACTCTTTCCAGGTCCAGGTCCTCACTCAACGCTAGTGCTTCTCGACATGGGCTGGGATTCGTGTATAAATGGGCTGGGATTTATTAGAAAATATAACGAGCCCAGCTAATTTTTGTATTTCAAGGAAGTGCAAATGGGCTGGGATTTCTTAGAAAATATAAATGGGCCTGATTGACGTGAAATTATTTGTTCACTCAGCCCAACAAATGGACTGTACATTCTAGAAAACATGGGTTAAATATATGCCACATTTTTGCATGCTGACATGTGGGCCAATAGGTCGAAGCCTATGCAGGGCGTTGTCAACTTGGTCAACAAATGATTGGGACATCTACAGCAATTGGATTTATATCCAACAGCCGGCATGCACCTTCAATCTCTCGTCTTCTTCCTCCAGCGTTGCTGGGACCGCCTGGTCTAGCCTTCGGCGGCTAGCGGCTCTACTTAGCATGTATCACTGCGAAGCGCTACCCCACCGCCGGCCAAGCTATCGCTGCGAAGATGACTGTACGTGAGAGGCTGACAGTGGGGACGCACCACGCCCATGGACGCATGCATGCAACAGAACTCGGCGTGGTCAACATGGTCAAGGAACGACTTCCAGCAGAAGTATACTGTACATGGAGAGGCTGATAGCTGGGCCCACTAAGTTGACGGGGACGGAGGGCTTTGTGAACTTAGTCAATATGAATGATTCTAGCTACAGTAACCATACGATGTCCATCCAACGACCATCGTGCTTCTTCAACCTCTGGTCTTCTTGCTCCAGCCGCCCAAAGCAGCGCCGGTTGTGTCGCCTACTCCTTCCTCCCATGGCCGGCCGTAATGCCGCAGAGGCCTCACCGCCCCCTACTGCTCCCGCCGCTGGCCAGGCCATCCCTCCACTCACCCACACCCCCTGTTATTCTGCGGCGACGGCAGCCTCACACCGTAGCCGAACAAGTGAACCCTCATACTCCTCTACGCGTGGGTATCCACTGCCGCGTCTTCCCCAGCTCCGCATCGTCCCCTTCCTAGGCCTCGTCGTCGTCCACCGCCGTAGTGCTCTCGGCGCGGCGTGGTCAATGTGGTCAATGACCAACTTCCATCGGAAGAGTACTATACGTGGAGAGGCTGACAGCTGGGTCCACGGCCACAGCCCAGTTTTTTGTGATTTGCCAAGTAAGTCGCTTTGTCAGTCCTGTTGGGCTGGAAATCTTTCAAGACGAGGAGAGCTTCATTCGGCTGGCCGAGAAAATGTCCTATCAGTAATGAGAAATGGGTTGTGCATTTTTAAAACACATCAAACCGACAATTAGTTTCAAATTTCTTTTTTTCATTTCGAGATTTTAAATTGCATTGATTTTTATGCGTGGACAATTTGTTAGACTTTATATTTATATACATTTATTTTCAAAATCAGCTTGAATGTGACTCGAAATTTCGTGATTAAAAACTGTTCGGACCGCACCGAAATATACAAAATTTCATATAATTTTTTAACCGTGGCCACAATATGGGCTGCAATGCTAACAAAAAGAATATGGGCTCCAAAAAAACCCTTAAGAATTGGCAAATGGGCTGTAAATTATTAGAAATAATGGCAGATGGGTTGTATGCTGTTTTCCACAGATTTGAGGCTTTCCTAAAAAAAGGTTGATGCACAAGCAGTGACTGTTGGATTTCCATCCAACAACCGTCGTGCTTCTTCAATCTCTTGTCTTCCTGCTCCAGCTGCTCAAACAAGCGCCGGCGGGACTGCCTGCTCCCTCCTACCCGCGGCCGGCTGTGCTGTCGCGCAGGCCTCACCACCCCATCATACTCCCATCGCTGGCCTAGCCATCCCTCTACTCACCCACACATGCTGTTATTCTCCAGCGACGGCAGACGAACCAGTAAACCCTTGTACAGTCGTACTCCCCTCCACGTGGGAAACAACTGCCGAGTCTTCCCTGCCTCCGTCTGGTTCCCTTCCTAGGCCTCACCGTCGTCCACCGCCCTGGTGCTCTCGGCGCGTCCTGGTCAACGTGGTCAACGACCGACATGCATCTGAAGTGGACTGTACGTGGAGAGGCCGATAGCTGGGTCCACGGCCGCATGCAAGGAAATGCCTCCTTATTACACGCAAAATAATGATTCCTCTACCTGACATCAGGGACCCACCGAAAGGGCCTCTATATTTCACGAAAAAAACATTACTGCCGCTGACTTGTGGGCCTACTGAGTTGACGGGGATGGAGGGCTTTGTCAACTTAGTCAATATGCATGATTCTAGCTCTAGTGACCGTACGATGTCCATCCAACGGCTGTAGTGCTTCTTCAACCTCTGGTCTTCTTGCTCCAGCCGCCCAAACCAGTGCCGGTCGTGCCTCGTGCTCCTGCCTCCCGTGGCCGGCTGCGATGCGGCGGAGGCCTCACAGCCCCTACTACTCCCACCGCTAGCTAGGCCATCCCTCTACTCACCCGCACCCCCTGTTAACTGTTATTCTGCGGCGACGGCAGCCTCACACCGCAGCGAACTAGTGAACCCTCGTACTCCTCTACGTGTGGGCATGCACTCCCGCGTCTTCCCCGGCTCCATGTCGTCCCCTTCCTAGGCCTCGCCGTCATCCACCGCCCTGGTGCTCTCGGCGCGGCGTGGTCAACATGGTCAAGGAACGGCTTTCGGACGTGGACTGTATGTGGAGAGGCTGACAGCTGGGTCCATAACGGCTGCAAGGAAGTGCCTCCTTATTACGCACAAAATAATTATTCCTCCACCTGACAGCGGGGACCCACCAGATGGGCCACCGTATTTCGCAAAAAAAACGTTTCCCCCATGACTACTGGGACCCACCAGCTACACCTTCGCACGCAAGGAATTGCGTCCGGCCAAAAAGATGATTCTCCCCCTAACAGCTGGGACCCACCAGCTACATCTTCGCACGCAAGGAAGTGCCTGCGGTCGGGACCCACCTCGTCGAAGCGTACGTAGCGTTGTCATTCTGGTCGTGAACGTGTACGTACATATATACTGGTGGATATAGAGGCGCGCACGTGTCGTAGTAGAGGCGTGCACATAGCATGTACATGTACGTACAGCGGCCGGGGTGCAAGAAACAAAATACGGCCACGTATGTGTACATACGGGTGGGGTCTCGAACGCCTACTCGCGCATATATACATTGGCTGGGTCGGAACGGAGAAACAGCGTCGTCGTCGTGTTCATGGGGAGCCAACCGGCTGGGTCGGAACGGAATGCATCGTCGTGTTCATCAGGAGGGCTTGGACGGAACAGGTGATGGAAACGAGGCCTTGCGTACCGCAGAACGGAGGAAACGGACCTCCTACGTTCGGAACGGGGTCCTATTGATCGGGAGGGGTGTGGCGTACCGCAAAACGGAGAAAATGGACCTCCTACGGTCGAAACGGGGTCCTGTTGATCTGGAGGGGTGTGGTGTACCGCAAAACGGAGGAAACGAATCTCCTATGGTCGAAACGAGGGTCTTGTTGATCGGGAGGGGTGTGGCGTACCACAAAATGGATGAAACGGACTTGTGTTGCAGCGCTACGGTCGAAACGGGAGTCCTGTCATCGGTAGGGTGTGGCGTACCCCAAAACGGGACTCCACGGGATATTGTTCATCTCCACCGTCGACCTCCTCCAGCCTCCATGGGCTACTGTTCATCCACCGTCGACCTCCTCCAGCCTCCACCTGCGACTGTTCATCCACGGGCTCCTGTTCATCCAGCCTCCACCGCGCGCTACTCCACCGGCTACTGTTCAACCACCCCTCTCCACGGGCTCCTGTTCAACCACCACTCCATGGGCTACCGTTCATCCACCCCTTCACCGTCTACTGTTCATCCAGCACTCCATGGGGTCGTCCTGTTCATCCAGCCCTCCACGGGGTCCTGTTCATCCAGCCCCAACCGGCTCGATCAATCGGGGTCCTATTCATCTAGAGGCAACGC
>NC_041381.1:404187264-404188851 GCF_002162155.2 Triticum dicoccoides | reverse complement strand
ATCGACTTCAATTAGCAGCAGTAGCGAAGGAATCGATCGCTCGGGTTTAGTAACGCGTAGCCTGCAGTGCAATCGCTCGGGTTCAGTTAGAGCCCAACGCCTTGCGCGGGTTCAGTTAGAGCGAACGCCTCGCACACACGCGCGTACGTGTATGAGAGAAACGCGCATCGCTCGGCCCCCGACCACCCACCGTAACCGGGAACTCCCCGAAATTTTCCTCGCCATCGCTTCTACCACGGTTTTTTCCGTCATGGACGGCCCAAAGAATGTCATGCAGCTGCGTCTCCGACCCGCCCAGGACAAAAAATCCATTTTCTGTCATGATTTTTTGTCATAGAAGTAGGAGCCCACCACAACTATGATGATACCGGGTTTTGTCCCAAAGAATGTCATAGAAGTGTCATATGTATGACAGAAAAAAAATTCGTTCGGCCCAAAATGTCATGGATGTGTCTTTTTTTTGTAGTGTATTCATCCAACCCCCACTGGAACTGTTCATCCAACCCCCAACAACTCTCACTGTTTATCAAGAGGCAGCAGGTTTGATCGGCTTCAGTTAGCAGCAGTAGCGAAGGAATCCCTCGATCGGGTTCGGTTAACAGCCAGGGATCGATCGATCGCTCGGGTTCAGTAATGCTTAGCCAGTGCAATCGCTCAAGTTCAGTAAGCGAACGCCTCACTCAGGTTCAGTTAGAGCCCAATGCCTCACACACATGCGCATACGTGTACGGGAGAAACGTGCAATCCCTCCGTGCATCGCTCGGCCCCGACCACCCACTGTAACCGGGAACTCCCCGAAATATTCCTGGCCCTCACTTCTACCACGACTTTTTCTGTCATGGACAGCCCAAAGAATGTCATGCAGGTGTGTCCCGGTCCTGCCCAGGATGAAAAGCCCATTTTCTGACATTATTTTTTGTCATAGAAGTACGAGCCCACCACTGTCACATCCCTAGTTTTGATAATGCCAAGTGCTAGTATCTGGTGTTGCATCATGTTTAAATTCAAGGAATTTGAACTGAGGAAATTAGAAAGCCTCAAAACTTTTTAAAAGAAGGGCAAGAACCCTTTAAATTGCATTCAGTGATTCCAAAATTCCCTAAAAATCATTCTTGTAATTTTGGCAAGAGATATATACCAAACCAAAATTCTGGAACATTTTTATGGAATATTTTGGAACATTGAATTTAAATCATATTGTATTTGGATTTGAAGTTATATTCATAATATATAATGATTATAGTTTCAAAAAGCCTGTGATATTTTATGTATATGTGGAGAAGTCCATTATGTGACATAAAAATATCCAAGGGAATTTTGGCACTGTTTTCAAGTTGTTTAAATTTGAATTCAGTGGCAAAAGAAATATTAAAAAAGAAAACAAAACAAAAAAATATAAAACAGAGCAGAAGAACTTACCTGGCGCCACCAACCGGCCCAGCTCCTGCGCGGCCCGTTACTGTGCAGCCCAGCTGCCAGTCATCTTCCTCCCCCTCGCCCCGAAGCAGCTGCGTGCTGGACGCACGCGCGTCGACGCCGGCCACCTCCTGCTTCGCGCTGGAGGCCTCCCCTTCGAGCCTGTCCGCG
>NC_041381.1:404168817-404186938 GCF_002162155.2 Triticum dicoccoides | reverse complement strand
CCTCACTCTCTGGTCCTCTCTCCCCCTCGCCTCCGTCTCGCCCTCTCCACCATGGCCGAGACGCCGCGAGCTCGCTGCCACCATAGCCGCGGCCATCGTCCATCCCGTGCCTCCCCGATGGGTCCAGAAGAACCACCATGGCTTTCTGCGTCATCTACACCAACCCATTCGACCGCGGGAGCCCTACATCGCCCCCTCGAGTCGTCTTCCCCGAGCACGGGCGCCGGACTCCATCGACGGATTCGTCGCCTTCCGACCGTCCCCGAGCCAGCTGAGCCTGTCGTCGACTTCCAAGTGAGCTCCGCTGCATTTCCCCTCTGTTTCCCGCATCTTTCCCGTCCACTAGCCGTCGCGTTCATCGAGACCGAGAACCACCATCGCCCGAGCTTGTCGTCGGCGTCGCTCCGGCAACCATTTGGTCATCCCGTGCTAACCAACATGCCCGCCGCATCGCGTAGTGCCTCGCTAGCGTCTCAGCTTCTGCATTTGCACGCCGCAGCCCCAACCCCGCACATGGCCGAACTCCGGCCGCCGCCTTGGAGCTCGCCGTCGTTGGCTCGGGCCACGATAGACCCGGCCTCCACCACCACTAGATGCGCGCCTGCTAGAGCTCTCCAACAAGCCCAAGAACGGCCTCGTCCGTGCCCTGTAGCGCGTTTCCGACGGCCGCCACCGTCTCGGGCCTCGCCGGCGTCGAGTCGCCGGCGGGTTTGACCCCGCTGACCCCGTTTGACCACGGGTGGGCCAGTTTGACCCCCTGGGTCAATGACAGGTGGGGCCCAGCCCTGCTAATTAACTAGGGTTAGTACCAAATGAATTTAGTTAAACTAATCACACTGACATGCGGGACCCACTGTCAGGTTTGACCGGACCGTGACCTGTTGACCTGCTGACATCACACTGACGTCAGGCTGACGCAGTAAATCACTTGCTGGATTAAAAATAACTCAGTAATTCCAGAAAATGTCTAAAACTTCTAAAATTCATAGAAATTCAAGCGTAACTCCAAATTAAATAATTTATATATGAAAAATGATCAGAAAAATCCAATCTATCCATCTGTACCATTTTCATGCATGTTAGAACAACTTTTGTTCACTGTTTAGGTCAAATCAATTAAACGGCATTTGAATAATCACATATGGAGTTTGAATTTGAATCTTGTATTCAAACCAACTTCATTTAAATTGTCGCTAGTTGCATTAGCTCAAACCACAGCATATTGCCATGTCATGATCATGCATAATATTGTTGCATTGCATTGATTGTGTTCTTCATTGTTTGCTCGTATTCGTCCCCTCTCAGTAGACGACGTTCCGACGATGAGTTCGATGACACCGATGAAGAGCTATACTATCTTCAAAAGTGCCAGGCAAGCAAACCCCCCTTGTTCATTCCGATACAATCCTACTCTCTCGCTCCTGCTCTCTTTTATTGCATTAGGACAACACCGATTCATCTGTTACTTGCTGCGGTAGCTGAACCCCTTTGCATGACCTGTCATTGCCACAGTAAATAGATGAAACCCACTAGCATGAGTAGGAGTTGTTTGAGCCCTGTTGTGCCTACTCATTCATGCTTGTTTGTCATGCCTGCTACTGCTTAGAGTTGAGTTAGGTCTGATTCATCGGGGATGAATCAGAGGTGTGTGAACATGTCCTATTGTTGAGAGCTAAGTGTGTGAACACGATTTGGTAAAGGTAGCGGTGAGAGGCCATGTAGGAGTACATGGTGGGTTGTCTCATTGCAGCCGTCCTCAGGAACTGAGTTCTGTGTTTGTGATCCATGATTAGTTACTACCACACATTGGGTTCCGGTAACTCGACCCCTCTCGACTTATTAATCAACATGATCTCTGTCGAGGAGTTGCAACTAGTTTCTGGTGTTTGTAGGTAGTGTTAGTAGTCTACCAAGTGGCACCCGGTACAGGTGGGCTTGGGACAGACTAGGCACAGTGGCTCGGTGTACCAAGTAGCACCCGGATGGTGGGCTTGGGAACCCTGCATACATCATTTGGGGCCGTGAGCGACACCCCGGCCGGATCTCCTTGCGAATGGAACCCGAATAGGCGATAAACCTGGACGAGAGACTTGTGTGGTTAGTCAGGTCGTGGCCGACACCCTCGCTGGGCTTCCGCTTGAAGGTTGCCGAGTACATGTCGTGTAAACGGCGGTAAGTGGTGAGAGCGTGTGTGAAGAAGTACACCCCTGCAAGGTTAATATGATCTATTCGAATAGCCGTGTCCACGGTAAAGGACTTCTGGGTTGCCTGTACAGTTCATAGACAAGTGAAAGTGGATACTCTAAAATACGCAAGATAAGCGTGAGTGCTATGGATGGCGTTCTCGTAGGGAGACGGGAGCAGATCCATAGTGGTGTATTGATATGGTGAATATGTGGACTCGTGTGCGCCACCTCAAAAGAGTTACTTGCAGTCGTAGTTCAGGTTAGCCACCGAGTCAAAGCTGGCTTGCTGCAGTTAAACCCCACCACCCCCTTTGTTGATAATGATGCATATGTAGATAGTTCTGATGTAAGTCTTGCTGGGTACATTTGTACTCACGTTGCTTAATTTATGTTTTTGTAGAGAGACTTCAGTCTCGCTAGTAGTTCCTCGTGGACTTCGACGTTTAGCTTGTTACCTCAGCTACGATCTTGTGCCCTCGGCAGGATCTGGTAGATAGTCAGGCTTCTCAGCCTTTTTCTTTTGTAGATGTCTGTACTCAAACATGTTAAGCTTCCGCATGTGCTTTGACTTGTATGCTCTGAATGTTGGGTCATGAGACCCATGATTGTAATATCTCGCTCCTCGGAGCCTATTGAATAAATGCTTGAGTTGTAGAGTCATGTTGTGATGCCATGATGTAGTTGCACATATCGAGCATATTGTGTGCATGATATTGAAATGCTTGGTATGTGTGGGATCTAACTATCTAGTTGTTTATCCTTAGTAGTCTCTCTTACCGGGAAATGTCTCCTAGTGCTTCCACTGAGCCATGGTAGCTTGCTACTGCTCCGGAACACTTAGGTTGGCCGGCATGTGTCCTTCTTCGTTCTTGTGTCTGTCCCTTTGGGGAAATGTCACGCGATGAATACCGGAGTCCTGTTAGCCCGCTACAGTCCGGTTCACCGGAGTCCTGCTAGCCCAGTGCTACAGCCTGGATTCACTCACTGATGACCGACACGTTCGATGCTGGGTCATGGATGCCTGTCCCTGTAAGTTTGTGCCACTTTGGGTTTACGACTAGCCATGTCAGCCGGGCTCCTTATCATATGGATGCTAGCGACACTATCATATACGTGTGCCAAAAGGCGCAAACGGTCCCGGGCAAAGGTAAGGCGACACCGTGGGGATACCGTGTGTGAGGCCACAAAGTGATATGAGGTGTTACATGCTAGATCGATGTGGCATTGAGTCGGGGTCCTGACAACCACATCTATGATGATACGTGCTTTTGTCACAATTATCGTCATAGAAGTGTCATAAGCATGACAGAAAAATTCGTTTAGCCCAAAATGTCACGGATGTGTCTTTTTTTGTAGTGCTCAATTATGTCTGCCTTCTCCAAACCCTTCCCTTTACCTTCATATGCAATGTTTTACATTCCGCAGCTATACTCTTAGAATTGCATGTGTAGGTTGATTGCTTGACTTGTCATAATTGCTAAAATCTGCCCATAACTAAAATTGGGAAAAGGAAAGATTTTTATTTGGTCAAGTAGTCTAATCACCCCCCTTTGCACATACTTTCGATCCTACAAGTGGTATCAGAGCTTTTTATTGGGGAACGTAGCATGCAATTTCAAAAAAAATTCCTACGCCCACGTAAGATCTATCTAGGAGAGGCATAGCAACGAGAGGGGGAGAGTGTGTTCACGTACCCTCATATACCGAAAGCGGAAGTGTTTGACAACGCGGTTGATGTAGTCGAACTTCTTCTCGTTCCGACCAATCAAGCACCGAACGTACGACACCTCATTCAGCTCGATGACGACCCTCGAACTTTTGATCTAGCAAAATGTTGAGGAAGTAGATGAGTTCCATCAGCACGACGGCGTTGTGGCGGTGATGGTGAAGGGATCCGTGCAGGGCTTCGCCTAAGCACTACGAAGATATGATCGGAGGCATAAACTATGGAGGGGGCGCCGCACACGGCTAACAATTGTTGGTGCGTCTTATAGCGGTGCCCCAGACACATATGTATAGGTTGGAGGGGAGGATAGGCAGCCAAGGGGGCGCCCCAAGTATGAGGAATCCTACTTGGGGTCCTCCCAATTTCCCCCCCTCCCTTGCCTATTCCTATTCGGAGTAGGAAGGGAAGAGGGGGAAGGGCAAATCCCATCCCCTTTTTCCTTTCCTTCTTCCTCTTTCCTTCTCCAATTTTTCCAGCTCATATGAGGGGGCACACGAGCCCCTTTGTGGCTGGTGTGTTTCCCCTCTTGGCCCATAAGGCCCATATCTTTTGTCGGGGGTGCCCGGAACCTCCTCCGGTGACCCGATAAGTACTCGGTGCATCCGAAACACTTCCAGTGTCCGAATACCATCGTCACACACACACACACACACACACACACACACACACACACACACATATATATATATATATATAATATATAAACCATTTTGAGACTCCTCGTCATGTCTGTGATCTTATCCGGGACTCTGAACAACATTTCATCACCAAATCATATAACTCATCTAATACAAAATCGTCATCGAACATTAAGCGTGCGGACCCTATGGGTTCGAGAACTATGTGGACATGACTGAGACGCCTCTCTGGTCAATAACCAATAGCAGAACGTGGATGATCATATTGGTTCCCACATATTCTATGAAGATCTTTATCGGTCGAACCGTTATGACAATATAAGTTATTCCCTTTGTCATCGGTATGTTACTTGCTTGAGATTCGATCGCCAGTATCTTCATACCTAGTCCAATCTCGTTACTGGCAAGTCTCTTTACTCGTTCCGTAATGCTTCATCCCACAACTAACTCATTAGTCACATTGCTTGCAAGGCTTCTTATGATGTGCATTACCGAGAGGGCCCAGAGATACCTCTCCGATACTCGAAGGGACAAATCATAATCTTGATCTATGCCAACCCAACAAACACCTTCGGAGATACCTGTTGAGCATCTTATAATCACCCAGTTACGTTGTGACGTTTTGTAGCACACAAGGCATTCATCTGGTATCTGATAGTTGTATAATCTCATAGTCGAAGGAATATGTATTTGACATGAAGAAAGCAATAGCAATAAACTGAACGATCAATATGCTATGCTAACGGATGGGTCTTGTCCATCACATCATTCTCCTAATGATATGATCATGTTCATCAAATGACAACACATGTCTATGGTTTAGGAAACTTAACCATCTTTGATTAACGAGCTAGTCTAGTAGGGGCTTACTAGGGACACGGTGTTTTGTCTATGTGTCCACACATGTATCAAGTTCCCGGTTAATACAATTCTAGCATGAATAATAAACATTTATCATGATATAAGGAAATATAAAATAACAACTTTCTTATTGACTTTAGGGCATATTTCCTTCACTTTCATCTCCATAAGCCTTGATTTCGATTGCTTTGGTGAACATAGCCTTGGTTTCACAACCTAGGAGCACTGGTACAGCGAGGTGCTATACAAACGTTTTTAACCCCTTTTCGCAATGGTATTTTGAACCGTTGCCAAGTGAGTGACTGCAATAGGGGGGTCCTTTCCACATGATCCAGAAACCGTCGGGCATAGGGAGCCTTGATGCATACATTTGTCCCTACTCATTTGTGCTCACATTGCCATCGCAGTCGGTATTCTGTGGTGCTATGTTTACGATGTGTGGACCATCCCAAACAGTTCACGATTATAGAACGTGTATGATAAGCAAACAATCACACACATTCACTTTGCCTGAACTGTGTGTGATAACTAATTAGGAAGATTAGCTAATCTACCTACGAATGTTGGATAGGATTATGAAATGGCAGACCGTCGTAACATCATCATACATGATAACTATCACACACACTATTCTGTGGTGCAACATTTACGATGCGTACCACATCAGAAATAGTTCGTTGTTGCAAATCGTGTACGATAAGGCAAGTATCACAAACGTTTAGTTTACCCGCACTATTTGTGATATTATCTGACATCACACACGGTTTGCAAATGGCAACTGTGTGCATGCTCGGACACATTTCCTCTCTGTGAACCGTGTTGGATTATGGTTTATATCACTAACGTTTTTGTTTTACCGACTGTGTGCACTGTAACGACCTGCAGAGCATAATTTCACCGTAATTTAATTGTTGCTATTCCAAATTGTACCGGATTTTAATTTGAAAGTATGTTATAGCTTTATTCATATCCATCAGGTTCAAACAACCAATGCATTATTCGATTCACAGGTACATATGTTCAAGAATTACATAAGCACCAAATAAAGAATGATGAACCATAGTTGTATACTTGTACTATTAAAGATGGTAAAGAAAGAGGCGAAATACGGTTGCTGAACAAGGTGAAGCAGAATGCCCATATTGTGCCCTCCTCCATGCAGAAGGCACACATGACTCTAGTCCAACCCCTTGTGATGGCCGACCGCCCATCCTTCACTAACTTCATGAACACATCTAGATAATCATCGTGTTCTGGTAGACATACTTTAACCTTTACATGCCCACCAATCATG
This sequence comes from Triticum dicoccoides, assembly GCF_002162155.2. Lineage (NCBI taxonomy): Eukaryota > Viridiplantae > Streptophyta > Magnoliopsida > Poales > Poaceae > Triticum > Triticum dicoccoides. The sequence continues at coordinate 404,180,233 of NC_041381.1, read as the reverse complement.
TAGTTTGAGAGGTAACCTTGGGTAAACTTCTTTGGGAACAACTGCAAAGGAAAAAGATTAAGACATTGTCATCTAACACAACTTATTATGGCCAGTAAAAAGAAGGTTGCAGAGTTCTTACTTACCATCCTGCAGTTTGCTGTTGTCTTGGATAAAGTGTAAACAAACGGTTTAATTGCCATCTTTTGACCCATTTTACTAAAAATCTTTATCAGCTTCCTCACTTGATGTTGGTTCGTCAATATCTCATTGCCCCATTCATAGAAAGGGTCAAAGCATGGATCTTTACCAATGACATGTGTACCTAAAAGCACCAAGTTAATATTAGAAGCCAAATAGCTATTGCACAATGATGTAGTACAACACTCCCTTGGTACCATTATATAATATCTTATAACATCCAATATACTCACATATTAGAAATTAACATCTTATATAATGGACGCAGGGAGTTTATTGCATCCTTACAAATTATCGGCTGATTAACTATTGTTGTATCCATGGGTTAGAGTTAGTTTGAGCTAGTTTGGGCTCAAAGAGCCCTAAACTATATCAAAAAATGAGGGCTAGTTTGAGCTAGTTGCATCTAACCCACCCAAAAAATTATCCCACCCAAGAGGTGCTAATTGGAGCTAGTTCACCTAGTGCATTTATTGTCAATCTAAGCCTGTCATCCAAACACCTCTTTGGCTAGAGTTAGTTCAGGGTTAGTCATGAGCTAGAAACTAACTCTAACCTCTAGCTAAGTTAGAGTATCCAAATAGGGCAGTGTCGTTGTTGTTGTTGCTGCTCTTCTACGTATATCTAGACATCATCGGAACATTAAGGTAACACTCTTCCTTGTTGCTATGTAGCCTAGGATTGCATATTTAGACATTCAGTACAGTGCATGTTGCTATGTAGCCTCAGATATATTACATATGGCCCTAGTTAACATAATGATAAATGGGTTCCAGATATATTTAGCTAAAAGTCCGATTCACCGATTACTCCCTTATCAGCCCCAGGCCTATATGGTACCAGCTACCGATATCCTGAACAATGAGCATATATAAGCCATGGGATGAAACTAACCTCAATGAAAAACAACGGTCGTTCCCAAAATTGTCTTGTGTAAGTGCATCGAGAGGCATGTTAAGCACAACAGGCTAAACATCAACGAAATATATCCAAGGCAGACAAAATAATCTCCAAAAGATAGCTTCAGTGTGCAGGTTTAAGCACGCTAGAAAAGCAAAACAAGTGGAAAGGTGTGTTAACTGCAACAGGCCTAACATTTAACAACAAGCAAACATAGTCATTCAAACTGGTATTGTGCCGGTCTAAGTACACTAGTTATTGTTAAATAAAAATGGAAAGGCGTGTTAACTACAAAATGCAGCAACCAAATGTAGTCATTCATAGTGGTATTGTTGAAACTGGTGTTGATGAAATTGAACTGCACAGTTCATACTTGCACATATAGAATATCACGTTGTGAATAACTGGAATAAACAAGTGTAGGATCGAAAGTAGGTCTAGAGGGGAGTGATTAGACTACTTGACGAAATAAAATTCTAGCCTTTTCCCAATTTGAAGTCTTGGAAGATTTTAGCAACATATCACAAGGCAAGCAATCAACCTACACATGCAATTCTCAGAGTGTAGCAGCGGAAAGTAAAACATTGCATATGAAGGTAAAGGGAAGGGTTTGGAGAAGGCAAACGCAATGTAGACACGGAGATTTTTGGCGTGGTTCCAATATGTGATTCTATCGTACGTCCACGTTGATGGAGACTTCAACCCACGAAGGGTAATGGTTGCCCGGGTCCATGGAGGGCTCCACCCACGAAGATTCCATGAAGAAGCAACCTTGTATATCCCACCATGGCCATCACCCATGAAGGACTTGCCTCACTCGGGTAGATCTTCATAAAGTAGGCGATCTCCTTGCCCTTACAAACTCCTTGGTTCAACTCCACAATATTGAAGGAGGCTCCCGAGTGACACCTAACCAATCTAGGAGACACCAATCTCCAAAAGGTAATAGATGGTGTGATGATGATGAACTCCTTTCTCTTGTGCTTCAAATGGTGGTCTCCCCAACACTCAACTCTCTCTCACAGATTTGGCTATGGTGGAAAGATGATTTGAGTGGAAAGCAACTTGGGGATGGCTAGAGATCAAGATTCTTGTGGTTGGATTGGAATGGCTTGGTCTCAACACATGAGTAGGTGGTTCTCAGAAGGGGATGGAGGGGTATATATAGCCTCCACACAAAATCTAACTGTTACACACATTTGGTCCAACTCGGTCAGACCGAATAGGAGAACTCCGTGAGACCGATTTAGTTCAAAATATGAACATTAGGATTCTCAGTGGGACTGACATGATCAACTCGGTGGGACCGATGTGCTAGGGTTAGGGTGAAACCTCATCTTGATGTGACCGATTACATGAACTCGATGAGACCGATTTCAGCAACGAGCAAATAGAGAGTTGGTCAGGCAAACACGGTGGGACCGATCGCTCATTTCGGTGAGACTGAAACGTTGTGAAGGAAACAGAGAGTTTGCATTGCAAACTCGCTGGGACCGATCGCTCATTTCGGTAAGACCAAAATGTTACGAAGGGAAATAGAGAGTTTGTATTGCCATCTCAGTGAGACCGAGATCCCGATCGGCGAGACCAAATTGATTAGGGTTTCTGGCAGTGGTTATGTCAAAGGAACTCGGTGGCGTCGGATAGATCAAATCTGTGGGGACGAGTTTGACTTTAGGTTCTGGACATATTTGCAATTGAGAAAGTGGTTGAGGTCTTTTGAGCATATCACTAAGCACTTTGAGCAAGTAGACCATTAAGCAACACCTCATCCCCTTTTAATAGTTTGGCTTTTCCTATGGGCTCAATGTTATCTTGGATCACTAAAATAGAAATGAAGAGTCTTGAGCTTTTGCCAATCTTTGTCCTTAGCATTTTGAGGGGTCCACATATCTATTCCATGCCATGCCAATCACTGAATTTTCTAAAATATTTAACTTGAATGGATATTAGTTCAATGAGCTATATGTTTTTATGGATTACCAAAACCACCTGGGGATTAGTTGCACTTTCAATCTCCCCATTTTTGTTAATTGATGACAACAAATAAAAGCTTCGACAAATGATAATATGAATGAAATATATCGTCGCTTTGAGAAGTATGTGATAAGAAAGAGCTCCCCCCAAATTTGTGTATTATTAAAAAATTGCTTTTAAATGCAAATGCACAATCGATTGAGATCATGAGTCACTCTTCCATGCCACATACATCTTGGCGGAGCACTCAAAATGATAGAATATAGAGAACATGCACTCATCACCAAGGAAAACATGATTGCTCATACACAAGTATTAAGATATCATCATGCAAGCACACATTAAATCATAATATGATCAAAAAACATGATCATAAGAGTATCTCACACATAAACACAAATAGTAGCAAGCAAACTATCAAATAGCAAGTAGCAAGAGAAGCATCAAAAAGGCAAAACTCTCTCTCTATCTCTCTTGAAACCTAATGATCTATACACGTTCTCCCCCTTTGGCAACAAGTTACCAAAAAGCTTGAAAATGCATAGTGCTATGCGGCACTCTAGGCACGATCTCTGGGAGCTCCTGAAGTGGTCTTCGGGCTGGTTGCTCCGGTGTTTGTAGATGGCGTGGAGAGGAGGGCATCTGCAAACGCTTCCAATGATGTCTGAGGAGCTGGAGGAGTTGCAACTGGAGGAATGACTGGGGCAGTTGCTGCAGGTGCTGAAGTGGTAGTCCTCGTATCATTGACAACTGGCACAGTTGCAGACCTTTGTGCCCTTGGCACACACTAAAAGGTGTTAGTGGTTGGTCTGTCACTCCTGTCCTCGATCTCTTCCTTTAGCTTCTCAATAGTAGTCTGGATCTCGATGACCTTCACATCTAGATCATGAAGTTTGGTCTCAAAGATCCTCTCAAGGCTCTCTTGATTTCAAGTCAGGGTGGCTTTTCTCTATTCTCACTGTTGCCTCAAGCAGATATCTGAGTTGATCTTGCTTGGTCTTGAGATTGACAGCTGAGGCTTCTGGCATAGTGGAAGTCTTTGCTGCCTTTGCTTTCTCTCGCTTCTCCTAAGCCTCTACTGAAGTAGGATGTGATGCATCCATGACAACCACGTTGTCCTCAAAATCTGGCCTTGGGGGAAGATGCTCATTGTGTAGACTCGATATGTCCCTGTCCTCATCTTGGAGTTTATTAGCATCTGAATGTGAGGGGCATATCCACATGATCTTTTCTGGTCAGTAGCAGTTTTCTTCACAGTTTCAACAATCAAACTCACCACCTTGAACTTCTCTGGCACATCAAACATATGAAGCAAGTTGATTGAATGACCACGGATCATCCTATCATCTCCTGACTTGGGCAACAGAGTGTGCCCCAAAATGGTGTTGATGGTGGTCAAGCCAGAGAGAAGATAGTAAAATGGTCCAAACTTGTGAGTCTCCAAAACCTCATCAGGAATTTCCTTGTACATGTGAGCCATGGAGTTGTGACCTTTTCTGGGCTTGGCATACACATCTATATCGTGTTCATCCTCATCAGGGGCTTTGATCAACTTGGCCCATTCAGCAATTGTTGACTGATACCTTGTGCCTTCAGTCATCCAGACAATCTTGCCATCTGGATAGAAATGAGCAGTGGAGTAGAATTGCATTATCGTCTCATCATTCCACTTTGTCAATTTTTGGCCAACAAACTTGATTCTGAAGCTCTCATCTACTCCTGGAAAGTAATCCTCATTATCATCAATAATTTTCCAATCAACCCATCTCATGTCACTGATAATGGGCTTCTTGTCCAATAAGACTATCTCATAGAAATCTTGTTGTTCCTTGGTGTGATAGTGATAATCAACAAAAGTCCTTCTCCTGACAGCATAAGGATCAGACAGTCTCCACAATCTCAGACCTGCATCTTTCCTTTCCTTCATGTTTTCAGCAACAGGATGATTGTCATCATGATCTGGATCTTTGGTTTTAGCTTTCTGAGCACTTGTTGCTCCTCATCCTCTTGAATTTAAGGCATTGGGGCCTTGTTCTTTTCAGCAGCAGGGATGTTTCTCGTGGATCTCTTGGGTGCAGTTGACTTGGAGGCATGAGCTTGAGTTGGAGGCTTGGAGGCTGTCTTGGGCTTAGATGGAGCAGCCCCAGACTCGATGGCATCCCCCATGAGCTTCTGAGATTTTGGCACTGGCTCTTCCTCCTCATCTTCATCTTCATCATATTCTCTCATCATGGAAGGTTTCCTATCACTCTGGCCATAGTCTTCTTGACTCTTTCCTTCATTTTCTTTCCTGCAGCAGCCTCTTCCTCTCCAGGTTTCATGGTTTCTAGAGTGGAGGCTCTGTCTTTAGACATGGGCTTCCTCTGAGCAGGAGCCTTCTCCTTCATACTAGGCTTGATGCCAGCAGCAGCAACAGCTTGTTCTTTCTTGAGCACCTTCTTCTTTGAGGTGACCTCCCCATCAACAAAAAAGTCCTCATCCTCTGAATCTGAGGTTCTCTTCTTACTTTTTCTAGTAGAAGCCATAGGAAAGTTGCTTGGGGTGCTTCTACTACCATCATCATAACTGTTGTTGGAGGGATTAGTGCCCCCACTAAGATTTACCTGCTCCTCTGACCTGTTCTGACTATCCCTGTTGTCTGACATCTCTGACACTGACCCTGTGAATAGATAGGTATAGGTAGAGTAGATGAGCATCACAAAGCACAACTATTTTGGCAAAAAGTTGACACAAACTTGTTGACACCGAAGCCACTTTAGAGTCTAAACATACAGTTTCGGTCAGACCGAAATGTAGTTTGTTGACTCTGAGATGCTAGGGTTTCATAGAGAAAGTGAACTCAATCACACCGATTTATACACTTCGTCAAACCGAGAAGTACATTTGCAATGGCCTGGGCCAAATTGGTGAGACCGATTTCTTCAGATCGCTCGATTCTAGATGAGTTCGGCGGAAACCTAGCCCTAAGTTTTTGCATCAAATCTATTCTAGAGGAATTTTTAGGTGGATAGATGTAGCGACCAGACCTCAAACAGTCTAGTCTCTGTGCATCAGTGTCATCCCTGGATCGGTAATGCTGACACGCATAGTACTTGAGGATTTATAACAGAGTCTCAATCACACGCTTATTACATCAGATGTCTCAAAAGAGAACTTATTACAATAATATGGCTTAAGGCCATCTAAATACGATAACAGCGGAAGGGTTGGAAGATAAAGTGAGTCCATCAAATCCAACGGCATAGCTGAGTGAAAGACAACGACCTATGGCACCTTACTCATCGTCTGAAAAGTCTGCAACATGAAATGTTGCAGCCCAAAATGGGTCAGCACATGGAATATGCTGGCAATGTAACACATAGAGTAATGAACAAAATAAATTCTATCACTACATGCATATATGGCTGGTGGAAAGCTCTATGGTTACAGTTTTGCATAAAGCCAATTTTTCCCTGCAACAAAGGAATGAAATTTTATTTAACTATCATGGTGGTTGTTAAACATTGAGAAGGTTACTCCAACTCAATCCCAATTAAGCATCATCATTAAACCCAACAAATTAATGTAGAGTGATGTGATCAACATGACAATCCAAGAACCAGATACTCAAGATGTCCATAACCAGGGACACGGCTAACCATGATTAGTTTGTACACTTTGCAGAGGTTTGCACACTTTTCCCCACAAAAATAGAACACATCCATGGTCGGAGATTCGAGACACAGTCTTTCTGAAGCATTAACTCTCTATTCTAGGTAGACAGTACCACCTACAACCCACTACATCTTCTAGTCTACCTCTTCAAGAGCTTCATGCAACTTACTCAACTATGCCAGAGCCGATATTGGCTTGTGGCTGCACACGGAAGTTTCTAGCATGAATAATCTTATGATCCCTTTGAGCCTGGGTGGCGAACCGTAGGATGATCACACAGGTACTCCGAGATATCCTAGGACAATACTGGATTCTCCAGGTGCCCTGACAACCACTGGGTACTCTAGGGTGCCTCAAGCAATCCACCGAGATGTGTATTTAAGTAGCCACCTTAAGTTAACCATTAATTAACAATACTCACATCTGTCATGGATACACTCACCCAAACCACGTCTATGAGCATAGCATAGCAATATAAGCATCGCGTAGAAGTAACTCCCAAAGGTTTGATAAAGAAACAGGCAATAGGTTCTACCTCATCTTCTACTTCCAAAAACCCACATGTTAATCAGATCCTAACCATGCAATGTTTGAGGGTTGATCTAATGCAATAAAACTGGGTAGTGAAGAGGTATGATCAAAGTGTTACTTGCCTTGCTGATGATCCGCAAAACCTAGAAACTCGTAGTAGCATGCTTTGCACTCCGGGTACTCTATCACAAACAAACAATAACATACATAAGCACTCAACTAGAAGCACGGGTAAACTCAAATAGGAGATCTAACCAGAAAGATCAACTGAAGAACTCCATTTGCAAAAAGAATCAAATCAAACGGAACAACGAAACTCAAACTGCGAAAGAAACAAGATCCGTTTACTAATCTGGACTAAAGTCAAATTTTATAGTACCAAAATCTTGTTCAAGCTGATTAAACAGAAAGAGGGCTTCGAGACGAAGATCTAGGCGCTTGAATCGCCTGATTCCAATAAACGAGCGGAAAGATAAACTAAAACGAAGATCAGGGTAGAAATCACGATCGAAAATAATCGCGGAAAAACCCTGGAAAAAGAAAACTGACGAACAGGCTAACGAACGAACATTCGCTGTCTGCGGCTAATGCGTGAACTTCAATCGTTAAAACGAACGTACGGACGAACGTCCGCTATTTAACTAAACCAGGAAAAAAATAAAACTGTTCTATAAAAAAACCTACGGTTTTCAAAAAAACCAATCGGTTTTCTCACGAAAACCAGCGGCGGCGGTGGTTATACCACCGGCAGCGGGGTTGGGTCCGGCGGCGGAGCAGCGGCTCCAGCGACAAGCGGCGGCAGCGGGCTCCGACGACGATGGCGGCGGTGGGACGGGGCGGCGATGATGGCGGCAGCGGGACGGGGCGGCGACGAGACAACGTGGCGGCGCGGCGTCGCGGGCGGCAGTGGCGGCGGAAAGGGCGGGGCTAGGGTTTCGGGTGGGGTGGGCTGGTGGCTCGGGCCTCCCGGCTTATAAAGCCAGCCGGGCCAGGAGTCCTAGTCGGACATGGCCCGGTAGGTCGGTTGACTTTTTAAAAAATATTCCAACGCACAAAAAAACAAATAAAAGAAATACTAAACTGACTCCAAAAATCCTGAAATAAATTTTCCCCGTCCTCTAAAAATATAGCGGACAAGGTGAACATTTATTTGGGACTCTAATGCAATTTTGAAAAATGCATTTTTGCCTAATTCAAATAAAAGAGCAATAAAACTCCGAATAAAGTTCTCATCTGATTTTAATATTTTTCCTCCAACATTTCTTTATTTTGGGGAAGTCATTTTATCCCCTCTCTTTTATTTTCATATAAGAAATATTTGGAGAGAAAATAATTAAAACCAAATGATCCTATTTCCAAAATTTGAGAAAACTCCCGATGGGTTGAGTGGGTTATTCCTTAAAGCATGCTGGCCCATTATCAAAGAGGATTTCTACATGCTCTGCACTCAATTCTATGCTGGGGAGCTTAATCTTCAAAGCATTAATGATGGCCTCATTACTCTTATACCCAAGACTGGATCTCCTACCATAGTTAATGATTACCGACCGATCACTCTACTTAACTGCTGCCTTAAGCTCATCACTAAGCTACTGGCCAACTGACTGCAAAAAGTGATCCTACGCATCATTCATCGAAACCAATATGGTTTCATCAAAGGGAGGTCCATCCAACATTGTTTGGCTTGGACATTTCAGTATATTCATCGATGCCAGGCCTCCAAAAGACAAATTGCGCTTCTAAAGCTAGACTTCGCTAAAGCTTTCGACACCATTGAGCACGAAGCAATGATCAAGATTATGAAACACATGGGTTTTAATGATAAATGGCTGTCTTGGATCCGTTCGATATTCTCCTCCGGATGATCGTCCATTCTTCTTAACGGTGTGTCGGGCCGCCAGTTTCATTGCAAGCGGGGAGTTAGGCAGGGCGACCCCCTCTCCCCTCTCATCTTCGTCCTCGCGGCTGACCTTCTGCAATCAACAATCAATGATGCCTTCAGGAGAGGTCTAATTCATTTGCCTTTCCCTTCAAATGGTAATATGGATTACCCGATTATTCAATACGCCGATGATACGATTTTGCTCATACCGGCCTGCCCTAGACAAGCAGTTATTATCAAAAACATTCTGTCTGATTATGCCCAGTCCATTGGCTTGAAAATTAACTTTCATAAATCTACTTTGATCCCCATCAACTTGGACCAGCAGACAACTGCAGATATGGCCTCAATCTTTGGCTGCTCTATTGGTTCCATGCCCTTCACCTACCTTGGCCTGCCCCTCGGCACCTCCAGGCCCTCACTCAATGACTTCATGCCTTTGGTTAGCAAGATGGAACGAAATCTTTGTTCCACCCTCTCACTCATGTCATACGCTGGGAAGCTTACGTTGCTCAACACTGCAGTTACGTCGCTTCTTATCTATGCCATGTGTACGCTAAAGTTCTCACCGAAACTTATTGAGATAGTGGACAAAATCAGGAGAAGATGCCTCTGGGTCAAAAAGACTGATCAAGGTGAGAAATCAAACTCACTTGCTGCCTGGGACATGGTCTGTAAGCCGAAGAACAAAGGAGGTCTGGGGGTGATAAACCTCAAAATCCAGAATGAAGCTCTGCTATTGAAGTTTTTACACAAATTCTACAACAAGCTGGATATTCCTTGGGTGCAACTCACTTGGGACACTTACTATGATCAATGAACTCCGCACGCTGTGGAGCTGGTTGGCTCTTTTTGGTGGCGCGACATTCTTAAACTCACACCAACTTTTCACGGGATCTCCAAGGTTCAAGTTGTTTATGGCTCCACGACACTTTTTTGGAAAGATTTATGGGCTGATCGGCTACTCCAAGTCTCACACCCTCGGGCATTCTCATATGCTATCAATGAAGATGTCTCAGTGCGAGATTTCTTGGGGATCACGTTGCTAGGAATGGCCTTTCACCTACCGCTCTTCCCCCAAGCGTTCGATGAGGTCAGGCAAATCCAGGCCATTGCTGCATCCATCCAACCGACGACCTCGGCATCGGATGTCTAGACCTATATTTGGGGCAAAACTACCTACAAATCTACAGACTTCCACCAATTCTACTTCAGAGAAATCCAGGTTCAGAAAGTTTTTGGCTGGCTTTGGAAGTCTAAATGTACCATGAAATTGAAAGTTTTTGCCTGGCTGCTGCTCCACGATCGACTAAACACCAGGAACATGCTGAAGAGGCGCCGTTACAATATTGGAGACGACCACAATTGTCTGCTCTGTGGCTGCAACATAGAAGAGACGGTCGAGCACATGATCTTTACTTGCACGTTTAGTAAACGTTGCTGGCGTGCCCTGGATATCAACTGGCAACCATTCGGGGGTCGCTTGCAAGCCATTGAAGACCAAAAAATGGACCACCCCATGCCTATGTTGTTTGAAAAATTCACTATGGCCGCGTGGAGCCTTTGGAAGGAAAGGAACAATAAGCATTTCAGGGCAGTCGACCCATCCTTTCCATCGTGGCTGGATAGATTCAAAAAGGACTTTGAACTCCTGCAACATAGGGTCAAGGAGACAAATAGGCCTCTGGTGCTGGATTTTGTAAACTCTTTAAACTAGGGCCTTATTTATCTTTTCTTCTTGGTGGGTCACAAAGTGCACCCCCACCTCTCCCTCCCCTAATGTAAATATCCACACTGTGTAGTTGCCTCACTTTCTTTAATATATTTACAGAGTAGGAGCCTTTCATACTGTTTATGGTCAATTTTTTTTGAGAAAACTCAAATATGAAAATATCGAAATCCCCAACTCTCTCCGTGGGTCCTTGAGTTGCTTAGAATTTCTAGGATCAACCAAGAATGCAATAAAATATGATATGCAATTATGATCTAATGTATAACATTCAAAATTGAAAATTTGGGATGTTACAATAGATTTATCTTAATCGTGGCAAGAAACATGGCATTAATCTTTATGCAAGAATCAGAGTTAAAGAGAGCACAAAGAGATCGATTCCGTACCCTAACTCGGCGTCGAACTCGCTATGATGACAATAGTGGTGGAGATTCCCATTGACGGGAGCGGAGACCAGCAAAAGGAGGGTGCTGGCGACGATGGAGACGATCTAGAGGCCAGGAGGGCGGCAGAGCTGGGTAGGCACGGTTGACAGTTTGAAGAAATTTCCAAAATTCAAC
>NC_041381.1:404076808-404168514 GCF_002162155.2 Triticum dicoccoides | reverse complement strand
ATATATACCCATTCACTGTCGGTGTGACCGAGTGGAACGACTCGGTGGCACTGAGATGCAGAATCGCAAGCGGTTACTGCAACTCGGTTGGACCGAACTTTTCTAATCGGTTGCACCAAGGTGAAAACCTTGATCAACTTAATGAGTTTGGTGAGACCGAGTATGGTGGATCGGTATGACCGAGATGCATTAAGAGGTTTTGGAAGTTTAAGTCCTTGACGGATCGGTGGTTCCGAGTGCTCCTCACTCGGAGGGTCCTAATTTGACTTGTTCAAGCTTTGTGATGTAACATGAATAGAGTTTGAGACAAGAAAAGCCTAGATATCTAGAGGGAGTTCTTAGGCATTCTTGTCCATCCATTTGGCAAAAAGAAAAACCAAAAAATCAAAGCAACAAATGGATGTCCTCGAATGGAGAAAAATTATGCAATCAACATGCTCACACACAATAAGATAGCAAATGAAATATGTGGCAAAGCATGCACAAACAATCTAGCATCTATCAAGCAATTGGTGACGACTAGGTCATCTATATATGACTATATTGACTTAGGAGTCAAATAAAAACATTTGATCATAGGTCATACTCATCGTTTAAGCACAAGTGGGGTTACCACTTTTACATAAAGCATTGTTGTATTCACACCATTAGAGTTGCTTTAGCTCAATTATTAGAGAAAAGCTCCACCTAGATGTGATATCCCCCCTAAGAGGGATGAACTAACGTTGGGTTTTGTCGATGATGACTTCATGTAGGTGTTGAAGATGTAGATGCTCAATGTTGATGTAGAACATTTGGAGCAATCCTCTAGAGTGAGTTGCACTTTCAATACCTACATGGGTTAGTCCCATAAGGAACATACACAGATATCCATAGACATAGAGTGAAATACACATATGATGTTGTCCATGAAAGCATTAGGTTACCTTGTCCCTTGTCTTACCAACAAGAGGGTTTGTGACTCCTTGAGCTACTTCAAGATATGAAAGTTGATTGCACTTGTCCTTGCCAAAATGAATATGAGTGAAGTATGTTGGCGGAGTCACCCTCAAGAACTCTCTAGTTATTCTTCTTGGGACCAACATCAACATGATGGGGATCCTTAGAGTTATGGTTGCACTTGATGAAGTAGAGCTGGATGTAGTCATGGGAACCCACTTGACAAAGGCCTTTGGAGCTCCTTCAAATGAATTAATCTCTTCTTGAAGCTTATCCTTGCCTTTTTGCTTGTGGTCTTGTGGTGGAAGATCACCTTGAGCTTGTGTTCCCTTGAAAGAAGTGGGATCATACTTCTCTTGTTGAGGAACAAACTTCGTCCTGGGGTATTGATCTTCTTCCCACTCAACTCCATTGGCATTGAACTTGCGTTCAAAACCAACACCTTGATTCTTCCGGTGCCTTCCTTGCTTGCATACAATTTCCTCGAATTGCTTACTTCCAGCTAGCCTCTTGTAAATACCTTTCTCTATAATTCCCTTCAATAAGCTATTTTCTCGCTCAAGTGTAACTTGGCTAAGAGAATCATTAGTGGGATCAAGAGAACTACTAGAGGCAACAATATTGGATTTAACAAGATTATTTCTACTGCTAGACGAAGAATCTTTCTTGCTCTTATTGTAGACTTTACTTGTGGCATGTAAGTGAACAAGAGTAAACACTTGGCAACGTAAGAAGAACTTTCCTTACGAAGATCATCATTGATTGCTTTTAAGAACCCATGCTCTTTCTCTAGATTGAGCATTTCAAAGCGTAGCTTCTCATGAATCTTTAGAAGCTCTCGATGATCCTCTAAGGTAGTTTCATGAGATAACTTAAGAGTGTTTAGTTCTTTAGTTAGACGATCAATCTCCTTCTTATCATTGTCATTCATTTCATAGCATGGTTAATAACAATTTCATCATAGTTTTCATCAGTAGATTTGTCAACAAGTAAATCATCATCACCTAGCAAATCATCTTCATCACTATTGAAATCAACATACTCAGGGTGTGATACCTTGGGGCCTTTAGCCATGAAGCATCTTCCAATCCCTTCATTTGGTGAGTCGAATATGTCATAGGAGTTGGATGACAAAAGTATAAGACCGGCAACACCTTCATATTGAGTATATTCGGAGTCAGAGTGATAACTTCTCTCGGAGTAGTTGTTGGAGTCAGAATCGGATACCCATTCACCAATATGAGCTTGATGTCTTCGTCTTGTGCAGCTCCTTGATCACTTGTCCATTCGTTCTGAATCCTTGCTTCTGCGAGAGGGTCTTCATTCATAACGATCATCTCTACTCCTCTCTCTCTTGGTGGTGATTCATCTCTTTTACTTCTCCTTTTAGCCGAGTCTTCTCTTCTTTTGTAGGGAGCCGTACACTCATTGGAGTAGTGTCCGGGTCTTCCACAATTTTAGCAATTGCAATCACGACTAGAAGATCTTTTGTCATTGTAGGACCTTGACTTGGAACTTCTCTCTTTGCTTCTACTCTTGTAGAACTTGTTGAAGTTCTTCACCATTAGGCTCAATTCTTCAATGGAGACTTGTTTTTCACTTGATGTTGTAGGAGCATCACATGAAGCTTTATAAGCACCACTAGACTTGTTGTGAAGTTCTTCCTTATCCTTGAGTGACATCTCATGAGAAACAATTGCCCCAATGACTTCCATTGGCTTGAGATCTTTGTAATTGGGCATCATTTGGATCAAGGTGCACATGGTATCATATTTTCCATCCAAGGCTCTTAGGATAATCTTGATGATGAATCTGTTGGTCATCTCTTCACTTCCTAAGCCGGCAATCTCATTTGTGATAGAGCAAGCCTCGAATACATTTCATCGACTCCTTCACCATCCATCATTTTGAACTTGTCAAGTTGACTTTGAAGCACATCCAATTTGGATTCCTTGAAGGACTCGGTAACTTCATGCATATCAACCAAAGTATCCCAAATTTCCTTCGCATTCTCAAGGGGGCCGATTTTGTTGAATTCTTTGGGGCACAATCTGTTGAAGAGGATATCGCAAGCTTGAGCATTGTATTGTAACATATTCAATTCTTCCACGGTCGCTTCACGATTCGGTTCTCTTCCATCTTCGAAGAATTCACCTTGCAAACCAATACACACAATAGCACAAACAGCGGGGTTATGTCCAAGAATATGCATTTTCATCTTATGCTTCCAACTAGCAAAATTACTACCATCAAAGTAAGGACCTATACGGTCGTAATTTCCCTCGCTAGATGTCATACTCTCCTAGGTTGTGAAACCAAGGCTATGATCACCAAAACTATGGAAATCAAGTCAAATGGAGACCAAAACTATGGAAAGTACGTCTAGAGGGGGTGATTAGACTACTTGACCAAATAAAAATCTAGCCTTTTCCTGTCACAGTCCTAGAATTTGTTTGCAGATAGTTGCATCAATGAGCATCATGCATCCTGTTAAATTCAAGAAACCTGAAATGAGGAAAGTGAAAGCCTGAGAAGTCATTTTAATAAAGGGGCAAGAACCCTAAAATCTCATTCAATGAACCCAAAATGCCCATCATCAATGTTTGATAATTTTGGCAAGGCTTTAAGACCAAACCAAAAATAGTGAACATTTTTGTTGAATATTTTGGGCATTGAATTTAAATCATTATTTTACTTGCATTTGGAGTTATATTCGTAATATGTATATAATATATTCTCAAATACCCTAAAACATTTTATGTGCATTTGAAATAGTCCATTCAGCAACATGAAAATATTAAGAGGATATTTGGCACTGTTTTGAACTCTTTTGAATTTACAAATAGTGGCAAAGATTTAAATAAAAAGAAAACAAACAGAGAAATAAAACAGAATAGTTACTAACCTGGTGCTTACCAGAGCAGGCCACGGCCCAACTGGCCCAATTGCTAGTCATCTCCTTCCTTTTGGCCAGGAGGACCACGCCGTGGCGCGCGCACGAGAGAGCCCATGCCAGCTCCTACTTGCTACGTCCCAACCCCCCCTCGACCTCATCCGCTCGCTGGGTGACGCGCCGACCCCCCCTGCTCCTCTCTCTCACTTTCCCCGTCTTCTCCCTCATTCTCCATCTCAGACCTGAGAGCGCCATGGATCCGCCACCGTAAACCATGGAGCCCACGAGCTCCCCGCGCTCCATCGTCGTGCCCCGAGCTCCACCAACCTCTGTAGCACCTATCCACCGAAGGAAGCGAGCCCGGACGGCCTCCATCGTCTCCACCGTCGCCTTCTCCACCATCGGCCATCGAGGATCTTCACCGTTGATTCGCCACCATCGTCGCTTCCCCGAGCTCGCTGGCCATCTCGACGTGACCCCTGTGAGCTCCTAATTGTTTCCAATCCATCGTTTTACCCGATCCCGTGCTGTAGCACCCTTGCCCGCGTTCCTGAGCACCACCATCCGACATGGCTGCTGGACCTGCTACTGCTCAGCCTCCCTCGGCCCGTGATGCAGTTCTTAATTCTCCTGGAGAACCGTAGTTGCTTCCCCGCTGCTCGCTTTACTCGCCAGCTCGCTCTAACCCCGCACCCGTGCACCACCGAACTCCGGCCGCCGCCCAACTCGTTGTCGTTGTCGCTACAGCCCGCACTAGTGCCAGCCACCATAGTTGCTAGATGTGCACGAGCCCCAGATCGCCGTAGAACCCAACCGCAGCCTAAAATGACGCCTGCAGCACCGTCCCGAGTGGACACCGTCGCGCTGGATGGTCGCCGGTGGCCAAGTTCCGGCCGGCTGACATGGCCCTGTAATTAGGGCTTAATTCACCCACTAATTGCCCATCACAGTCACTGACAGTGGACCCCACCATGTTAGTTAACCACATGTTTTATTTCTGGTTAGGATTAGTCTAAATCCAACGGGCCTAGGTTGTCAGGTTTGACCTGCCCAGTCAGCTTTGATCTGCCCCCGCTGGTCTGTCTCTGTAGTTGACAGTGTTACTTGGTGACGTCACACGGATGTCATGCTGACATAGTAATGCTTTTTTGGTTTTTCTTATTTCAGAAATGATTTAGAAATTCCAGAAAATGGTATAAACTTCAAAATTTCATAGAAATTCAACTGTAACTTCAATAAAAATAATTTATATGTGAAAAATAATCAAAAAATACAACCTTTCCATTTGTACCATTTTCATGCATGTTAGAACAACTTTTGGCTACTGTTTAGGACTGTGACACCCGGATAATTAGGCTACAGTAACCCTCTGCTAATGATGCCACGTCACTTCGATTACTGTTGCTAATCTCGCGTTAGTTCAAAACCAATTCAAATTCAAATTCAAAATCAAGTAAACAATAAAAGTTTTCAAATATTAAATAAAATGTTCGGAGTGAACCAAATAATTCATAGGTAATTAGGGTGGAGAGACCACATTTTTATATAATAATTAAATGCCCTTGGATAAATAAAACAGCAGCAAAAACAATTAGTTATAGTTTATAAAAATTTAAACTAATTTATTTTGGAGTTCAACATTTTGTGGCAGTGGACTTAATTTTAGTACTAAATTATGTGCTAAATAAAAAAACTAAAATAAAAGGAGACTAATAAAACAGAAAAGAAATAACATAAAAAAAGGAAACCAGAGTACATGGCCCAACACGCACAGTGCCAGGCCCAACACATCACCAGGTCGTCTTCAACACTGTTCATCAGGGCGCGGTGGACGCTGGTGTGCCGTCCGTGGTGCGGATGCCGCACGCGGCAGCCATCCGACGATGCCCCACGCCGTATAAGACCTCCCCTGATCCCATGGTCGAACCCTATCCCCACTTTGCCCCTCCGCCCACGCCGCTTCTTCTTCCCCGCGACGACCCAAGACCTCCGTCGCCATGGTCACCCTCACCCGCGCGGACAGCGACCTCCCTGCCGCCTAGGACTATGCCTGGAAGCACCGCCACCGCCCGCTTATTCCTCTCCGACCCCGAGCTCGAGTAGAAGATCGCCCCCACGTCGGGATCGACCGAGTCCTCCTCTGCTGTCGCTGGCGTTCGTCGCCAAATCCATCGACCCCTGCTACTCCCGTTCACTCAACGAGCCTCCTTGAGCTCCTAGGTGAACTCCGTCATAAATACCCTCTACTAGCTTGCTCGTGCTCGTCCTCTAGCGCTAGTCTCCATCGTAGCCGAATCCTGTCGCCGCTTTTCGCCTCGTCACCGTGGCCATGGCAAGCACAACTTGCGTCCGAGCTCTGCAGCGAGCTCCTTGGCTCTCTAGGAACCCGCGACACTCACCAAACCATCTCAAGCCTCGTCACCGTTAGTTAAATTAATTAGTGGTTAGGTTATCCTAATGGCCCAATTGCTTGCGGGTCCCATTTAGTTATTAACAGAAAAAAAGAACCTAAATACAACTACTCTCCATGACACGCGGGACCCAGTGCACTATTCACCCTTTGACAAGTCAGATGTTGACTGAGTTAACTTAGTCAACATGCCCCACATGTCAGCCTCTGTAGACCCTGCTGTGTACACTTCAGTGTGTGCACATAGCATTTGACTATTAAATTTCAATTAATAATAATTCCGGAATTTCGGAATATCTATTAAAACTTTGAAAATAATATAAAATAAACCGTACCTCGGATGAAAACACTTTGTACATGGAGGTTGCTCAGAATGACGAGACGAATCCGGATACGCAGTCCGTTCGTCCGCCACACATCCCTAGCATAGCAAACACGCAACTTTCCTCCTCTGGTCCGTCTGTCCGAAAATGCCAAACACCGGGGATACTCTCCCGGTTGTTGCCCCACTTTGCCAGTATTGCCTATTACTACGTTAGGTCACCCCTAGCACCACGTATTGCCATGTTATGCTTGATGTTGCTTTGATTGCTCCATTATTTATTTGTGTTCCCCCTTCGTTACTTCTTTTCGGTAGACCCCGAGACCGCTGCCGGTACCCCTGTGATCGACTACATCGACGACGAACCCTTCTTGCCAGAGCAACCAGGCAAGCCCCCCCTTTGATCACCAGATATCGCCTATTCTACCCTCTACTACTTGCATTAGAGTAGTGTAGCATGTTACTGTTTCGATTAATCCTATTATGTTGCATAGCCTGTCATTATTGCTACATCTGTTGATACCTTACCTGCAATCCTAAATGCTTAGTATAGGATGCTAGTTTACCATTAGTGGCCCTACATTCTCGTCAGTCTGCCTTACTATACTATCGGGCCGTGATCACTTGGGAGGTGATCACGGGTATATACTATACATATATACATACTATACAGATGGTGACTAAAGTCGGGTTGGCTCGTTGAGTACGCGCAAGTGATTCCGATGTGGGGGCTGAAAGGACAGGTGGCTCCATCCCGGTAGAGGTGGGCCTGGGTTCCTGACGGCCCCCGACTGTAACTATGTGGCGGAGTGACAGTGCAGGTTGAGACCACCTAGGCAAGAGGTGGCCTGGCCCTGGTTGGCGTCCGCGGTTACTTCATAATAACACGCTTAACGAGATCTTGGTATTTGATCTGAGTCTGGCCACTGCCCTATATGCACTAACCAACTACGCGGGAACAGTTATGGGCACTCGACGTTGTGGTATCAGCCGAAGCCTTCTTGACGTCAGCGACGGAGCGGCCGTGCCGTGTTCGACTGCGTAACGCAACTTCCTTTGTAATGGAGGTTGCTAGGTCTGCTCACCGGCCGCATACGCAACGTGCAGGTTTGTAATGGGAGATGGGCCCAGACCCCTGCGTGCATAGGATTTAGATCGGCGTGCTGACCTCTCTGTTGTGCCTAGGTGGGGTTGCGACGTGTTGATCTTCCGAGGCCGGGCATGACCCAGGAAAGTGTGTCCGGCCAAATGGGATCGAGCATGTTGGGTTATGTGGTGCACCCCTACAGGGAAGTTTATCTATTCGAATAGACGTGTCCCTCGTTAAAAGGACGACCCGGAGTTGTACCTTGACCTTATGACAACTAGAACCGGATACTTAATTAAACACACCCAGACAAGTTCCACAGACAACCCGGTGATCGCTTTTCCACAGGGCGATGAGGGGAGGATCGCGGGTAGGATTATGCTATGCGATGCTACTTGGAGGACTTCAGTCTACTCTCTTCTACATGCTGCAAGACGGAGGCTGCCAGAAGCGTAGTCCTCGATAGGGCTAGCTATCCCCCTCTTATTCTGGCATTCTATAGTTTAGTCCACTGATATGGCCTCCTTACACATATACCCATGCATATGTAGTGTAGCTTCTTGCTTGCGAGTACTTTGGATGAGTACTCATAGTTGCTTTGCTCCTTCTTTTCCCTCGTTTTTCTCTTCTTCTCGGATGCCGCAACCAGACGTTGGAGCCCAGGAGCCAGACGCCACCATCAACAACGACTACTACACTGGAGGTGCCTACTACTACGTGCAGGCTGCTGACGATGATCAGGAGTAGTTTAGGAGGATCCCAGGCAGGAGGCATGCGCCTCTTTCGATCTGTATCCCAGTTTGTGCTAGCCATCTTATGGAAACTTGTTTAACTTATGTCTGTACTCAGATATTGTTGCTTCCGCTGACTTGTTTATGTCGAGCACTTGTATTCGAGCCCTCGAGGCCCCTGGCTTGTAATATGATGCTCATATGACTTGTTTTACTTTTAGAGTTGTGTTGTGATATCTTCCCGTGAGTCCCTGATCTTGATCGTACACGTTTGCGTGCATGATTAGTGTACGATTGAATCGGGGGCGTCACAAGTTGGTACCAGAGCCGACTGCCTGTAGGAATCCCCCTTCCACACTCCTTGGCCGAAGTCGAGACTAGACATTGCAAACTTTTTACTAACATGGTTGTGTGGCTTATAGGCCCACGTCTCCATTGGGTGGTAGTAGGATCTTTTATTCCTTGTCTATACTCTGGGACTCTGATCTCTCTTCTATTCCGGTTAAAATGGTTTTACTAACACTAACACTAGGATCTCATGATCACATCCACCCGGAGAGCCCTTACTACAGATGATCGCCTGCTGCACCAGAAGACCCTGAAGATACTCTGTGCTGTTAACACGAGAACTTGTGTTTATCGCGTTGGCAATTTCCCTTCCACCGTCAACCCTAGTGGATAACTACATGCAGTTGTCATTCTTACATTCATCCCCAGTTGGTCTTGTTATTACAAGATACCCTAAAATACTCATCGTTGTTTCGATAATCATTTGTGGGTACTTCCTTGCAGTTCCTTGTTGCCTGAATACACCTACAAATTAATCCTCACACTTACCGAGGATTTGTTTCTCCCCAGTTGATCAGGTGTTTCACAAAATTCTTCGAAATATTATCCGATCTTTCGAGAATCCTCTGCAGCCTATGGCTCTAGAAATTCTTGTGTGCTTGCATTATGGTTAAATCCAAATGCTTAGCTTTATTCATTGACATCCCTTGCACTATCGTTTTGAGATCGTTGATTCAATATGATGCGGATGTTCGCAATCATCATTCGCAATTAGAATTCATCCTTCTGGCTCAGTCGTCATTTTTGAACATGAGTTGGTTCTCGACCGAACAATTGCCGTCGGTTGTACCCCTAAGTCTATTCAGCTTATCCATCCTTAATCAGAGCGCTTGATTTTGATCCCTTGAATTGGAAGATCTTAATTCCTTTACATTTGAGCTCTGAATTAGTCAGTTGTTGCTACAATCTGATCTCCTTGCATTCCTTCTTCTTCTGATTGAGTACCGATGCTCACATCAGATCCCTTGAGGACCACCGAATCCTTTATTGGATTTTATCTGACATCGTCCTTCATATTCATTAACCTTGTGAGCCTTTCCTAGGGTAAATAATGCCTTTGGTAAACTATATCCTTTGCTTTGTCAACCATGCCACACTTTCAAGCTTGTATTATCTACTCCTGAAGTTGTGGTATATGTTTCTACGATGCCCCGATAGGTTGAACCTATGCCTTCCTTAATCTGTGTGAACCCAAAAGATTTTAGGGTCATACTTATCTGGTATTGCACTAGATAAAAAATTTCAACAACTAATGTCATTTTTGAAAAGCATGAGGTGAATGGAAGGTTATACATTGAAGGAGTGGGAGTCGACCTTGCACTTGTGTTCATGCCCATGGACACGATGTAGATCCTACCATAGAAGCTTCTTGTAATAATAACTATTTCGTTGATATAATATCATCTGGTATCTGTGAATTGATCCTATGCAATCGTGGTTCCAACCATATTTTTCTCTTTGATCCCATTTCTCGGACAAGTTAAAGCACTTGTCTTTTGCAAGTCAATACACCAGTCCAACCTCTACCTTGATCTACCGTCGAGTATTACCCATGGTATCTCGAGAATATCCAAGAACTCAGTTGCATCTTATAAGTCTTCATCGGCTATTATTTATCACTAATTCCAAAAAAAATTCATGAGTTCTGAGTTGTTAGTCGCTCAAGAACACCGGTAAGTGAACCGATTCTACATTCTGGTTCGATAACTCTAAGTAATCTTCGTTGCTTATGAGTTTAATAATCCTTCAAGTCATTCCTAGCTTGATCGGCTATATCATTATTGTTCTAAATTTTAATTGTGCTACATGGTCCTTCTTTTCGGAGCACAATTTTTGATGTTGAGCTAACCTTACATCGATCTTCCTCCTCATATAACTTCGCCTTAAAAATAGCAAGCTTGATTTCGAGTTTGTGTCGTATCTGTGGCTCCAATAATCTTTTGTTGCATCAGTCCTTTTGCTTGATGCAGTCGCTGTTCAATTGCTTCTTCGTTGATCCTCTCGACAACAAATTGTCGTGATCATCATCAACATTTTGACTCCTTCCAGGATATCAATGGATTTCTTAATGATAAGTGCCATCCTCGTTCCTTGGTAGTTTCAGTTACCATCAACAACATCCTTACCTTCCTTTATCACAAACTTGTTCATGTTATGGATGCAACTTGCTATCCAGCCCATATTATGATCTACCTTGAAGTATTACTGCCTTTTTATCAAGGATGTTGTGAGAATTTCACCACCTCTTAAGAATTCTTGATACAGGTGATCCTTCTTGCAATATTCGTTCATTCCTTGGTCCCCGTGTTGTTTCTAACCGGAGAACCGACAATTGAACTATGATGTGCGACGTCAAAACTTCTAGCAACCCTATTGCTTTGAAGTTAATGGTCGGCCGTTCATTCTTAGACTATTGGTTATTGAATCACCATTCTGACAATGGTCGTGCAAGCCAACCCATATTTCGGGCGCACCTTTCAACCAATGTTTAGATTGTGTATGTTTTCCTCGAGCATACATCATTATATCATTTGATCCGACAAATGTTATCTCCTTGTTCACATAATTGTGGAAATCCATCCTTTGGAAATCTCGATGATTTGCCGCTGATTCCATCAGCCACCCCCTCATCCTCTCCTTGGTTTAATGATGATGAATCCTTGTCTTCGAACTCACTTCCATAGTCATTTCCCGAGAATCTTACATTGTCATCTTGTCAGTTGGTGTTGCACCTTTTCTTCTCAAGCATCCTGAGCCCGAGGTATCCTGACGCCAATCGAATCTGAATCGCGGTCAGATATGATGGTTAGAATATATTTCCAAGAGTTATAACATTGGTCTTTTATATGACCCGATAAGATGATGTCATTCCCAGCGCACCTGGCCGTAGGACCTATTGTTATAGTTCCCTTCTTAGCAAGGTTAACCATTCTTCCATGAGAAAATTGTGAGACTTACTCTATAAGTTGTTTCCAATGAATCCTTTGTATATCCAAGTCCAACCTTTGCTTGAAGACCATGTCAATGCTATCTCGAAGCATATATGTGGTACTCCGATTTATTTTTACAAGAACATTTTAAGCCCAATGCTAAATGGTTCTTGCTCAATTATCCAAACACCGTTGTATGGGTAAGTTCATGAAATTTCTCTCCCCTACCTAAAGAGTTTTCTACGTTATATCCTGTCATGGATATCATGCTCAGCTTGTCCTTGGGAAGGATATACCCTTGAAATATGTGTTTAAACACATTTTTCTTCCCGTTGTTCTGATTAAATAGGATAGACACTTTTCCCTTTCCATTGGTTTGCTTAAACCCTTTCTGTGATCTATATGGCATAAGCAATAATATCTCCATGCTTATGTAAACACCGTGGTGTACAACGCAGTCAGTAAAACCCTGTTACTATTGTTGATGATATTCGGTAACCACCGATGGACGAGAACTTTGCCCATTGGTCCGCCTCGTTTCAACGAGCAGGAAAATGGTTCTCTTCGTCCCTTACCCTTGGTACCGATGTTGTTGCTAACATAACTGACAGGCGATACACTGACCTGCCTTGCTATCTTGACCGTGCAAATTGATTAGCGCCTTCCTGCAGTTAAGCCACATGGTGGGACCATAACCCATAGTTCCACAGGATCGAAACCTGACTCTCCTGTACACCCCTGTTTCTAAAGTTATTCCTCATGCTTGGCTTCGTATGAAAAATCACGAGCCACCTTCCTAATGATCTATTCTGGTATCAGACACAATACTATTCTAGTTGCGCTGAACCCCTTTCACACTTTGTTTTATTCAACGAACGATTGCCTACCGGCTTAAAACTTCCCATGATACCTCCTTACTTTGCTCTCGATATTTTCTTAAGTTTCGATTCGAGAGTTACTTTCCGCCACCTCCTCGATGTTGTCGACCCGATAGTCAACCTTGCCGAGGTTCGTTGTCCCAGAATGCCCACCCTTTATTCTTTCTTAAGTACGATGGAGTTCCTGAAGAAAGGACGCCGACTTCATCATGATAACCTGAAGCAGAGAAATGAAGACATCAATGTATTGGACCGGCCTCTTCGGGAAGAGCAAGCCAGGATGAGAAGACCCGTTAGATGCGTTACCAAACCTTCCCCCCGTTCACTACCTCTTAAATCTCGGGACGAGATTTCTTGTAGTGGAGGAGAATTGTGACACCCGGATAATTAGGCTATAGTCACCCTCTGCTAATGATGCCACGTCACTTCAATTACTGTTCCTAATCTCGCGTTAGTTCAAAACCGATTCAAATTCAAATTCGTAATCAAGTAAACAATAAAAGTTTTCAAATATTACAAATAAAATGTTCGGAGTTAACCAAATATTGCATAGGTAATTAGGGTGGAGAGACCACATTTTTATAAAATAATTAAATGCTCTTGGATAAATAAAACAGCAGCAAAAACAATTAGTTATAGTTTATAAAATTTTAAACTAATTTGTTTTGGAGTTCAACATTTTGTGGCAGTGGACTTAATTTTAGTACTAGGTTAGGTGCTACATAAAAAAATTAAAATAAAAGGAGACTAATAAAACAGAAAAGAAATAACATAAAAAAAAGAAACCAGAGTACATGGCCCAACACGCACAGTGCCAGGCCCAGCACATCACCAGGTCGTATTCAACCGTGTTCATCAGGGCGCGGTGGACGCTGGTGTGCCGTCCGTGGCGCGGATGCCGCACGCGGCAGCCATCCGGCGATGCCCCACGCCGTATAAGACCTCCCCTGATCCCGTGGTCGAACCCTATCCCCACTTTGCCCCTTCGCCCACGCCGCTTCTTCTTCCCCACGACGACCCAAGACCTCCGTCGCCATGGTCACCCTCACCCGCGCGGACAGCGACCTCCCTGCCGCCTAGGACTATGCCTGGAAGCACCGCGACCGCCCGCTTCTTCCTCTCCGACCCCAAGCTCGAGTAGAAGATCGCCACCGCATCGGGATCGACCGAGTCCTCCTCTGCTGTCGCTGGCGTTTGTCGCCAAATCCATCGACCCCTGCTGCTCCCGTTCACTCAACGAGCCTCCTTGAGCTCCTAGGTGAGCTCCGTCATAAATCCCCTCTGCTAGCTTGCTCGTGCTCGTCCTCTAGCGCTAGTCTCCGTCGTAGCCGAATCTTGTCGCCGCTTTTCGCCTCGTCACCGTGGCCACGGCAAGCACAACTTGCGTCCGAGCTCTGCAGCGAGCTCCTTGGCTCTCTAGGAACCCGCGACACTCACCAAACCATCTCCACGTGCCCCGCAGCTCCGAGTCCAGGCACGCACGAACTCCGGCAGCCGCCATTGTCGATGCTACGCTCACCTCCGGTCACCCCAGCCACCACTACCACCCCCGTCCGACGTGCCGTGGTGCGGGAGTTCGAACTAGACTGGCTATGCATCCATCCGTCGCCTGTGTGAAAATCCCGGTGAGGTCTGTGCTCGCCGTTGAGCTCCTACGAGTGCGCCGACCGCGTCTAGTGAGCCGTCCCTCGCCTCCGGCCGCGACTTGGCCGCCCTACGTGTGCTCGCCCACGCTGCATCCTGCTTTGCCGCGCGTCGCGTCTTCTGCCGCTGCTTCTGTTGCTCTGCTCCGCTGCTACTTTGCTCTGTCGCCGCTGTGCTGTGTTCTGCTACTGCCGCTGCATATGGCTGCTAGTTGCTGTTGTTCAGGCCGCTGCGTTGCTGCCTTGCTTGCTGCTTAGCGGCAGCTGATGCCCGCGCTGCTACTGCTCAACCCTGTTGCTGCGTTGCTATGTTACTGCACCACTATGCTGCTGCTTTCGGCCATCCAGGCCAAGGCCATGGCCAAGTGTGTGCGTGCTATGTGTGTGCTGTTTGTGTGCGTACGTGTGTGTTAGGGCCGGCCAGTTAGTAGTGCTAATTAACGTTAGTTAAATTAATTAGTGGTTAGGTTATCCTAATGGCCCAATGACATGTGGGTCCCATTTAGTTATTAACAACAAAGAAGAACCTAAATACAACTACTATCCATGACACGCAGGACCCAGTGCACTATTCACCCTTTGACAAGTCAGATGTTGACTGAGTCAACTTAGTCAACATGCCCCACATGTCAGCCTCTGTAGACCCTGCTGTGTACACTTCAGTGTGTGCACATAGCATTTGACTATTAAATTTCAATTAATAATAATTCCAGAATTTCGGAATATCTATTAAAACTTTGAAAAATAATATAAAATAAACCGTACCTCGGATGAAAACACTTTGTACATGGAGGTTGCTCAGAACGACGAGACGAATCCGGATACGCAGCCGTTCGTCCTCCACACATCCCTAGCATAGCGAACACGCAACTTTCCCCCTCCGGTCCGTCTGTCCGAAAATGCCAAACACCGGGGATACTTTCCCGGTTGTTGCCCCACTTTGCCGGTATTGCCTACTACTACGTTAGGTCACCCCTAGCATCGTGTATTGCCATGTTATGCTTTATGTTGCTTTGATTGCTCCTTTATTTATTTGTGTTCCACCTCCGTTACTTCTTTCTGGTAGACCCCGAGACCGCTGCCGGTACTCCTGTGAACGACTAAATCGACGACGAACCCTTCTTGCCAGAGCAACCAGGCAAGCCCCCCCTTTGATCACCAGATATCGCCTATTCTACCCTCTACTGCTTGCATTAGAGTAGTGTAGCATGTTACTGTTTTGATTAATCCTATTTTGTTGCATAGCCTGTCATTGTTGCTACATCTGTTGATACCTTACCTGCAATCCTAAATACTTAGTATAGGATGCTAGTTTACCATTAGTGGCCCTACATTCTTGTCAGTCTGCCTTGCTATACTATCGGGCCGTGATCACTTGGGAGGTGATCACGGGTATATACTATACATATATACATACTATACAGATGGTGACTAAAGTCGGGTTGGCTCATTGAGTACCCGCAAGTGATTCTGATGTGGGGGCTGAAAGGACAGGTGGCTCCATCCCGGTAGAGGTGGGCCTGGGTTCCTGACGGCCCCCGACTGTTACTATGTGGCGGAGCGACAGGGCAGGTTGAGACCACCTAGGCGAGAGGGGGGCCTGGCCTTGGTCGGTGTCCACGGTTACTTCATAATAACACGCTTAACGAGATCTTGGTATTTGATCTGAGTCTGGCCACTGCCCTATACGCACTAACCAACTATGCGGGAACAGTTATGGGCACTCGATGTCGTGGTATCAGCCGAAGCCTTCTTGACGTCAGCGACGGAGCGGCGCGCGCAGGGTTGGACTGCGTAACGCAACTTCCTTTGTAATGGAGGTTGCTAGGTCTGCTCACCGGCCGCGTACGCAATGTGCAGGAAAGTGCAACGGGAGATGGGCCGAGACCCCTGCGTGCATAGGATTTAGACCGGCGTGCTGACCTCTCTGTTGTGCCTAGGTGGGGCTGCGACGTGTTGATCTTCCAAGGCCGGGCATGACCCAGGAAAGTGTGTCCGGCCAAATGGGATCGAGTGTGTTGGGTTATGTGGTGCACCCCTGCAGGGAAGTTTATCTATTCGAATAGCCGTGTCCCTCGTTAAAAGGACGACCCGGAGTTGTACCTTGACCTTATGACAACTAGAACTGGATACTTAATTAAACACACCCAGACAAGTTCCATAGACAACCCGGTGATCGCTTTTCCACAGGGCGATGAGGGGAGGATCACCGGGTAGGATTATGCTATGACATGCTACTTGGAGGACTTTAGTCTACTCTCTTCTACATGCTGCAAGACGGAGGCTGCCAGAAGCGTAGTCTTCGATAGGACTAGCTATCCCCCTCTTATTCTGGCATTCTGCAGTTAAGTCCACTGATATGGCCTCCTTACACATATACCCATGCATATGTAGTGTAGCTTCTTGCTTGCGAGTACTTTGGATGAGTACTCACGGTTGCTTTGCTCCCTCTTTCCCCCTGTTTTCCTCTTCTTCTCGGATGCCGCAACCAGACGTTGGAGCCCAGGAGCCAGACGCCACCGTCGACGACGACTACTACACTAGAGGTGCCTACTACTACGTGCAGGCTGCTGATGACGATCAGGAGTAGTTTAGGAGGATCCCAGGCAGGAGGCTTGTGCATCTTTCGATCTGTATCCTAGTTTGTGCTAGCCATCTTATGGCAACTTGTTTAACTTATGTCTGTACTTAGATATTGTTGCTTCCGCTGACTAGTTTATGTCGAGCACTTGTATTCGATCCCTCGAGGCCCCTGGCTTGTAATATGATGCTCATATGACTTGTTTTACTTTTAGAGTTGTGTTGTGATATCTTCCCGTGAGTCCCTGATCTTGATCGTACACGTTTGCGTGCATGATTAGTGTACGATTGAATCGGGGGCGTCACAAGGACAAATCAAATGAATGGCATTTAAATAACCACATGTAGAGTTTGAATTTGAACCTTTGGTTCAAACCAACTTTATTTAATTTGTTGCTAGTTGCATTAGCCCAATCAGCATTATATTGCCATGTCATGATCATGCATCATATTGTTTCATTGCATTGATCATGTTCTTTCTCTGTTGCCGGTGTTAGTTTCCTCTCAGTGGACATTGTTTCGACGATGTGATCGATGACACCAATGAAGAGCTATACTATCTTTAGAAGTGCCAGGCAAGGAAACCCTCCTTGTTCATTCCGATACAATCCTACTCTCTGCTCTTGCCCTCTTTTATTGCATTAGGATAATGACGTTTCAACTGTTACCTTTTCTCGATAGTTGAACACATTCCTTTGCATGACCTGTCATTGTCACCAAATAGCTAAACCATCCTAGCATGATTAGGAGTTGCTTGAGTTTTGCTGTGACCACTCTTCCATGCTGGTTTGTCATGCTTAGAGTTGTGTCGGGTGTGATCCATCTGGGTGATGAATTGGAATGATCATGTCCTAATGAGGAGACTTAAGTGTCTTGACCTGCACTCGTCAAGTTGGTGATGATAGGCCATGTTAGAAAACATGGTGGATTGTCTTGTGATACTGTAGGATGTTGAAGTATGTCTAGAGGGGGGGCGATTAGACTACTTGACCAATTAAAAACTTAACCTTTTCCATATTTTAGTCTTTGGCAGATTTTAGCTATCTTAGCACAAGTCAAGGAATCTTCACACAATTCAAGCAAGCATGCAAAGAGTATGTGAGCAGCAGAAAGTAAAGCATGCAACTTGCAAGAATGTAAAGGGAAGGGTTTGGAGATTTCAAACGCAATTTGGAGACACGGTGATTTTTGAGCCGTGGTTCCGATAGGTGGTGCTATCGTACATCCACGTTAATGGCGACTTCAACCCATGAAGGGTAATGGTTGCGCGAGTCCACGAAGGGCTCCACCCATGAAGGGTCCACGAAGAAGCAACCTTGTCTATCCCACCATGGTCGTCGCCCATGAAGGACTTGCCTCACTAGCGGGAGATCTTCACGAAGTAGGCGATCTCCTTGCCCTTACAAACTCCTTGGTTCAACTCCACAATCTTGTCGGAGGCTCCCAAGTGACACCCAGCCAATCTAGGAGACACCACTCTCCAAGAAGTAAAAAATGGTGTGTTGATGATGAACTCCTTGCTCTTGTGCTTCAAATGATAGTCTCCCCAACACTCAACTCTCTCTCATAGGATTTGGATCTGGTGGAAAGAAGATTGGAGTGGAAAGCAACTTAGGGAAGGCTAGAGATCAAGATTCATATGGTAGGAATGGAATATCTTGGCCTCAACACATGAGTAGGTGGTTCTCTCTCAGAAATGGTAAGTTGGAAGTGTAAGTTCGTTCTGATGGCTCTCTCCATGAATGAAGAGGAGGTGGAGGGGTATATATAGCCTCCACACAAAATCTAACCGTTACACACAATTTACCAATCTTGGTGGGACCGAATCAACAAACTCGGTCTGACCGATTTAGTAAACCTAGTGACAGTTAGTGATTTTCGGTGGAACCGACATGCAACTCAGTAGGACCGATATGGTTAGGGTTAGGGCATAACGTAATCTCTGTGAGACCGATTTCACAAACTCGGTGGGACCGATTTTGGTAATAAGCTAACCAGAGAGTTGGTCAGGTAAACTCGGTGGGACCGTTTCGCTCATTCCAGTGGGACCGAAATTTTTACGAAAGGGAAACAGAGACTTTACATTGCAATCTCGGTGGAACCAATCGCTCACTTCGGTTAGACCGAAACGTTATGAAGGGAAATAGAGAGATTACAATCCCATCTCGGTGAGACCGAGATCCCTATCGGTGAGACCGATTTGCCTAGGGTTTGTGGCAGTGGCTATGACATCTGAACTCTGTGGCGCCGGATAGAAAGAATCGGTGGGGACGAGTTTGACTTTTGGTTTAGGTCATATGAGGATATGAGAAAGTAGTTGAGGGTTTTTGGAGCATATCACTAAGCACTATGGATCAAGAAACTCATCAAGCAACACCTCATCCCTCCTTGATAGTATTGGCTTTTTCTATAGACTCAATGTGATCTTGGATCACTAAAATGTAAAATGTAGAGTCTTGAGCTTTTGAGCTTAAGCCAATCCTTTTATCCTTAGTATTTTGAGGGATCCACTTTCCTCATCCATGCCATGCCATTCATTGAGCTTTGCTGAAATATTTATCTTGGAATAGTATTAGCTCAATGAGCTATATGTTGTTAGGAATTACCAAAACCACCTAGGGATAGTTGCACTTTCAATCTCCCCCTTTTTGATAATTGATGACAACATATAGATCAAAGCTTCGAAAAATGATAATAAGATTGACAAACGTCGTCGCTTTGAGAAGTATGTGACAAGCAAGAGCTCCCCCTAAATTTGTGCATAGTTTAAGATTTGCTTTGGACTGCAAATGCACAAGGAGTTAGGCTCATGGGTTACTCTTCCATGTCACATACATCTTGGTGGAGCGCTCAAAATAATAAAGATTGAATACATGCACTCATCACCAAGCAAAGTGAATGATCATATAAAGATAAATGAGATATTGTCATCTAACATGCATTAAGATAACATATGATCAAACACATGATCATCATTGTATCACACAGACAGTAAAGTAGTATCTCAAGCAAGCGAAAGCAAATAAAGTTCAACCACAAAGACAAGAGAGAACAAAAGCAAACTCTCTCTCTCTCTCGAAGCCTATGATCTATACATTTTTCTCCCCCTTTGGCAACAAGTTACCAAAAAGTTCCTAGAAAATTCATAGTACTAAGTCATCTCTCAGGCTTGGGCTTGATGTGGTGGTGTAGATATGACTCCAAGGACGAAGGCTTCAGTTGATGTGGATGGAGCTAGAGGTGAAGGTGCTGGAGCTGGTTGCACTGGAGCTATAGCTGGTGCAGATGAAGTGGCTCTGGTGTCTGTCACTGGCACTGCAACTGATCTCTGAGCTCTAGGCACTCTGGCAAATGCATATGTGGTTTTCTTGCCCTTCCTCTCCTGCATATCATCCTGAAGCTGCTCCACAATAGACTGGATCTTAGTTACTTTCACATCTAAGTCATAGAACTTTTGTTCCATGATTCTTTCCAGTCTCTCCTGGTTTTGAGTTAGGGTGGCCAGCCCTTTCTCAATCCTCAGTGTGGATGCTATCAAGTAACCAAGCTGGTCCTGCTTGCTCTTCAGAAAGTACTCAGATGCCTCCTCTATAGTTGGCATCTTGGCAGCCTTCTCCTTCTTCGCCTTCTCCTTCTTCTCGTGTGCTTGCACTAAAGATGGTTCATTTTCATTCATGACTACTTGGTTGTCCTCAAAGTCTGGATAGATAGCGAAGTGTTCCTTATCCAACAAGTATGTGCCTATGCCCATCTTAGAGTTGATCAGCTCCTGGATCTGTGGGGCATACCCACAACTTCTCTTCTGATCTGCTGCTGTCCTCTTGATGGTCTCAACTATGAGGCTCATGACCTTGAACTTCTGTAGCACATCAAATATATGTAGCAAGTTTATTGCATGGCCTCTGATCATGTTGTGGTCACCTGACTTGGGCAAGAGAGTGTGCCTAAGGATCCAGTTGATCGTTGGCAGTCTTGACAGAAGATAATGTACAGATCCAAACTTATGAGTTTCAAGAGCTTTATCTGGGATCTCCTTGTACATGTGTGACATAGAATTGTGATCCTTCTTCTTCTTGGCATAGACACCCAAGTCATCTTCACTCTCCTTAGGTGCATTGATCATATTGGCCCATTCTTCAATTGTGGACTGGTACCTTGTACCTTCAGACATCCAAACTATTCTGGCATCAGGATAAAAGTGAGCTATGGAGTAGAATTGCATTATGAGCTCATCATTCCACTTTGTGAACTTTTGTCCAACAAAGTCATCAACTCCACAAGCCTTAAAGCTGTCAAGCACTCCTTGGTAGTGTTCCTCATTCTCCTTCATGTATTTCCAGTCCACCCACCTCATGTCACAAACTATGGGCTTCTTGTCCAACAGCACGGTCTCATAGAAATCCTGTTGTTCCTTAGTGTGGAACCTGTAGTCAATAGCAGTCCTTCTCCTGATTGCATAAGGACCATACAATCTCCACTGTATGAGCCCTGCATCCTTCCTCAGCTTCATGTTCTCAGCCACTGGATGAGCATCGTTGTGGTCTGGAATCTTAGGTTTCAGCTTTCTCAGAACTTGTCCTTCATCTTCTTCCTCAGCAACTTCAGGCACTGGGGCCTTGTTCTTCTCAGCAGCTGGTATGTTCCTGGTATTCCTCTTAGGTGCAGTCTTGGGCTTGGAGGCAGCTTTGGGTGTTTCCTTGGGCTTTGATGATGCATCCCCTGACCTTATAGCATCACCCATAAGCTTTTGTGCCTTGGGTGCTGGAGCAGCAGCTTCTTCTTCCTCTTGCTCTTCCATCATGGAAGGCTGTCCAACAACTCTGGCCATGGTCTTCTTGACCCTTTCCTTCCTCTTCTTCCCTTCTACAGCAGCCTCTTTGGGATCATATTTCTCAAGTTCTTGAGTTGAAGCTCTGACTTTTAGCATAGGTGTCCTCTTGGCAGGGAACTTCCTGTTTAGTCCTGGCTTGGTGGCTGCAGCTGAGCCATATTCCTTCTTGAGCACTATCTTCTTCGAAGTGGCCTCATCCTCTTCTGCCACATAGTCTTCATCCTCAGAGTCTGAGGTTCTCTTCCTTCTGGCCCTGGTGGCAGCTTTGGGCAAGTTGCTTGGGGTGCTCCTGCTGCCATCATCTGAGGTGCTAGAGGGACTAGTGCCCTCACTCATGTGAATCTTCTCCTCTACCCTGTTCTGGTTGTCACTTTGGTCTGACATGCTGCAAACACTGACTGCTGACCCTATGAATAGATGTAGATGAGATAGAATGGATGAGCATCACAAAATACAGAGGTTTTTGCAAAAGAATGATTCAAAAACTTAGTTTTAGTTTTCCACAGAAAGCATTTCGGATCTACCGATTTGCAAACTGGGTGATACCGAAGCAGCTTTTGGAACCTAAACTAGTGAACTCGGTCAGACCGAGTCACAGTTCGGTGGCACCGAAACTGCTAGGGTTTCACAGAGTTCTGAACCCGGTCACACCAATTTACAATTCTCCGTCAGACCGAGAATCACTTGTGCAATGGCCTTAGCCAAATCGGTGGAACCGAGTTTTTCAACTCGGTGGGTCCGAGATGGTTTCGGCGGAAACCTAACCCTAAATTTCCAATTCACTTATAATCTATGGATTGTTTTGACTGGATAGAATCGTTTCAGTCATGGCAAGAATCATGATGAACACAATGTGCTAGGAATCGGACGGGGATAGCATTGTGATCAAGTCCATACCCTAGCTTGGCGATGAACTCGCTACGGCGGCAACGGCGGGGTTGAATTCCGTTGACGGCGGCGGAGACCAGCGACTAGAGGCGGCTGGCGACGAAGTCAATGATCCGGAGACCTTGGTGGTAGAGCGAGCTATGCGCGGGTGAAGGGGTTTGGAGAAAGTTTCCAATTTTTTGCCCGTGAGTATATATAGCCCGATCCTGTCGGTGTGACCGAGTGGAACAACTCGGTGGCACCGAGATGCATAACTGTTTCAGTTACAGCAACTCGGTGAGACCGAAAAGTTCAAATCGGTAGCACCGAGATTGAAAACCTATATCGACTTAGTGATCTCGGTATGACCGAAATGGAAGAATCAGTCAGACCGAAACGCACAAAGAAGTTTTGGAAGTTTAAGTCTATGACGAATCGGGGACTCCGAGTGCTCCTCACACAGAGTGGTTCGAATCTGACTTGATCAAATTTTGTGATGTAGCATGAATAGAGTTTGAGACAATAAAAGCATAGATAGCTAGAGAAGGTTCTTAGGCATTCTTGTTCATCCACTTGGCAAAAGAAAAAGAAGCCAATCAATCAAAGCAACAAGTGGATGTCCTCGAATGAGTTAAATATGCAACCAACATGCTCATACAATAAAATGGAAAATGAAATATGTGGCAGAGCATACACAACCAATTCTAGCATCTATCAAACAATTGTTGATGACTAGGTCATCTATATATGAGTACATTGACTTAGGAGTCAAATGAGAACATTTGATCATAGGTCATACTCATCGTTTAAGCTCAAGCGGGGTTACCACTTTTACATAATGCATTGATGTGTTCACACCATTAGAGTTGCTTTGACTCAATTCTTAGAGTTAAGCTCCCCCCTTAGAGGGATGAACTAACCTTGGGTTTTTTCGATGATGACTTCATGTAGGTGTTGAAGATGTGGATGCTCAATGTTGATGAAGATCATTTGGAGCAATCCTTTGGAGTGAGTTGCACTTTCAATACCTACACGGGTTAGTCCCACAAGGAACAAAAAAGTATATCCATAGACATAGAGTGATGCACAGACAAGATGATGTCCATGAAAGCATTAGGTTACCTTGTCCCTTGCCTTACCAACATGAGGGTTTGTGACTCCTTGAACTAGTGCAAGATGTGGAAGTTGATTGCACTTGTTGTTGCCAAAAGCATGTGAGTGAAGTATGTTGGCAGAGTCAGCCTCAAGAACTCTCCAGTTCTTCTTCTTCGGGATCCACACCATCTTGATGGGAATCCTTG
This sequence comes from Triticum dicoccoides, assembly GCF_002162155.2. Lineage (NCBI taxonomy): Eukaryota > Viridiplantae > Streptophyta > Magnoliopsida > Poales > Poaceae > Triticum > Triticum dicoccoides. The sequence continues at coordinate 404,144,754 of NC_041381.1, read as the reverse complement.
GAGTTGTAGTCATACTTGATGAAGTAGAACTTGACATAGTCTTGGGAACCCACTTGACCAAGGCCTTAGGAGCTTCTTCAAATGCATCAATCTCCTCTTCAAGCTTGTCCTTGTCTTTTTGCTTGTGGTCTTGTGGTGGAAGATCATCTTGAGCTTGTGTCCCCTTGAAGGAAGTAGGATCATACTTCTCTTGTTGAGGAACAAACTTCGTCTTGGGGTATTGATCTTCTTCCCACTCAACTCCATTGGCATTGAACTTTCGTTCAAAACCAACACCTTAGTTCTTCCGGTGCCTTCCTTGCTTGCGTACAATTTCCTCGAATTGCTTACTCCCGACAAGGCGTTTGTAAACACCTTTCTCTATAATTCCCTTCAATAAGCTATTTTCTTGCTCCAGTGTAACTTGGCTAAGAGAATCATTAGTGGAATAAAGAGAACTACTAGAAGCAACAATATTGCATTTAGCATGATTATTGTTACTACTAGAGGAAGAATCCTTCTTGTTTTTGTTAGTAGACTTGACTTGAGGCATGTAAGTAGATAAGAGTAAATGCTTGGCAATGTAAGAAAAACTTTTCTTGCGAAGATCATCATTGATTGCTTTTAAGAACTCATGCTCTTGCTCAAGGTTGAGATTTTCAAAGCGTAATTTCTCATGACTCCTTAAAAGTTCTCGATGATCCCCTAAGATAGTTTCATGAGCTAACTTAAGAGTCTTTAGTTCTTTAGTTAGGAGCTCAATTTTCTTCTTATCATCGTCATTCGTATTATCTTGATTAGCATGATTAATTGACGTTTCATCATAGTATTCATCACTAGAGTTGTCAATAAGTAAATCATCATCAACTAACAAGTCATCTTCATCACTATTGAAATCAACATACTTGGGCTGTGTTACCTTAGGGCCTTTAGCCATGAAGCATCTCCCAATTCCTTCATTTCGTGAATCAAATATGTCGTAGCAGTTAGTTGACACTAGAGCTAGACCGGCAACACCTTCATCTTGAGTATGTTTGGAGTCGGAGTGATAGCTTCTCTCAAAGTGATGTTCAGAGTCGGAACCGGATACCCATTCACCAACATGAGCTTGATGTCTTCGTTTTGTGTAGCTCTTTGATGACTTTTCCTTCCATTCCGAATCCTTGCTTCTCCGGGATGTTCTTCATTCATAACGATCATCTCTACTCCTTCTCTCTATTGGCGGTGATTCGTCTCTTCTACTTCTTCTCTTGGGAGAATCTTCTCTTCTTTTGTAGGGTGTCGTACACTCATTGGAATAGTGTCCGAGTCTCCCAAAATTGTAGCAATTGCGCTCTCGACTGGAAGATCTTTTGTCATTGTAGGACCTTGACTTGGAGCTTCTCTCTTTGCTTCTACTCTTGTAGAATTTGTTGAAGTTCTTCACCATTAAGCTCAATTCTTCATTGAAGGTTTGTTTCTCACTTGATGATGTAGGGGCTTCACATGAGGCTTTGTAAGCACCACTTGACTTGTTGTGAAGTTCCTCCTTATCCTTGAGTGACATCTCATGAGCAACAATTCTTCCAATGACTTCCATTGGCTTGAGATTCTTGTAATTAGGCATCATTGGGATCAATGTGCACACGGTATCATATTTTCCATCCAATGCTCTTAGGATATTCTTGATGATGAATTTGTCGGTCATCTCTTGACTTCCTAAGCCCGCAATCTCATTTGTGATAAGAGCAAGTCTAGAGTACATTTCAGCGACACCTTCACCATCCTTCATTTTGAACTTTTCCTTGACGGAGTCGGTACCTTCATGCATATCAATCAAAGTATCCCAAATTTCCTTTGCATTCTCAAGACGGCTGATTTTGTTGAATTCTTCGGGGCACAATCCGTTGAAGAGGATATCACAAGCTTGAGTGTTGTATTGCAGCATATTCAACTCTTCCACGCTAGCTTCATGGTTTGGTTCCCTCCCATCAAAGAATTCACCTTGCAAACCAATACACACAATAGCCCAAACGGCGGGGTTATGTCCGAGAATATGCATTTTCATCTTATGCTTCCAACTAGCAAAATTACCATCAAAGTAAGGACCTCTACGGTGATAATTTCCCTCGCTAGACGCCATACTTTCCTAGGTTGTGAAACCAAGGCTATGACCACCAAAAGCTATGGAAATCAAAGCAAATGGAGACCAAGGCTCTGATACCACTTGTAGGATCTTGAAGTATGTCTAGAGGGGGGGGGGGTGATTAGACTACTTTACCAATTAAAAACTTAACCTTTTCCCAATTTTAGTCTTTGGAAGATTTTAGCTGCAAAGAGTATATGAGCAGCGCAAAGTAAAGCATGCAACTTGCAAGAATGTAAATGGAAGGGTTTGGAGATTTCAAACGTAATTTGGAGACACGGTGATTTTTGAGCCATGGTTCCGATAGGTGGTGCTACCGTACATCCACGTTGATGGAGACTTCAACCCACGAAGGGTAACGGTTGCGCGAGTCCACGAAGGGCTCCACCCACGAAGGGTCCACGAAGAAGCAACCTTGTCTATCCCACCATGGTCGTCGCCCATGAAGGACTTGCCTCACTAGCGGTAGATCTTCACGAAGTAGGCGATCTCCTTGCCCTTCCAAATTCCTTGGTTCAACTCCACAATCTTGTCAGAGGCTCTCAAGTGAGACCTAGCCAATCTAGGAGACACCACTCTCCAAGAAGTAACAAATGGTGTGTTGATGATGAACTCCTTGCTCTTGTGCTTCAAATGATAGTCTCCCCAACAATCAACTCTCTCTCATAGGATTTGGATCTGGTGGAAAGAAGATTTGAGTGGAAAGCAACTTGGGGAAGGCTAGAGATCAAGATTCATATGGTAGGAATGGAATATCTTGGCCTCAACACATGAGTAGGTGGTTCTCTCTCAGAAATGGTAAGTTGGAAGTGTAGGTTCGTTCTGATGGCTCTGTCCACGAATTAAGAGGAGGTGGAGGGGTATATATAGCCTCCACACAAAATCTAACCGTTACACACAATTTACCAATCTCGATGGGACCAAATCAACAAACTTGGTCTCACCGATTTAGTAAACCTAGTGACCGTTAGTGATTTTCGGTGGGACTGACATGCAACTCGGTAGGACCGATATGGTTAGGGTTAGGGCATAACGTAATCTCGGAGAGACCGATTACACAAACTCGGTGGGACCAATTTTGGTAATAAGCTAACCAGAGAGTTGGTCAGGTAAACTTGGTGGGACCAGTTCGCTCATTTCAGTGGGACGGAAATGTTACGAAAGGGAAACAGAGAGTTTACATTGCAATCTCGGTGGGACCGATCGCTCACTTCGGTTAGACCGAAACGTTACGAAGGGAAACAGAGATATTACAATCCCATCTTGGTGAGACCGAGATCCCTATCGGTAAGACCAATTTGCCTAGGGTTTGTGGCAGTGGCTATGACATCTGAACTCGGTGGCGCCAGATAGAAAGAATCGGTGGGGCCGAGTTTGACTTTTGGTTTAGGTCATATGAGGATATGACAAAGTAGTTGAGGGTTTTGGAGCATATCACTAAGCACTTTCCTCATCCATGCCATGCCATTCATTGAGCTTTCCTGAAATATTTGTCTTGGAATAGTATTAGCTCAATGAGCTATATGTTGTTAGGAATTACCAAAACCACCTAGGGATAGTTGCACTTTCAGATACAGCTCACATGAATTGAGTTCCGTGCTTATCGGAGCCTACCTTGCGGTTACATGGACATTTGTGGTCAAGTGTGCGGGCATGTGACGCATGACGCGTGTGTCCGGGTGACACATGGCATGGCACAGTGTCCGGACTGAACGTAGATATGTGTTACAAGAGGGAACGTTGCTAATGGGATGGTGACGGGTTCCTTTGAGTCAGGGTTAGCATGATCTATTTGAATAGTCGCATCCGCGGTAAAGGACTTCTGGGTTGCCTATAGAGTTCTTAGACAAGTGAAAGTGGATACTCTAAAATGCGCAAGATAAGCGTGAGTGCTATGGATAGCGTTCTCGTAGGGAGACGGGAGCGGATCCATAGTGGTGTATTGATATGGTGAACATGTGTACTCGTGTGCGCCACCTCAAAAGAGTTACCAGCAGTCGTAGTACGGATAGCCACTGAGTCAAAGCTGGCTTGCTGTAGTTAAACTCCACCTCCCTTTTGTTGATACTGATGCATATGTAGCTAGTTCTGATGCAAGTCCTGCTGGGTACATTTGTACTCATGTTTTCTTAATTTATGTTTTGCAGAGAGACTTCAATCTCACTAGTAATTTTGCATGGACTTCGACGTTTAGCTTGTTACCTCAGCTATGATCTTGTAGCCTTGGGAGGATCTTATAGATAGTTAGGCTTCTCAGCCCTTTCATTCGTAGTTGTCTGTACTCAGACATGTTGTGCTTCTGTTGTTTGTATGCTGTGAATGTTGGGTCATGAGACCCATGTTTGTAATACTTGGCTCCTCGGAGCCTATTGAATAAATACTTTGAGTCGTAGAGTTTTGTTGTGATGCCATATTGTATTTGCACATATCGAGCATATTGTGTGTATATGTTATTGAAATGCTTGGTATGTGTGGGATCCGACAACCTAGTTGTTTATTCTTGGTAGCCTCTCTTACCAGGAAATGTATCCTAGTGCTTCCACTGAGCCATGGTGTCAGAGTAATGGGCCACGGGTAGGCTAACCCGAGCCCCAGGACATTTCAAGACATCGGGGCAGGCCGCGCCCCTCAGGCCGAGTCCCAGGCGGCGGCTCCGGGATAAGCCGACTCCCAGGCGGCGACTTCCAGGGAGGCCGACTACGGAGAGTCGGCCCAAGACTCCTCCCTTATCCCGAAATACGGCGCAGGGTACGGTTGCGGCATGGCCGTTTCCCCCCTACCTATGAAGGGCCGGCATGGCTACAGTAGGCCGTACCACTGGAAGATCTCCGGTGGGATACGACACTGTTGCCATGCCTGCCCTGACCTCAGCCACAGTACGCGGTGCACTGTGCCCACGACGCCGGCCTGTACGACCCGAAGGCAGCAGGACCGCTTATCAGTGGGAGGGTCGAAGCCGGCCTGGGCAACCCGAAGACGGGCCCATGGAAGTCGGCCTCCCTGGAGTCGGACGACTCCTCCCGGGCCCCACGAGCCAATAATCAGATAAGATGGGGAATGGCGATGGTGATCGCCCGATAGACGGCGACACTGTTGCCACGACCCGATGACCGAGCCTGCTTCATCAGGAGTGCCGCTACAGTATCAAGCCTGTCCGCGGGACCCGCCAGTCGGTGGGCCCCAGAAGCCGGCGGGAAGGACGACGGCCTGAGAGACAGACGGCTGGGACCCGCGCCCAGCCGGATTACTATTGTACCCCCGGGGGGTAGGCCTATATAAACCCCCCGGAGCACCCATGCAAAGGGTTCGGACCTAGAGAAGAAGATAGATTAGATAGCCCAGGGGGAGAGAGTTAGCCTTGCCCTCTCCTACCTCCCGAAATAGCTCCAGGAGCACCATTGTAGTTACCTTGCTATAGTGACCATGCGGAGACCCCGCAGAGCAGCAGTAGGGGTGTTATCTGCAAGGAGAGCCCTGAAGCTGGGTAAGTTCCGCCGACGTGCATGTCTTCGCCTCATCCCGCTTCCAGGCACCGGCGACGTTCTACTCGCTCCCACCATGATAAGCCATCCTTTGGCATATGTCGTACCAAACCCCCGACATTTGGCACCCACCGTGGGGCGAGGTGCACCGTCGTCCGGAGATCTGCTCTAGACGGGAACCCTGTTCCTTCCCGGCGAGCACAGCCAGCCCGGCACGTTGGACGGCGTCTGTGCCGACGCACTGTGCGGCGCTGAGATCGCCTGTGCCGCCAGCTGCCTCGCCGATCTTATCCGTGAGGTTTGCCTCTCCGACGAGCCTGGGCCCGACGCAGGCACGGGTGGCCCCGAGGGCCCCCTCGTGGGCCTCCTCGACCAACTCCACGTCGCCGGCGAGCCTGCCACGGACCTGGAGTCCATAGGATCCACCGACCCGATGCTGGTCGACTCCGACACCGCGTCGGTCGACGTGTTCCCCACCAATGTGGTGGTCTACGACGAGCCGTTCTCGTACGCGGGGAGCGGCGGAAGCGCCGCCACTGAGGTTCTCGTCCTCGAGTACGGTGAGCGCTCCGGCGAAGGAGCGCATGACCCGTTTGACGCGGCCCTGCGAGACCTTGCAGCACCGATTCCGGAAGACGCCGACGCCGGGACGCTGGAGGCGCTCCGCCTTCAGCTCATCGAGGGCGCGAAGAAACTGGCAAGCATGAGGCGCTTGTCAGAAGCTTACCAACGAGAGATGGATCGCGCAGTAGGCGGCTCACCGGCTCCAACCGGGCCTAGCCGCCTAGGCGCGGTCCGACAGCGCGGCGCGGCAATCGCCAACCTCTTCGGGGCGGATCACCCTGTGTATGCCACGCCCACAGAAAATATCCGTGCTGCCCAGGCGGCAGCAGACGAGCTCGACAACTTCGAAGGCGAGGAGCGCCGCATAAGGACGGAGTGAGTTCAGCAGCTCCTCGACGCGGCTGCCATGCAGAATAACGCCGGCTGCCGAACCGAGGCGCCGCAGCACCAAAACGACGACCCACCGCCTCACCGAGACCAAGGTGCGACGTCCCGAACGCCGACTGGAGGGGCCCGTGGGAAGAAGGACAAGGAGCCGGCTGCCAGCCGCAGTCGGACTCACATCACCATCGAGCGCGACCAAGACGGCCGCCCTAGAGCGGTGGAACGGCGGGACGACTACCTACCTCCCCCTCCTCGCAGAGAAAGACAAGTCTCCCCGCCGCCCGTGGAACATCCGACTCTCGGCGACCGCCTTGGCCACCGTGAGGGAGTCGGAGAGAACTACGCCTGCCACCGGATCGACCGACTCCACCGATCCCTGGCGCTGGAAGAAGAAGATGAGTTGGGTCCCCCCTGCTTTGGACCCCGCATCCAGGATGAGCCCTTTCCCAAAGGGTTCACGCTCCCCCGAGACACGCCCAAATATACCGGCACCGTGAAGCCGGAGGATTGGCTAATTGACTACTCCATAGCCGTCAACATAGCGAACGGCACCAAGCGTGTTGCCGTCAGATACGTCCCGCTCATGCTCCAAGGCTCGGCCTGGACGTGGTTAAACTGTTTGAAGCCTCGCAGCATCAATAGCTGGGTCGACTTCACCGAGGCTTTCGTCCGCAACTTCACGAGCACGTACAAGCGACCTCCCAAGCCACGCCAGCTCTCCTTGTGCGTGCAAGGCCCTGACGAGTCTACTCGTGACTACCTCACGCGATGGGGCGAACTCCGGAACTCCTGCGAGGGCGTGCACGAGGTGCAGGCTATCGAGTATTTTACCGTCGGGTGCAGAGAAGGCACCCTCCTCAAGCACAAGCTCCTCTGCGACGAGCCGGAGACCCTCGACGAGCTGCTAATCATAGCGGACAAGTACGCCACGGCCGAATCCTCCATGAAGGCGGAGATTCGGGTCAGCACAACTGGTAAAGTCGCCCCTCAGGCTCCAAGAACTCCGGCTGGAGACACCAGTCGGCGGAAGCAGCAGAATGACCAGAAGCGCAAAGCCCCGCAGCCGATTTCCTGTAGTCGGCAAGTGGCAACGGCAGAGGACCAGCAGCTGGAGGGACCGCCTCCGGTGAAGCGGCAAAAGGGCGGCAAGTCCAACTGGCTGCCGGCTTTCTCCTACGAGCAGACTCTAGACGGTCCCTGCAAGTTTCACAGCGGCGCGAAGCCGTCAAACCACACCACCAGGAAATGCCACTGGCTGACCAGAATCGCCAAGGGGGACGGCCTGCTCCCTCCCGCTCCTGCTGGGCCGCCTCCTCCACCCCCGCCCCAGCAGTCGGCTGTCAGGCCAGTCGGCGCGATACAAGACGAGTTCCCAGATGAGCACGGAGCCTATGTGGTGTTCACAAGTGTAGCGGATGACCGGCGTAGCAGGCGCCAACAGCAGCAAGAAGTGAACGCGGTTGCGTCAAGCACTCCAGAGTTCATGCATTGGTCCGAGAGGCCTATCAGTTGGAGCAGAGCTGATCACCTAGAGGTGATGCCGAGTCCAGGCTCCTACGCCTTGGTCTTAGGCACCACACTCGCCACGGATAGGCGGGCCGCTCACTTCTCGCGAGTACTGATAGACGGAGGCAGCAGTATCAACATCCTGTACAAGGATACCATGGAGAAATTAGGAATCAAGCGAAGACAGCTCCAGAGCAGCCGGACTGTGTTCCACGGAATCGTCCCTGGCCTTTCCTACTCGCCAATCAGCAAGATCCTGATAGATGTCCTCTTCGGAGACAAAGATCATTTCCGCCGAGAGCCAATTTGGTTTGAGGTGGTGGACCTTGAGAGCCCGTATCATGCACTGCTTGGCCGACCCGCCTTGGCCAAGTTCATGGCGGTCCCCCACGACGCCTACCTCAAGATGAAGATGCCGAGTTCCAAGGGAATCCTAACCGTGTCCGGTGACTACAGGAAGTCGTCCACTTGCGCGGCCGAAAGCAGTCGGCTGGCGAGTCCTTGGTGATCGCAGCTGAGAAATGGCTCCTTGATCGGGTTGTGGCGATGGCCGGCAAGCAGCCCGAGTTATCGCCTGACCCCAAGGAGTCGGAAGCAGAAGGATCATTCAAGCCGGCCAGAGAAACAAAGAAGATACCATTGGACCCGGAGCACCCGGAGAGGTACGGTGTCATGGGCATAGGCCTCGACAGCAAATAGGAAGGCGAGCTCGTCGATTTCCTCCGTGAGAATCACGACATCTTCGCATGGTCCCCCAAGGACATGCCTGGTGTCCCGACGGAATTCGCCGAGCACAAGTTACACGTCTGATCTGATGTGAAGCCCGTCAGGCAGCCCTTGCGCTGCTTGTCAGAAGAAAAAAGAAGAGTTGTTGGAGAAGAAATAGCCTGGCTCCTTGCAGCCAGCTTCATCATGGAAGTATTTTTTTCCAGAGTGGCTGGCAAACCCAGTACTGGTGCTGAAGAGAACAAGCAGTGGCGGATGTGCATTGATTACACAAGCCTCAACAAAGCCTGCCCCAAGGACCCGTTTGCTCTGCCAAGAATTAATCAGGTGATAGACTCCACAGCCGGATGCGAGCTGTTGAGTTTCCTAGATGCATATTCAGGATATCATCAGATCAAGCTAAACCCGGCAGACAGACTGAAGACCGCCTTCATCACGCCATTTGGAGCCTTCTGCTACCTGACCATGACGTTCGGCTTGAGAAACGCCGGCGCCACCTTTCAGCATTGCATGCAGAAGTGCCTCCTGAAGAAACTCGGCAGAAATGCCCACGTCTATGTGGATGATGTGGTGGTGAAGACAGAGAAGCGTGGAACCTTGCTGGAGGACCTCAAGGAAACATTTGAGAATCTGCGCCGATTCCAGATCAAGCTCAACCCGGAGAAGTGCGTTTTCGGAGTACCAGCCGGCCAGCTCCTCGGTTTCCTGGTCTCCGAACGCGGCATAGAGTGCAATCCAGTAAAAATCAAGGCCATCGAGAGGATGGAGGCACCCAGACGACTGTTAGATGTGCAGAAGTTCACCGGCTGTTTGGCATCCATCGGCCGATTCGTCAGTCGACTGGGCGAGAAGGCTCTCCCCTTGTATCAGCTCATGAAGAAGACGACCTTCTTTGAGTGGACTCCCAAGGCAGATGAGGCTTTTCTCCAGCTAAAGAAGATGTTGACTACTCCCCCTGTGGTGGCGGCTCCAACTCCCAAAGAGCCCATGCTCCTATACATTGCCACCACCAGCCAAGTAGTCAGCACGGTCATTGTAGTCGAGCGCAAGGAGGAAGGCAAGGCGCTACCCGTCCAGAGACCGGTATATTACTTGAGCGAGGTGCTGTCGACCTCCAAGCAGAACTACCCCCATTACCAGAAGATGTGCTACGGCGTGCATTTTGCCGCCAAGAAATTGAAGCCTTACTTCCAAGAGCATCCAATCACTGTGGTCTGCACAGCTCCACTGGCCGAGATCATCGGAAGTCGAGATGCTTCCGGCCGGGTGGCCAAATGGGCCATCAACCTGGCACCCTACACCATCTACTACGAGCCCCGCACAGCCATCAAGTCACAAGCACTGGCCGACTTCCTCGTCAACTGGGCTGAGACCCAGTATTTGCCGCCAGCGCCCGACTCCACCCATTGGCGGATGCACTTCGACGGCTCCAAGATGCGCACCGGCCTGGGAGCCGGCGTCGTCCTCACTTCCCCCAAGGGCGACAAGCTCAGATATGCGCTACAGATCCACTTCGCCGCCTCCAACAACGTGGCCGAGTACGAGGCGCTCATCCACGGGCTCCGGCTTGCCAAAGAACTCGGCATTCGCCGGATCCTGTGTTATGGCGACTCTGACTTGGTGGTCCAGCTATCATCTCGCAATTGGGACGCCAAGGACACAAATATGGCGAGCTACCGTTTCCTCGTCCAGCAACTCAGCGGATACTTCGAGGGGTGCGAGTTCCTCCACGTACCAAGGAACGACAACGACCAAGCAGACGCCTTGGCACGAATCGGCTCCACCCGCCAGGCAATACCATCTGGTGTCGCCCTCCGGCGCCTCCTCAAGCCTTCTATCAAGTCGTCACCAGAATCGGATTCAATCTATGTGCAGGCTCCACCTGAGGAGGACGGATCCAGCTCCAAGAAACATACAGTCGAAGTCGGCCCGGGGACTTCAGAACCCGGCCCAGGGACTGCAGTAACAAGATCAAAGACCCCAGAGCTCGGCCCGGGGACTGCTCCAGTCGGCCCGGGGACTTTGTCAAATCAGCAAGCGGCTGCGGACTCCAACCCGCCGCCTCCCAGCCCGGCCGCCCTTATCCAAGTTGCGCTAGTGGCAGTTGAAGAAATAGCAGCACCTTCATGGGCCCAGCCCATCCTCAGATTCTTAGTAAACAGAGAGCTGCCAACCGACAAAATCTTGGCTCGGCAGGTGCAACGCCGAGCAGCAGCCTACACCATAGTCAATAGAGAGCTGGTCAGGCGCAGCGTTACCGGCGTCTTCCAATGCTGCGTCGAAGCAGAACAAGGTTAGGCAATCCTCAGAGACATCCACGAAGGCGAGTGCGGTCACCACGCGGCCTCAAGGGCACTCGTCGCCAAAGCCTTCCGGCACAGTTTTTTCTGGCCAACCGCTCTGGAAGAGGCCAAAGAGTTAGTCCAAAAGTGCAAGGGGTGCTAGGTTTTTCGTTCCAAGCCGCTTCAGCCGGCTTCCGCACTCAAGACTATCCCCATCGCCTGGCCCTTTGCAGTTTGGCGCCTGGACATGGTGGTACCGTTCAAGACGGCACGAGGTGGCTTGACTCACCTACTTGTCGCGGTGGACAAGTTCACCAAGTGGGTGGAGGTAAAGCCCATCAACAAATTGAATGGTCCGTCTGCAGTGACCTTCATCGCTGACATCACAACTCGGTACGGCATCCCACATAGCATCATCACCGACAATGGCACGAATTTTGCCAAAGGAGCCTTGGCCTGTTTCTGCGCGACACAGGGCATCCGACTGGACTTAGCGTCCGTTGCCCACCCGCAGTCAAACGGCCAGGTGGAGCGAGCAAACGGCCTCATCTTATCCGACATCAAGCCTCGACTCGTCACACCACTGGAGCGATCTGCCGGCTATTGGCTCGAGGAGCTGCCAGTGGTCCTCTGGAGTCTGCGCATGACTCCAAACAAGTCAACTGGCTTCACACCATTCTTCCTCGTCTATGGCGCCAAAGCCGTCATCCCAACGGAGATAGAGTTCGACTCCCCGTGAGTCACCATGTACACCAAGGAAGAAGCAGAGGAAGCACGTCAAGACAGCATCGATCTGCTGGAAGAGGGCCGGCTATTGGCACTCAGCCGGTCCAGCATCTACCAGCAGAGTCTGCATCGATACTACAATAGGAAGGTCAGGCCAAGATCCTTTCAAGAAGGCGACCTTGTGCTCCGGCTGATCCAACGAACGGCCGGCCAGCACAAGCTGTCGGCACCTTGGGAAGGCCCCTTCATCATCAGCAAGGTGCTAGGGAACGACGCCTACTATTTGATCGACGCCCAGAAGCCCCGAGCGCGCAAGAGGGACGACTCCGGCAAAGAGACAGAACGCCCGTGGAATGCAAATCTTCTTCAAAGATTTTACAGTTGATGCAGTATGTATCACACTACCCCTTTGTATTAAAGTACTAAGATATTGGCCCCTCCGAGACGAGCTCGGGGACTGCCCTTTTTTGTTATCTGTACGATAAGAATTATGCCTCCAAGTACATTACTTTCATTACAAGCCGCTTGGCACCGGGCCTCACTAGTCGGCCCGGGGACTCGCCGCCTTGCGCTATGAGAAGCTTCCCGCGGTCAGACAAGTAGTGTGCGGTGCCCAATCCGCCTCCTGGCAAAGCCGCAGCTCGCAAAGCGACTGTGAGGCATGCAGGAGTGAGGAAGAACGGGCACCCACGCGAAAAATGGCTAAGGACCTAAAACACGAGCATAGTGTAAGATGGCCTCCAGCATTTCTGAAGTGGAAGGCCGACTCATAAGTAGTCGGCTCGCCGTCTTTATTAGCCTCTATTAAGGACGGCCGATTCTTGGGTAGTCGGCATGTCGCTTTCTATCTGACTTGCTAAAGAAACTCTAAACGGCCAAGTCCTTGCCTTCCCAAAGTAGCCAAGCACTTGACCCAACGACAGTCCGCAGAGCGGCTGCTCGACTGACAAGGCAGCGACTAAAGGAAGGCGGCAAAAGGGAAAGCCTAAAGAGCAGTAAGCAAGGAAAGACGGAAAGCAGATTAATATTTACATAAGCCCTTGGCCGAATCTTTGAATAAGAAGTTCAAGATACACCCGGTGGGTGGAATTGTTCGAATCTAACAAAGTTTTCAAAAGATTACTAAGACAGAGAAACAGAGGCGAAAAAGCAGCCTAGGAAGCGGCGTCTGGGATTGAAGGATCGGAGGAGATGGCGGTGTCAGGTGCTGGGGCAGTCGGCTGGGCGGTCTCGGTTTGATCGCCTCCAGCGGCAGTCGCTTTCTCCTGACGCGGCTCGTTGCTGGAGGCGCGGTCGAGCTGAGGCTGGCCGCCTGCTCCGTCTTCTGGCACCTCCGCCTCACCTTCGGCCTCCGCCTCGTCCTCCTCCTCAGTGCTGGAGTCGATCACCTCCGCCGAGTCCTCGCCATACTCCGGGTTCATCCCGAACCACTCTCCCGGCACTTCCTCGCCGCCTTCAGCCCGCTCGGGCACGAAGACGCTGGTATCCGTGTACTCGGCGATGGCCGCCGCACGCTCAATAAGGGCGCCCTCCACGGCCTCCAGTTCGGCCTGGACTTCTGACCGGAAAGCGGCCAGGCGGTCCAGGTCCAGCCCTGGATACCACGCCTTGACAAACTCCAAGGCCCGGCGCGCTCCGGCCCGGGCCGAGGAGCCCTTCCAGGCCTCAAGACGGCCGGCAGCGACTTCCAGCCAGTCGGTGGTCCGACTGGTGGTACGCAGAGCCGGCATGTCCGGCCACAAAGCGGCAACCGCCTGGGCGCCGGCATGCTGAAGCCTGCGCATCTGCCGGTGGACCGGACGAAGACGGGCTTCAATGCTCAGGAGCTGTTCATCAATGGTTCGGGGGGCATTGGCGGCGATCTCCTCACCGTTCGCCCTTCGCGCCTCACGAGCAGCCTCGATGGCCGGAGGGACCGCCTGCGAGTGGCCAGGGAAGAAGTCTGCGAAGACGAAAAAGAAGAAAGTCGAAAATCGGAAGTCGGCCCGACACTAAGTCAGAAGCGCGAAGAATCGAAAGAAACATACCATCCATAATATCCTCGACCTCGTGGAAACCGGAGGTCAGCATCGCCTCCCTATCAGTCCAGGAGGAGCGCTCGCTCTCGAACTCGGCCAGGAGAGCGGCTTCCTTCTTCTCGGCCTCGTCCTGCGCCTTCTTGAGCATCTCCTTCTGCTCGGCCAGCTGCGCCGCCAGCAGGTCGCGCTCCGTGGCGAGCCTGTCACACTCCTCCTCCTTGGCGCGACGGGTGGTATTGGCCTCGCCCAGCTGCTCCTGAAGAGCAGCGTTGGCTCCTGAAAATCGAAAGAGAAAACGAATCAGTCGTCAGCAAAGAAGATCGCCGGGAAGATCCGGCCCGACTGCTCAGCAGTCGGCCCGAATCTCGGGGACTACAGCCCGCGGGTGCGCCAGCACGCCCCCGCGAAGAAGAAGAACTCACTCCGGCTTTCCGACAAGTCGGCAGCCCGCTTGCTCAACTCCTCAACATTGCGGTTGAAGGCAGTGGCGCGGAGGTTGTGATACTCCTGCAATAAGTCATTGAAGATGAAGTTAGTGTTTGGAACTCGCCAGAGGGAGTTCCGAACCGCCTGCTCAGCAGCCGGCCCGGAACTCGGGGACTACACCCAGTGGGTGCGCTGGCGCGCCCCCACAGAGAAAAACAAGAATCAAGAAGGAGAAGAAACTTACTCAGACGGCCGTTCGCGCGGCCAGATGCGCTCTGGTGCAGGCCTGAAGGGCGTTGCCTTTGGCCCGCAACTTCGCCTGGACTTCCAGGAGCGATTGATTTAGCGGTCCGGTGCCGCCTCCGCACACCCACCCGGCGGGCGCGGCGCTTGTGGCCTCGGCGTCTAGAGCTGCCGAGCTAGCAGCAGCGATCTCCCGAGGTCGCGGCGCCGAGGTCGCCCTCTCAAGACGGCGACGCACCGGCGAGGCGACTTGGAGAAGCAGTCGCGCTTCGGCCTCGTCCATGGCCGGTGGCTCCGACGGATCCACCGGCTATTTGCCGTGCGGCCTCCCAGACGGCGGTGGAGGCGGCGGCGGCGGCACGAGAGCATCCGACATAGAGGCCTCGCCGCTCTCCTTCTCCATGATGGGGTTCTCGGTGCCGGTCCCCCCGGTCTGCCCCGTGAACTCCGGAGGCGGCGGTGCGGACGATAGTGGGGGGACGAGCATCGCCGATCGGCGACGCGCGGCCTCCTCGGCGCGCCGTCTTGCCGCAAGGGCGGCTTCAGCATCATCCAGCTTTTTCTGGGCAGAGGTGGCCGCCCTGTCGGCCTCCGCCTTCTCCAAACGCGCGGCCTCCTCCTCCTCGCGCTTCTCACGCGTATTCCGCTCCGTCGCCTCCCGGAGGTCGGCGGCAGGGTCGGGCCGCCGAGTATTGGCGGATGTCTCTACCGACCCCATGACGGAGGGGACGGCGACTCTCTCAAGGGAAAGAGGGGCCCTGAAGAAGAATGGAGGGAGTATATAAATGAAGACTCGGACAAGATTCAGCGAAGGAAATAAAAGAGCGTAAAGACTTACACGGATACTAGCGGCGGCTTTCTCACTTCCCTGCGGAAGCAGTTGGCCTTCGCGGCCGCCTCCTCTCGTCTAGTCGCGGCGGCCGCCCCCTTGAACTTCTTCATTTTGCCGCCGGGCGCACTCGGCCCGGCCTGACGCCTCTTCGCGCCGCCTTGGACGGCGGAGGAGCCGGCGCCCGACGGGCCGATCTTCAGCTGGTGGTGCGGAGCGACTTCGCCTTCGGCGTTGTCGTCAGGCCAGTCGGCGAAGGTGGCCGAAGGCCTGAAGTCGCCTTCTGCCCCCCCTCCCCCGACTTCGGCGTCGGCTTCCATCGCCGCCGCCCCCAAGTCCGGGTCATCGACGTTGCTCTCCGCGCGGTCGGGAACATACTCGCGGGGCTGCCTCGTGGCGCCGGCGGCAGGCTGCATAAGAAGATTCTAGTTCAGAAGAAGCCATCAAGAGTCAGAAGCCGGAGTCGGCTGCGGAAAAAGATAAAACAGCAGGGTGACGCGACTTACCACTGGTGGAAGGTTGACGCGCGAGTACGGCTCCTTGCCGAACTGCCAGTCCTCCTCGTACTCGCAGTGCGTGATGTAGTTTACCATGTTCGCCACCTCCTTGCGGGGCATCTCCTTGGTGCTTGTCCGACTTGGGTCTCAGAGGCCGCTCATCTGACAGATCAGGTGAGGCCGGCCTTGGAGCGGGAGAACTCGGTGCACCATGAAGGCGGCTAGCAAGTCGGCCCCAACGAGTCCCTCCGACTGCGTCAAGACTCGGAGTCGCGCCACGGCGGCGGCTCCGGCGGGAGTCAGCATCTTGACTCGGTGGGACCAGCTGGGGAGCCGCCCAGTCAGGGGAGCAGCATTGTAAGCCGGCAGGTTGACCCAGTCGCCGTCTGAGGCGAGGTTCTTCACGTAGAAGTACGAGCGCTGCCACATCTTCACCGACTTGATCAGCATGATGGGAGGAAAGGGGTTGTCAGCCGTCGAGCGCCGCATCGCGATGAAGGCGCCGCACTGGGCTGGCACGCCGGCGATGTGCGTGCCGAGCTTAGAAGAGAAGAATTCTCCCCACGGCTCGATGGTGGGGAGAACGCCGAGGAAGCCTTCGCACAGGGTGGTGAAGGCAGAAAGTAGCACCACCGTGTTCGGTGTGAGGTGGTGCGGTGAAGGCTATGGAACTCCAGGAATGAGCGGAAGAAGCCGCTCGTCGGCAGCCCTAGGCCGCGCATAAGGTGCGAGCGGAAGATGACCCGCTCGCCCTCTTCCGGTACCGGCCGGATTTCCCCCTCCGGCGCGGCGCGGGCGCGCACGAGGTCCTCGCTGGGGAGACGGCGGGTCTGGCGGAGGAACTCGATGTGTTCTTCCTCTACCTCCGAGCCGTCCCATACGCCGGAGCGCACGGCAGAGGCCGCGGCGGAGGAAGAGCTCATCGCCGCGGTAGGATGCGCTCCTGCTCGACGGCGGTGGAAGGAGGAAGAAGAAGCAAGATGAGGTGGGGGAGCGGGGAAGAAGGGCGCGCATGCTGTGCCGCTCCGCTTCCCCCCGCCTACTTATAGCCCTGCGGGCTGAGAAGCCGAGGGGGCGGGCGTGGGATTAACTGCGCACGATGCCCCACGCCGCCCCACGATTTACCCACAAAGTTACTGCGTGCAGTAACGACGTGGGAACCTACCGTCCTCAGCCACAATGGATCCGTCTATATGCCGAGGCGCGGTAGTGGCGGGCCCCGCCTAACGGCCCGTCCCGTCGCGCGCGTGGGCAGGCAGACTGTTCTCCCCACGTGGCGCCGCGCGATAGGACCGCCCTGATGGCTGTGGGGAAGCGTATCAGGCACGCCACCTGGTTTCCCGCCAAGACCTTCGAATTGAGGCTCTTCACTGAAACTCCGACTTTCGACAGTCGGCCCAAGGGAAGACGGCAGCCGAGTCCCAGAGTCTGCACTTTTAAATAGATTGAAGCTGTTGAAGCCCCACAATACAGCGACTGCAGGGTTTCACCAGCTTCGGGGACTACTGCCGGAGTAATGGGCCACAGGTAGGCTAACCCGAGCCCCAGGACATTTCAAGACATCGGGGTAGGCCGCGCCCCTCAGGCCGAGTCCCGGGGCCGACTCCAAGATATGCCGAGTCCCAGGGGGCGACTTCCAGGGAGGCCGACTACGGAGAGTCGGCCCAAGACTCCTCCCTTATCCCGAAATACGACGTAGGGTACGGTTGCGGCATGGCCTTTTCCCCCTGCCTACGAAGGGCCGGCATGGCTACAGTAGGCCGTACCGCTGGAAGATCTCCGATGGGATACGGCATTGTTGCCATGCCTGCCCTGACCTCAGCCACAGTACGCGGTGCACTGTGCCCAGGATGCCGGCCTGTACGACCCGAAGGCAGTAGGACCGCCTGTAAGTGGGAGGGCCGAAGCCGGCCTGGTCAACCCGAAGACGGGCCCGTGGGAGTCGGCCTCCCTGGAGTCGGCCGACTCCTCCCGGGCCCCACGAGCCATTAATCAGATAAGATGGGGAATGGCGATGGTGATCGCCCGATAGACAGCGGCACTGTTGCCACGACCCGATGACCGACCTTGCGTCATCAGGAGTGCCGCTACAGTATCAAGCCTGTCCGCGGGACCCGCCAGTCAGCGGGCCCCAGAAGCCGGTGGGAAGGACGACGGCCTGAGAGACAGACGGCTGGGACCCGCGCCCAGCCGGATTACTATTGTACCCCCAGGGGGTAGGCCTATATAAACCCCCTGGAGCACCCATGCAAAGGGTTCGGACCTAGAGAAGAAGATAGATCAGATAGCCCAGGGGGGAGAGAGTTAGCCTTGCCCTCTCCTACCTCCCGAAACAGCTCCAGGAGCACCATTGTAGTTACCTTGCTATAGTGATCATGCGGAGACCCCGCAGAGCAGCAGTAGGGGTGTTATCTCCTAGGAGAGCCCTGAAGCTGGGTAAGTTCCGCCGGCGTGCATGTCTTCGCCTCATCCCGCTTCCAGGCACCGGCGACGTTCTACTCGCTCCCACCATGATAAGCCATCCTTTGGCATATGTCGTACCCAACCCTGACACATGGTAGCTTGCACCTTCTCCGGAACACTTAGGATGGCCGGCATGTGTCCTTCTTCGTCCATGTGTCTGTCCCTTCGGGGAAATGTCACACGTTGTTCCTTTAAGTCCTTGTAGCTTGCTACGACTTGGGTTCAAACGTTGTTGATCGACATGTTCATTGCTGGGTCATGTATGCCTGTCCCTATAAGTTAGCGCCACCTTGATTTTAGGACTAGTCATGCCGGCCCGGGTTCTTTGTCATATGGATGAGCGTTACTATCATATACGTGAGCCAAAAGGCGCAAATGGTCTCAGGCCAGGTAAGGTGGCACCCGTGGGAATACCATGTGTGAGGCCGCAAAGTGATATGATGTGTTACATGCTAGATCGGTGTGACTTAGTATCGGGGTCCTAAAAGCTTTGGTATCAGAGCCTGACTGCCTGTTGGATTACCAAGACAAACTGGTCGAAGTTGAGTCTAGAAATTCTTTAGTTATATAAGGGAATTGATTGTGGATGGGAACATAAGGATCTTTTTACTCCTTTACCTTATGCCTTCTGATCCGAGTCATCCTATCTTTCCTATGGGGTTAAGGAACTAGGCTTTCTCTTCTTTCTATCAAGATCACGTGTTACTAATTCGTAGACATATAGGATTGATGGATTCAAGCCCTAGTTCAGTCTCTACTACTTCTGTGTGTTCATAGCTGGCCTCAAAACCTTGATATTGTGACGTTAAGTGGTTATGCCACCATTTGCAGGATGTCTCAAATATTTTGAGCATTTACAGCCGTTATGATGTTCGAGTCATCCTAGGTTTCTAAATAATCTGATGCATTTGCAAAATCCTTTCCCTATATTTCGATGTTCCTTTGGGCCAGATTAACCACACTAATTGCTGAGTTGAGGTACTCTACTGCCTCGAAGTCATGTTGGAGCTATTATTATGACACTAGGATATTTTATAGAACCACCTAGTAATCTAGCCATGATTAGTGTTCCCAATGTGATGATTCTGGCCACCATTCTCGAAAGCATCCCGTGATGCCATATAGTTAGTAGGCATTCTACTCCTGGGTTTCTGAACCTGAGATTCACCCTACTTACTTCATGTTGATAATGTTGCTAGTTCCTTTAGGATATCAGTAATCTTTGCGATAGTCCTCAAGGTTCGTGGTATTTCCTTCTTCCAAATACCATGAACTATTTATGCATAAGTTCCTCGTTGAACCGAGAGATCACAACCAGAGCGCTCTTGATGAGTTCTCTGTTATATTGTGACTCTGCCAATTCTACCTTACGGCATGGGTTATCCGGAAGAAATATGTTGAACTTGTTCGACAAGCTAATCTATGCATCCACAACCCAGAAAATGATATGTTCCTTTGAGTTGCCCTTCTTCAATTGTATTCCGACCTCCGTCTATCAATTGATAGTCAGGAGTAGCTGTGCATTCGTGTTCATCGATGCCTATTATTCTTGTGGTCCGTCAAGCCATCCTATTTTGGAATGACTAGGAGAAACAAACTCCAGTACCTCATCCATTTCCAGGATTGGGTTAAAGCAGTTGTAATCCGCAGATCAAAATGCCAATCCAGCTTTTGTTCTGTTATACCCTGGAGTATTACCGTCTTATATCAAGAATGTCATGGGAATTGCACACCCTCTTATGAATTCTTGATACAGTGATACTTCTCGCCATCATTATTCGTTCCTTGGTCCCCGTGTTATTGTAATTGGAATGCCGACAAGTGAACTGTGATGCGTGAAATCGATACTCCTAGCAACCATGTTGCTTAGTGCTTACCTCAAATCAAATCAGAACCAACGATGTTCGTAGTGTTGTCTTACTCATGGTTGATCCCTCGAGCATACACCATTATATCTTTTGGTCTGGCCAATGCTAACACCTTGTTCACATAATTATGTAATTCCATCTATATGGAAATCTTGATGACTTGTAGTTGAGCCCATCAGCAATATTTTATCTCCTCCATGATTCCTGTCGAACATCCAGCTAGTGTTGGAAACTTTTAAAGCATTGCCTCATGTTCCATTGATGAGGTATATGTTCGGATGAAAGAAGTGACTTCCTATAATTCATGTGCACTTGGTGTAAGTTGACGCCATGGATCCGAGAAAGATTGTTTTTGCTTCCCCTGGAATCGTCCCAAGTCAGTCATGCATGTGTGAAGTATTCTATGGTTTGATAGACTGGTCATCTTTATTCCATGTGTACTCCCTAGCACACCAAGCCACTGTTTGATTTGTTCACAGATAAGAAGTTCATCGATAAGTATACAAGGACTTCGATATCCTCGATTATGGTTCCCTACCTGAACTCAGTAGTGTTTTATTATAAGACTACTATGTGGTCATGCTTGTCTGGGACAGCATGTTCACATGTGTTTAGCAGAGCCAGCTCATGTTTTGGAGCTTTTGCTATCATAGTTCATCTTCTGAGAATCTCACAACATCATCTCGTCAATTTGTGTTGCAAACTTTCTTTTCTAGACATGTTGTCTGAAATATCTCGTTACCAACCAGATCTAAATCTTAGGCAGGTATGATGGTTGGAACATTCCAGCATTTGCATTTTGCTCCTAGCTTGCACCGCCATTGTGTCAATTTCCCATAGGCTGCCCTCTTAGTAGTTGTTGTCTAGGATCATCTTCAAAAGTGGTCTTGCCATGGGTCCCGTCCATTTCCGATGATAAGCAAAATCATCCATTGCATTGTCTTTAACAAGGTAGTCCACATCACCCAATCTAGGCCGAGTATGCCATTCTTCTGAACTCCTTCAAACGATCGATTGAGATTTGCCTTAGGAGGTATAGAGAGTTTCAATGATCTAGATATCAAAAGTAATTCTTTTTGTCACTTAAGGGAATAATCCAACGATGATGAACTCCTTGCTCTTGTGCTTCAAAGGATAGTCTCCCCAACATCCAACTCTCTCTCACAGATGGTAGAAAGATGATTTGAGTGGAAAGCAACTTGGGGAAGGCTAGAGATCAAGATTCTTGGGGTTGGATTGGAATGTCTTGGTCTCAACACATGAGTAGGTGGTTCTCTCTCAGAAAATGAGTAGTGGAAGTGTAGGCACGTTCTGATGGCTCTCTCTTGAATAGAGAAGGGGGTGGAGGGGTATATATAGCCTCCACACAAAATCTAACTGTTACACACATTTGACCCAACAAGGTCAGACCGAATAGGAGAACTCGGTGAGACCGATTTAGTTCAAAATGTGAACATTAGGATTCTCGGTGGGACTGACATGATCAACTCGGTGGGACCGATGTTCTAGGGTTAGGGCAAAACCTCATCTCAGTGTGACTGATTACATGAACTCGGTGAGATCGATTCTAGCAATGAGAAAATAGAGAGTTGGTCAGGCAAACTCGATGAGGCCGATTGCTCATTTCAGTGAGACTGAAACGTTACGAAGGGAAATAGAGAGTTTGCATTGCAAACTCGGTGGGACCGATCGCTCATTTAG
The DNA here is from genome assembly GCF_002162155.2 of Triticum dicoccoides. Classification (NCBI taxonomy): domain Eukaryota; kingdom Viridiplantae; phylum Streptophyta; class Magnoliopsida; order Poales; family Poaceae; genus Triticum; species Triticum dicoccoides. The sequence continues at coordinate 404,122,935 of NC_041381.1, read as the reverse complement.
GTAAGACCGAAACATTACGAACGGAAACAGAAAGTTTGCATTGCCATCTCGGTGAGACCAAGATCCCGATCGGTGAGACCGAAATGATTAGGGTTTCTGGCAGTGGCTATGTCAAAGGAACTCGATGGCGCTAGATAGATCAAATCGGTGTGGCCTAGTTTGACTTTAGGTTCTGGACATATTTAGAATTGAGATAGTGGTTGAGGTCTTTGGAGCATATCACTAAGCACTTTGAGCAAGTAGACCATTAAGCAACACCACATACCCTTTTAATAGTATTGGATTTTCCTGTGGACTCAATGTGATCTTGGATCACTAAAATAGAAATGAAGAGTCTTGAGCTTTTGCCAATCTTTGTCCTTAGCATTTTGAGGAGTCCACATCTCTAGTCCATGCCATGCCCATCATTGAACTTTCTGAAATATTTAACATGAATGGATATTAGTTCAATGAACTATATGTTGTTATGAATTACCAAAACCACACGGGGATTAGTTGCACTTTCAACAAAGCATAGTATGGACAACCAAAGATAGCATTTGAAATTGTACATGTGCTAAGTACAAGCAACCAAACAACCAAAAAAATTTAAAAGAGGCATATGCTAGCTATTGCAGGCTTAACAACAAGCAACTATATGCATTCCTATTGGTATGTTCAAAACTGGTATTGAAAAATGTATTGCACAGTAAGTAGTTGAACATATAGAGCATGACATTGTGAACAACTAAAATAAACAAGGCATACTGCAAACAACCAAATATAGCAATTAAAACTGGACATATTCTCACTACACTACAAAAGGGGCTCGACAAAAAAATCATGGGTCCCCCCTGTGAAGAGGCACCGCAAAACAAATCATGGGTTTCCTCACTTGTCACACATGGGCTCATTCCCATGGGAAGTACGTACCCTGGGTGCGCTCCATGTTGTCGCAGATGGGCTCCTTCCCCTTGGAAGAGCACGGCTGTAGGGTGCCCTCCCTGATGTCGCAGACGGGCTCTTTTCCCTTGGAAGAGCAGGTGGGTGCTTTCCCCTTGGAAGAGCCGGAGAGGGTTTCTTCCTCGTGGTCGCCGTTGATGAGGTATGACTTGGGTGCTATAGATCCCAAGCCAACGTCGCAGAACGTGTCCTTCAAAAATGACAAAAGGGGCTCGATGGCAATGTAGGATGGCAAATTCTTGATAGCGAGCCAGAGGAGATCAGCGGCTGGGCCATGGATGAGATCGGCGGCAGTTGAACCCGAGGGGTTGGGGGTCGGCCACTTAACCTGTGACATAACCCATGTTAGGCCGTCGCTATCGATGACCTCGATGTCATAGCCAGTGTCCGTGACATACCCGCATACTCTAGCCTACTGATTGAGTTCTTGCAGCCAGTAATGGCCATCAGCTTCCTCGGCGGCCACCTCGGCGACGTCAGGCAAAGAGGCCGTGATACACCTCGGGCCAGTCGCTCCTCGAGCTCCACGGGAAGCGCAGCCGGGCTTAGGCTACGATGCTCTGGAGTGGCGGATGGGGATCTATGGGAAAGGGGGCGTTTGGCAGGCGTCATCTAAGAAACTCAGGGCGCCCTGGGTATGGAGATCGGTGGGTAAGCTGCACGGGCAAAGCGGCAGATGTTGACAATGGAGGCCTTGTGGCGGCAGCGACCTTGCTACGGTTTTGAGTGAGGGAGGGGTTGTGGTGGTGTGTGTGTGTGCACGCGTGCGCACCCAAGGAGGTTTTTGGGTGTGTGTGTGTTGAGGGGGGTGTGTTTGAGGAAATGACGCGGCTACTGAAAAGTTTACTGCGCGGGAGTCAAACGCGGGAGTGAAATGTCGGGGCTATTGAAAATTTGGATGATGGTGCATTACACACAGTCCGGAAATAACAACTGTGTGTGATGAAATGGAAAAACCCTCGAGCCAGGAAGATATTTTTGAGGGATGCAGGCGGGAGCGGGAACAACAAACATCACACACGGTCGAAACATAGTAACCGTGTGTTATCAACAGAAAAAACCTGCAAGCGGGTAGATATTTTTGAGAGGGGAAGCCTCATGGATCCCAATGTACTGTGCCGATGTGCGTGACAGGGGCACCGGCATGGCACACGGTTAGTGTGAGTGAACCGTGTCTGTTGCATCATCCGAGTTGTCTAAAGTTCATAAATTTGACAAAAATGACGCGGGAAAGGGTCATAACATGAACACACTTGCATGTGGACCAAATATATGTATGAAAAGGGTGGTTTGATGTTCAAATACCAAATGCCACTTCGATGCGGCACCTATCTCGCAAAGCACACAGTAATGCTTCCCCCTCCCCCTCCCTCGTGTTGGCAGGAGGGGAATCCTAAGCTATGAGCGCATGCCCGCCCCCACGGAGGTTCACCTAGCAAAGTGCAAAGTAGAAGTCCCGCCCCCCATCACACACACACACGCACGCACGCGCGTGAGCACACACACACACACGCACACACACACACTTTTAGTCGGAGGGAGAGGGCATCTCAGCAAGATGTATCGTAAAACGGACCAAGAATAATCCGCCTTGGTCGTACAACCTCTCTCTTGGTTGTTGGTCAAAGTGATGGCCATCCATGCAACCCCAGGCATTCATGCGTACACATTCATGTGTAGTGCTCAAACTGTATCATGTCATCCCACAACATAACCTATATACCGTATTACAAACAAACAAAAAAAACCTCCTAAGTCAAATTAACCTCTCTCGTTGTCAAGGAAAAGTAGTGATGGACCAAGCGGACCCACAGATGGAAAGCAACGATATCGCTGATAACCGCTTAAGTGTGTGCGAGAGGACAACCACCATCGCTTTGCATGTGGGCCAAACATATGTTGAATACCCAAAATGCACAACTTTGATGTGGCACATGCCTCGAAAACCGTAAAGTCCCCACACAGAGCGAGGTTCATGAAGCGTACTACATATGCTAGTCCCCTTCCCCCTCTTCGACACATACTATATGCTCCTACCGTAATATAGCCCAAAAATAATCCTCCTTGATGGTGAAATTAATTAACCTCTCCCGATATAGGTCAAAGTTATGAAGGCATCGACAATGACCGCGCTGGCCCGCAGATGGAAGCGTCACACGTGAGTGTCCTAGGATAACCACCGCGTGCATGCCTGTGGCCCAAATAGGTTTTGTTTGATGTTTGAATAGCCAATGCACAACTTTGATGTGGCACATGCCTCGGAAACCGAAAAGTGCTGACACTGAGCACGGACGCGTATGTAGTATATATGCTAGTCCCCTCCAACCTCTTCGACGCATACTATATATATACCCCCACCATAACACAAACAATTTTTTTACCTTGTTGGTCAAATTAACCTCTCTGTCGGCTGTTGGTCAAAGTGATGTACAACGACCTCGCGGGCCCACAAAAAGCATCACACGCGAATGAGGTGTCATGTTGGACAACCACCGACTGCATGTGGCCAAAACATGAATATATGTATGAAAGGGTTGTGTAATGTTTTAAATAACAAATTCACGACTCGGATGTGGCACCTGCCTCACAAAACGGCCAACCCACATGGTGGCTCACGCCTCGTAGTGTACTGCCAGCCACCCTCCCCCAGACACACACACACACATCACGCATCCACCACAACAATGATGCATGTTAAATTTTCCCACAGTGAACATATGTTACCAAAGGAGGGACGTTTTAATTTTGGAAAAAGAACTAGAGATCATTAAGACGTTTTAGTACATTGATTGATTTTCTAGGGGGTATAATGTCCAAAAATAAAATTTGAGCAACATGCACACGTGACAGTGCACCTAAATGGACTAGAAAAACACATGTGTATCATTGGGTGCATATGTTCCCCGTGCAAGAAATTTCAAACATTGAGAATCTTGATTTTTAAAATCCAGTATATCCAAAACTTATTTGAAATTCATGAAACTTTTCGTGTTGTCACATGGACACCAATACACAGTGGCATTGTACATTTTTTTTGTAAAATTTGAGACAAGTTTTGATGTAATATTTATCTTCTTACAAACGGGATACTACTAATAATTGGGAAACAATATCGCAAACTTATTATTTATTCGAACCTTGGGCGTTAGACCAACAATGGATACGTGGCGTGCTTCGGTTCAGCAATAAAGTGGTAGCATTAATCATCAAAATAGAAAAACAATATACGTGCCACCACGCGACCCGTGTGCCATGCGAGCAGGCATGAGTTGACAGGATGCATGTGAGTAGTCCACCGCGCAGGCAGACCGGGAGGCGTGCGTGTAGGTGTGTGAATTGATGGGAGGCGTGCTTGCTGTGTAGTGTCATCAGAAGGCGTGCGAGTAGCTGCGTGAAATGATGGTAGGGATGCCAGCAGTCCGGTGTGCAGGCTCATCGGGAGGCGACCCAGCGGTTTGACCGCCGCCTGCCTCTCTCCCACTACTCCATATTAATGTCACGCCAGAGTGGCTGCACCCCCCATCCTCGCCACACACATAATCCTCTCTCTCTGCTTGCATCCTCGACGCCGCTCTCAGCCCTCAAAGCCGTCAGTGTATGAGGATGCCGCTGAAGCGCCTCATCGGAAGGAGTGGTGATGCCGGGGATGCTGAAGCACTAGAGCACGACATGGAAATGGAGACAGAGGTTGTCGTCGTCGCCGGCGAGGCATCGCTGCACCCTAACATAGTCGACGGTGTCGTGCTTCCACAGCCGGAGCCAAAGGTCCACACCGACTCCGGTGATGACTCCGATGACGACGGAGAATCGGTTAGTCGTCTATACCCATTTATGTGTCAAATACATCCTAGGGTTTCTCTGGTTAGTCCTGTGTCCTGCCTCCCCCTGTTTGGAATAGAAATCCCAGGGTTATGTTCTTGCAATCCATGAAATCTGATTAAGTTCCGGATCCATGCAGTGTATTGATTGTTTGAATGGTACAAGTGATAAGTGATTAGTTGTTTCATCTGTGCAAATGATTTCTGCTAATATTCTGACTAGGGTTAGGGTCCATGCTAATAATTCATAGCCAGGTCTTGACAATTGGTTTTGAATGACCTACATATATGTTTGTGCCATTATTTTCTTCAAGATTGGTCTGTACATAGACGGTTGTGCTTAAAAATCGAACCAGAATCTCTAGATATGTCTAAAAAAGAGCCATAAATTCCTAATCCTAGTTTACAGCATGTAAACATTGATTTGATGCCAAATTTTGGCAACTGCCAAATGTTCGCTAGAGGTTAGTTTGTATTCCAAATTTGACGCCACATTTTTTTACTATATGTATAGGTGATGTCTGACGATGTCGACAACAAGGATGAAGATGGATAGAGGAGGTTCAAGAGGCAAATCCTCAGGTAGTTGTATGTGGGAATGCATAACAGGCGTATTAGGACCTGTGATGGCGGCCTTCGATGATCATTTTGTAACCAAAAGCTTCATCACGGGTATCAAAATTGTTCTGGCGCATGCAAGAGGACGAGCCATTGGCTCCTTCAAGCAGAAGTATTCTCGCAGGGTGGCACACGCGGTGTACACCGTGTACTTGGAGAGGCATCAGGATCGTGCCGGCAGATGAGATGAGATGTGCGATCGAACTATGTATGGATATGTAGTGTCTTAATGACGGTTGAACTATGTACTTAGGGTTGGACTATGCTTGTGTGTGCTTATTATCTATGTCTGAGTATGTTTAATATATGTTTACTTATGTCTAAATGTGGGATATGGATGCAATCAGTTCGGTCGATGGAATCTACCTCTGTCCTGGTTTAATTGCCCCCTTTGTAATTTGTGTTAAATTTTGACCAAAGATTTAACTGACAAAATGTTAGTGTAGGTCAGCAAAAATTATATCGTTGGATGCGTATATGAAAATAGTGTTCAATGATATAATTGTTGGTGACATGCATAAACATTTGTTAGTTAAATATTTGGTCCAAATTTGGCACAAATTACGAAAGGGACCAACAAACTAGGACAGAGGTAGTATGCCAATCACACATGGTTCCCAAAATTGGAACCATATGCAATGACATTCATTTTCCCCGTTACGTCAATCGCAAACGGTTGGCTCTAGCAAACTGTTGCCTCCGAAACTCCTTGTGGGACGGAAAACCCTCACCACCCAATTCTAAAAAGAAAAAAGAAAACCCTCACCATCCCAACATCACAAAAACCCTCACCCCACCCACCACCCCCTGTGGTCTCCATTCACACCTGCACAAGCTCCTCCACGACTCAGCATCTCACTGCCTATTGCTGCGACAACCAATTAGCTCACCGCCTGTCGCCGCCACCAGACTACCGGCAAACCTCATCGCATTTCACCACTTCCGCTTGCCGCTGCCTATCGCCATCGATATTCTCGACACTGCTCGCGGTCGACCCAGCTCCGCCCGATTGGGGAATCCGCCGTATTGAGGGTTTCTTCTGATGGACAACAAGGTAACTAATTTAATGAGATATTATCTCATCTCTTATCCCAGTTCTTTTGTCTCCTTTAATCACTTGGTCAAAATCACCGTGAATTCATTTTTATTCGAGCTGATTTGAGGATTTTCTTTCATTCATAGAATGTACAGTCCGCGGACACGTCAGGACTTTACGGCCTCGGCCAGACATCCATGGAGTTCCATCTCACTATACCAAATTACTTGAGGACGCACGCGGTATGTTCAATCTCACCCTAAATCGGTTGGCATGGCTTAATTTCCTCAACATATACTATATATTGTTGCATTTGGATAAAAGGTGCCACATGCAGCATTTACGTCAAAGGGGATTTTTCCCCCTCTTCTTTCTGTATTAGGAAAATTAATGATGTATTATCCTTTCGATTACTCTCATATTTCCATGACATCATTGAGGGAGTCCCGGACTATGGGGTGTCTGGATAGCCGAACTACCATCATCGGACGGACTCCAAGACTATGAAGATACAAGATTGAAGACTTCGTCCCGTGTCCGGATGGGACTTTCCTTGGCGTGGAAGGCAAGCTTGGCGATACGGATATGTAGATCTCCTACCTTTGTAACCGACTCTGTGTAACCCTAGCCCTCTCCGTGTCTATATAAACTGGATGGCTTTAGTCCGTAGGACGAACAACAATCATACCATAGGCTAGCTTCTAGGGTTTAGCCTCCTTGATATCGTGGTAGATCTACTCTTGTAACCCACATCATCAATATTAATCAAGAAGGATGTAGGGTTTTACCTCCATCAAGAGGGCCCGAACCTGGGTAAAAACATCGTGTCCCTCGTCTCCTGTTACCATCCGCCTAGATGCACAGTTCGGTACCCCCTACCCGAGATCCGCCGGTTTTGACACCGACATTGGTGCTTTCATTGAGAGTTCCTCTGTGTCATCACCGATAGGCTCGATGGCTTCTTTGATCATCAATTACGATGCAGTCCAGGGTGAGACCTTCCTCCCCGGACAGATCTTTGTATTCGGCGGCTTCGCACTGCGGGCCAATTCGCTTGGCCAGCTGGAGCAGATCGAAGGCTACGCCCCTGGCCGTTAGGTCAGATTTGGAAGTTTGAACTTCACGGCTGACATCCGCGGGGACTTGATCCTCGACGGATTTGAGCCACAGCCGAGCGTGTCGTACTGTCACGATGGGCATGATTTAGCTCTGCAGCCGGACAGTACCCTGGAGGCCACACTCGAACCCGCTCCGATCTTCAACTCGGAGCCGGCTGCGCAGACCAAGGATGGATGGCTAGACACCGCCTCGGGGGCTGCAACCTCTACGGCGATAGAGCCGAACACCTATCTTGTCCCCCATGAAGCTCGTGACTCCAAGGTGCCAGACTCCTTGACGGACTCCGGTCATCCCGCGCCCCCTCCAGTCGAATCTGATTGGGCGCCGATCATGGAGTTCACCGCGGCGGACATCTTTCAACACTCACCTTTTGGCGACATCTTGAGTTCGCTAAAGTACCTCTCGTTATCAGGAGAGGCCTGGCCGGACTGCGGCCAGGACGGTTGGGATGCGGATGACGAAGAAATTCAAAACCCACCCACCACCCACTTGGTAGCCGCTGCCGACGATCTAACCGACATGCTAGACTACGACTCCGAAGACATCGACGGTATGGACGACGATGCCGGAGACGACCAAGAACCAGCGCCTAACGGGCATGGAAAAGCCACCCCAGCTCACAACATATACATGGTGGACACACCAAAAGGAAGCGACAATGAGGAAAAACAGGACGTGGCGAAGGACAACTCCCCCAACAAACAAACAAAGCGGCGACGCAAGCGCCGCCCGAAGACCGGCATCAACAAAAACGGTACCCATGTGGACCCGGCCCTAGAGTAGGGAGAAGCAGTGGACGACGCACACGTCAACAAGCAGCCAGCCGGACATGAACCGGACAAGCAACCCATCCCCGGCGAAGATGATCTCACATCACCAGAGCATAGGAATCTCCATAACAGGCTCGTCGCCACTGCAAGAAGTTTGAAGAAACAAAAGCGGAAGCTCAAAACAGCAGAAGACACACTCAGAATGAGATGGAGCAAAGTACTCAACACCGCAGATAAATATGGCACTAGTCACCAGACAAAGAGCTACCCGAAGCGCAAGCTGTTGCCCGAATTTGACGAGGAGGCCTTCGAGCCCCTGCAGTCAAAAAATAAAGGGGCCGCCTGGCCGGATAGACAACCAGATGACAGGCCAAGAGCAACACGAGGCGCCACACACAAGCCGACACATGATCAGCATAAAGATCTTCAGAAAAAGGATAACCCGGCCAGGTCCATCTATGGGCCAAAAAAGAAGACTCCAGGAAGTAACACAACCAGCCGAGCATTTGAAGACAACGGCACACCCAAATACAGGGGCGCCGCACACCCACTATGTTTTACCGACAAGGTACTGGATCATGGATTTCCAGCGGGATTTAAACCCATAAACATAGAGGTATACGACGGAACAACAGACCCCGGAGTCTGGATTGAGGAATATATCCTACACATACATATGGCAAGAGGAGACAATCTCCATGCCATAAAATACCTACCCCTCAAGCTCAAAGGGCCGGCTCGACATTGGCTTAAAAGCCTCCCAGAAAATATGATTGGAAGTTGGGAAGAGCTTGAGGATGCGTTTCGAGCAAATTTTCAGGGGACTTATGTCCAGCCTCCGGATGCAGACGATTTAAGTCACATAACTCAACAGCCCAGAGAATCAGCACGCAAATTCTGGGACAGGTTCCTCACTAAAAAGAACCAAACAGTCGACTGTCCGGACGCTGAAGCCTTAGTAGCCTTTAAACACAACATCCGAGACGAATGGCTCGCCAGACACCTCGGCCAGGAAAAACCAAGAACAATGCCCGCACTAACAAGCCTCATGACACGCTTTTGCGCAGGGGAAGACAGCTGGCTGGCTAGATGCAGCACCAGTGACCCGAGTACATCCGAAATCAGGGATGGAAATGGGAAATCACGACGCAGAAAAGATCAGCGCCGGAATAAGGAAAATGGCCCAAATAGTACGGCGGTCAACGCCGGATTCAAAAGCTCTCGACCGAACAACAAAACACTGCCCCTCAAGGACAACAGTGACGAGCTATCCAACCTAAACAAGATTCTGGACAGACTGTGCCAAATACATGGTACCTCCGAGAAGCCTGCAAACCATACCCACAGAGATTGTTGGGTCTTCAAGCAGTCCGGCCGACTTAATGCGGAACACAAGGGGCTCGACACACCAAGTGAAAGTGACGAAACCCAAAAGCAGCGCTCCGGAAACCAAAAGACTTTCCCACTAGAAGTCAAAACAGTGAACTCACTTCACGTGATAACACGCAGCGCGGCACCTGCTATACCAGGACACCGTCCGCAGACTGGGGATAGAACCCACCAAAATTCGCTATAGCAGCACTTCCTTCAAAGGAGTGGCACTAGGCCTTTTAAGCCAATTTTACAGGCTCTGTACCACTAGAGGTCGTGTTCGGTTCATCCGACAACGTCCGTCGCGAAAAGCTCACTCTCCATCGCCCCATTTAACAATAGCCCTTAAGCACTACTGGGGCGTGCAACTTTCGCGCACTTTAATGCAATACCACATTACTCGTCTCTTACGCTTAAAAATGCCCGGTCCACGTGGCATATTCTTAAAACTCTAGATGTCTCTCAACCACGGAGAATGTGCGGCTGCCTAGACATCCACACACTATTCCGACCTTGCAGGTCAAAGCCCCTAAAAACAGGTCATTTAGACCTTGGACATGGTTAGACGAGTCCGGCAAGGGGCTTCCCAGCCGCATACCCCTTTTTTTAGGGCGCCGCGCGCATAAATGATGAAAGCCAATAAAGCTCAACTTTCTTCATCTTCCAAATTATACTCTATTTTTGATACACTTTTTGCACGATATTTCTTAGAAACTAAGTCCTTCTCTTTTACAAATGAAGCACGTGCTACACCCATCCAGGATACAGCACAACGGAGACACAGGCGCAGACGTGCAGTAGGGACCCGTTGCATGGATTCTTTTCAGATTAAGACCCTGCGTAAACCTTTCTCACTGTCTCTTGTTGATACACATCCCCCGGTTTCCTACCGGAGCTGAGCAGGAGGCTGGCGTTTTGGCGTCGGCCGCGTCAGAAGTTCCCGCCTGTACCTGGACACTAGGGGCTTAGGGCTTTATTCTGCCCGATATCGTAAAGACCGAACACCTCAGGGAGTGTTCGGCGTCTCGAGTTAGGCCTTATATGCATCAGCTCCAAATCATGTCTTTGGTCAAATGTTGGGTTTGCCCGGCTCCTGTGTTTTGCTGCCTTACGTTCCGTATCATCGGCTAACGCGGCACCAGGAGAACTGCTGCGATTGTGCCCCGGTTCGGCCGGGAGAGCACCTCAGTAGAGAAAGCCGAAAACTGACTGTCATGATATAGCGAGAGACTGGTCAACCACTCGATCGACCATTGGAATGTTTAGAATTCCTCCGCTTTGACAAAGGACCGCTTCCCGGTCAGGCACATACGCGCTCCAAGTTCGGAGAAGCGCGGTGCCATCAGGGGCTATATAGTAGCCCCACATTCGAGCTCCTATGGCTAGGTGAAAGTGATAAAGCATTATAGTCCGGTTGCCTAGTTTGCTATGCTATCACCTCCTTAAAAGGACCAAGACGTTGTATTAAGTGTGAAAAAGCGTTTTTCTTTTTGCAAACACCCCCGCACCATGTGCGTGGGGGCTGAAGCCAAAGACTTCCATCTTTCAGATTATACATACATATACGGCCACACAGGAGATAGTTCAATACTTGAACACACAAGTATAAAAAGTCATTGCATTACAAAGATGATCTTATAAATCATACATGTCATTCAAACATAACATCTTTCGAGCACTGCGACTCTATTATACGAGCGCCCTGCAGGACTTCCTCAAAGTAATGCTCGGTGGGGAATCGGCTTTTGTCCGAACCACGGGATGCAACAGCGGTGGCATCCATTTCTGCCCAGTATGTTTTACCACGGGCAAGAGCCATCCGCGCACCTTCTATGCATGCCGACCGCTTCATCGCCTTAATACGCGGCACTGCCCCAAGGAATTGCTGCAACAAGCCAAAATAACTCTTCGGCTTGGGCGTTTTCGGCCACAGATGAGTTACCACATCCGTCATGGCCAGTCCGAACAATCTATTCAGCTCAGCCCACTCAACCAGCCGATCACTCAACGGAAGTGGACGCTCCGGACTATGGAATTGAGACCAGAAAAGCTCTTCCATTTCATGATCCTCCTGGCTTCGAAAGTGCACGACTGCGTCAGCCGCACTCGCCGCCAAGTCCAGATAAGGATCCTCCGCATCGTACAATCGGCCCAGCTGATCATAATTCGGATCCGTGAACTTCCTACGCAGCATAAAGGGCTTTCCAGCCACAATGTCTCCGACCTGACGCAGTTCCTCCTTCATAGCCCGCATTGCACTACGGGCATCCTTGGCTTCGGCATCGGCCTTCTTCAGGTCCTCTTGCTCCGCTCGGCGTTCTACTTCAAGAACCTCCAGGAGGTCGGTAGCAACTTTTAATTTCATGGCCATTCCGGCCATCTCCTCCCTGCTTCGGCAGTGAGTAGCCTTCTCGGCTTCTAGCTCTTCCAGTGCCTTCAAGGCAGCCACCTCTCTTTTTCTGGCTTGCTCCTTGGCCCGAGCAAGTTTTGGTCAAAGGTCTTCCACAGCAGCAGCACCATCTGCATCAAGCATACAACTTGTAAGGAATGGGCATCAGCTCCCTTACTAAGCGACCGCGGCGCAATCACATACCTCTTGACTCATCAAGTCGTTTATTGACCAGCGAGATGTCCGCATCTGCAGCGTCGAGTTGCTTCTTCAGCTCGGTGAATCCATCCGTCCGGCTGGCCACCGGACGTTCCGCCACCTGCATAGGAAAGGTGACAGTTAATAACTGAGATTATGATCCTAGGTACGATGCCGTTTTCGACAGCATACCAAGTCTCAGGGGCTACTATACAGGGCGCACTTCATGTGCAAAACTGTCAACAGGTATGTCATTTTTTGCGTAACTCAAATCCCATCAGTAAACTTCCGACAGCCTCATACAACCTGCTTTCAGTGGACAAGATCCTCTCAATCACATTACCCATTAATGTGCGGTGATCTTCCGAGATGGACGCCCTCTTAAGCAAATCCTGTAGCTCCACCGGCTGTACTCCAATGGGTGCCGAACTCTCCGGCCCCGCCGGACTCGGGGAGACCCTCCACGACGACACCTCAGGGTCATCCGCCCCGTGCGATGGGGCGTCAGATAGAGGTGTTTCGCTCTCCATCATCTCCGGACGAAGGTCTCCCGAAGATGAGCTGTGCTGAGATGGGCTGAGATCCGAACTACAAGGTAAAAACTTCGGTTACCTTTAGACATTAAGCAGGGGTGTCTAATAATTATAAAATCCCCCTTTTTTTACGTACGGCTCGTTAGAGGGCTGATTCCTCCGAGGAGACAGTACGGCCGGGGCGCTTTCTGGCGCAGGACCTTCCGGTACAGATTTCTTTCCCCGCTTTGAGGCCTTGGCCTCCGGGTCTTCGGAAGTGTTCCGCTTCTCCCCCTGGAAGGAGGGACTCTCGATTCCTCCCTTACTAAACGCCTCCTTGGCAGAGGTGATAGTTTCCCCGTGCCCCCCTTCGCCCTCATTTGAAGGTGCAACCTCCAACATTTTGATTAACACAGGATCCTGCGTGGTCTTAGGGAGGGGGGCCGGACACCGTATCAGTTTTGCTTGCGCCATCCACTCCTGTCCAGGGATAGTTGGTTAAAAGGCAAGCTCATGATAAATAAATGGATGGTGTGTCCAGACACAGGGCTACTTACTTGAGTATCCGGGCGATTGCAGCTTAGGCCAGCGTCCTCGGTCAATTTCGGATGCGTCTCTGGCGATCCGAAGAACAGTTTATACATCTCCATGGGAGTCAAACCCATGAAGTGTTGAAGAGCTCGCGGCCCCTCCGGATTAAATTCCCACAGGCAGGGGGCGACGTTTGCAGGGCAGTAGGCACCTGATCAACATGACCTGCACCACTGCGACCAGATTGATCTCCCTTTCTTGGAGGACTCGAATCCGGTCCTGCAACAGGGGGACGTCTTTGGGCGGCCCCCAGTCACGCCCCTTGTTGACCCATGACGTCAGCTGTTGTGGAGGGCCCGAGCGAAAGACGGGCGGCGGCTTCTGCCTGCTGCCCCGGGGAGCGGTGATATAAAACCACTCCTGTTGCCACAAGCCGAGCTCCTCTTGGAAAGAGCCCTTGGGCCATGGAGCTTCGGCCCTCTTTCTTATAACCGCCCTGCCGCACTCTGCCTGACGCCCCTCAATCATCTTCGACACCACGTTGAAGGTTTTGAGCCATAAGCCGAAGTGAGGGGTAGTGCGGAGGAAGGCTTCACAAACGATAATGAATGATGAGATATGGAGGATGGACTCCGGAGCCAGGTCGTGGAATTCCAGCCCATAGTAAAACATGAGCCCCCTCATGAAGGGATCCGTCGGGAAGCCTAAACCCCGACGGAAGTGAGACATGAACACGACGATCTCGCCAGGCTTGGGAGTTGGGATAACTTGCCCTCGGGCAGGCAGCCTATGCGAAATCTCGTAGGTTAAATACCTGGCATCTCTCAGCTTTAGCACGTCCTCCTCCGTGACGGAGGAGGGCATCCACCGGCCTCGTAGATCAGGACCGGACATTGTCGAGGATCGAAGGTACCTGAATTCGGAGCCCTGGGTGTTGGAACTCAGGGAGAGGGGCGGATTCGATAGAGGATTGAATAAAAAGAACGGGCCTTGGTCTCATTATAAAGAGGAAGAATACCAAGAGCCGTCCCCATGACCGTTTGGAACCCGCCTTCGATGGAGGGGGCGTGGCAACGGGCGCGGTTGGGTTACCCACGTCCATATTGATGGGAAACCCGGAATAAGGGGAACACGATCTCTGCTTCGACAGGACGTGCCAAGGAAACCGCTTCACTAAACGTGCCGAAGTGGTACAATAAAAACGTTTCAAATAAAGGCTTGGTTGTGGTGTGACGTCACGCCACGGAATACTTCAGCAGATTGAACTTGTGTGAATATTATTCTCTCTACGGTGGTATGTGGAAATTATTTTGTAGAGCCGGACACTATCCTGGTGTTCACAATATTCTATAAATTATTCGGAGGAGGAACCCGCCTTGCAATGCCGAAGACAATATGCGTGCCGGACTCGTCGTCATTGAAGCCTAGTTCAGAGGCTACCGAGGGAGTCCCGGACTAGGGGGTGTCCGGATAGCCGAACTACCATCATCGGCCGGACTCCAAGACTATGAAGATACAAGATTGAAGACTTCGTCCCGTGTCCGGATGGGACTTTCCTTGGCGTGGAAGGCAAGCTTGGCGATACGGATATGTAGATCTCCTACCTTTGTAACCGACTCTGTGTAACCCTAGCCCTCTCCGGTGTCTATATAAACCGGATGGCTTTAGTCCGTAGGACGAACAACAATCATACCATATGCTAGCTTCTAGGGTTTAGCCTCCTTGATCTCGTGGTAGATCTACTCTTGTAACCCACATCATCAATATTAATCAAGCAGGACGTAGGGTTTTACCTCCATCAAGAGGGCCCGAACCTGGCTCAAAACATCGTGTCCCTCGTCTCCTATTACCATCCGCCTAGACGCACAGTTCGGGACCCCCTACCCGAGATCCGCCAGTTTTGACACCGACAATCATGGTTACCCTATCTGTTTAATTATAGATTTTTATCCTTTGATTTCAACTGTTGTACAGTTCTTTCAATTTCCCCCATATTTGCATGTTACCATATTCTTTAATAATCCTACCATTTTCTATAGCGCATGCCTTGCTATGCAACCGAATCTGTAGTACACAATCTTTCCCTTTACATAAATCAAGATAGGAGGGACGTCATACTAAACACAAACCATGGATTTACAATCGTTGCTACTATAAGACTTGATGAACGTGGTCACTCCTATTTTGACAGGGGCCTTTGGACATAAATTTCTAAGTTTTATGCACTAAAAACTGGCACTAAAATTGCATTGCATGTAAAAGAGCCTGGTCATGAGATATATGCTAACTTCCCGGACGATATCATCCGTCCAGACTTTGTTCGAAGTAAGTGTTCTGTTCAAGTATCTGCATGTTGACTTACCTAGTAGTATCAATGGAATTGTGCAGTATTTAAGCAACCAATTGTTGTTCCATTTACGTACTCTATTCCTACCTACTAACTTCTAGTTACCAATACACTTTTATATTGCCCTATTTTAACTAAATATTCCCTATACTCCCACTTCTATCATAAATCGATGCGGAAGAGGAGACTCCAGAGGTGGAGAATGGGGCTGCCAACAAGCGGGGGTGGGTCGAGCAACAACCGCAAGCGACTCCAGTAGGCCTAGACTTCATCAGCAGCTGCCCCGATGATATGTTAATAGTCATCATCTCCCTCCTCCCAATCAAATATGGGGCGCGGACAACCATCCATTCCCGGTGGTGGCGCCCCCTATGGAAATCCACCATCTCGACCTCATTGATACCCACAAGCTCTGCCATGGCTATCGCAAAAGCTTGGATGCATTCTCCCAGATTGTCGGCAGACAGCATGGCCCAGCCAGAGGCCTTAGCATGGGCAAGTTCCATTCCAACGGAAAGGACCGAGCCAAGCTTGACGAGTGGTTCCGATCCCCCACCCTAGATCAGCTCGAGGAGCTCACTTTTGATGATGGGCATATGCGCTCGCTACCAACGTCCGCGCTCCACCTCACGCCCACACTGCGTGTCGCCAAGTGCAGGAACTGCCATCCGCCCTTAATGAAGCACCCACTCTTATTCAACCATGACTAAAGCACCTCGAGCTCGTCGTCGTCTGCCTCCCAAACGGTGACATGGAGCGCCTACTCCGTGGCTGTACTGCACTCGAGTACCTTCATCTTCAGGCGGTCAAAGGGTTGAGTAGCTTCCACATCACGTCCATGACTCTCCAGACTATTTATGTGTGTTGCTGGTGTTGCAAGAATACATCACAAAATATGTACCATGGTATGGTCATTGAGGACACACCTTCACTTGAGAGATTACTTGTAGTTGATCAAGAAGGTTGAAAGTGCAACTAATCCCCGGGTGGTTTTGGTAATTCATAACAACATATAGCTCATTGAACTAATACCCTTTCAAGATCAATGTTTTAGAAGGTTCAATGATTGGTATGGCATGGACTAGAGATGTGGACCCCTCAAAATGCTAAGGACACATATTGGCAAAAGCTCAAGACTCTACCTTTTTCATTTTAGTGATCCAAGATCATATTGAGTCTATAGGAAAGCCAATACTATTAAAAGGGGATGCGGTGTCGCTTAATGGCTTACTTGCTCAAAATGCTTAGTGATATGATCCAAAATCCCTCAAACACTTTCTCATTTCCACATATGTCCTAAACCTAAAGTCAAACTCGGCTCCACCAATTTGATCTATCTGGCGCCACCGAGTTCACTTGACATAGCAATATCCACAAACCCTAATCAGTTCGGTCTTACCGATAGGGATCTCGGTCTCACCGAGTAGGCATTGCAAACTCTTTGTTACCTTTTCATAACGTTTTTATCTAACTGAAATGAGCGATCGGTCCCACCGAGTTTGCCTGACCAAGTCTCTATTTGCTTATTACTGAAATCGGTCTCACCGAGTTCATGTGATCGGTCTCACCGAGATGAGGCCTAACCCTAGCGCATCAGTCTCACCGAGTTGATGTTGTCGATCCCACCAAAATGCCTAACATTCACATTATCAACCAAGTTGGTCTGACCGAGTTTAACCATTCGGTCCCACCGAGTTTGGGAATTTGTGTGTAACGATTAGATTTTGTGTGGAGGCTATACATACCCTCCACCCCCTTCTCCATCAGAAAGAGATCCATTAGAACGTTCCTACACTTCCACTACTCATTTTCTGAGAGAGAATCACCTACTCATGTGTTGAGACCAAACATTCCACTCCAACCACAAGAATCTTGATTTCTAGACTTCCCCAAGTTGCTTTCCACTCAAATCATCTTTCCACCATAGCCAAATATGTGAGAGAGATCTGAGTGTTGGGGAGACTATCATTTGAAGCACAAGAGCAAGGAGTTCATCATCAACATACCATCTATTACCTTTTGGAGAGTGGTGTCTCCTAGATTGGTTAGGTGTCACTTGGGAGCCTCCGTGAAGATTGTGGAGTTGAACCAAGGAGTTTGTAAGGGCAAGGAGATCGCCTACTTCATGAAGATCTACCTTACCGAGGCAAGTCCTTCATGGGCGATGGCCGTAGTGGGGTAGACAAGGTTCCTTTTTTGCGGACCCTTCATGGGTGGAGCCCTCTATGGACTCGAGCAGCCGTTACTCTTCATGGGTTGAAGTCTCCATCAACGTGGATGTATGATAGCACCACCTATCAGAACCACGCCAAAAATCTTCGTGTCTACATTGCATTTTCTCCCTACAAACTCCTCCCCTTTACCTTCATATGCAATGGTTTACATTCCGCTGCTATACTCTTAGAATTACATGTGTTGGTTGTTTGCTTGACTAGTGCTAAGTTGCTAAAATCTGCCAAAACTTAAAATTGAAATGCTAGATTTTTATTTGGTCAAGTAGTCTAATCGCCCCCCCCTCTAGACATACTTTCAATCCTACAAGTGGTATCAGAGCTTTGGTCTCCATTTGCCTTGATTTCCATAGCTTTGGTGATCATAGCCTTGGTTTCACAACCTAGGAGAGTATGGCGTCTAGCAAGGGAAATTACCATCGTAGAGGTCCTTACTTTGATGGTACTAATTTTGCTAGTTGGAAGCATGAGATGAAAATGCATATTCTTGGACATAACCCCACCGTTTGGGCTATTGTGTGCATTGGTTTTCAAGGTGAATTCTCCGAAGATGTAAGAGAACTGAATCGTGAAGCGACCACGAAAGAATTGAAGATGTTGCAATACAATGCTCAAGCTTGCAATATCCTCTTGAATAGACTATGCCCCGAAGAATTCAACAAAATCAGCCACCTTGAGAATGCAAAGGAAATTTGGGATACTTTGATTGATATGCAGGAAGGTACCGAGTCCATCAAGGAATCCAAGTTGGATGTGCTTCAAAGTCAACTTGACAAGTTCAAAATGAAGGATGGTGAAGGTGTCGTTGAAATGTACTCTAGGCTTGCTCTCATCACAAATGAGATCGTCGGCTTAGGAAGTGAAAAGATGACTGACAGATTCATCATCAAGAAGGTCCTAAGAGCCTTGGATGGAAAATATGATACCATGTGCACATTGATCCAAATGATGCCCAACTACAAAGATCTCAAGCCAACAAAAGTCATTGGAAGAATTGTTGCTCATGAGATGTCACTCAAGGATAAAGAAGAACTTCACAACAAGTCTAGTGGTGCATATAAAGCCTCATGTGATGCTCCTGCAACATCAAGTGAAAAACAAGTCTTTAATGAAGAATTGAGCTTAATGGTGAAGCAACAAGTTCTACAAGAGTGGAAGCAAAGAAAGAAGCTCCAAGTCAAGATCCTACCATGACAAAAGATCTTCTGGTCATGAGCGAAATTGCTACAATTGTGGAAGACTCAGACACTACTCCAATGAGTGTATGGCTCCCCACAAAAGAAGAGAAGACTCACCTAAAATAAGAAGTAGAAGAGAAGAATCACCTCCAAGATAGAGAAGGAGTAGAGATGATCCTTATGAATGAAGAACCTCTCGCAGAAGCAAGGATTCAGAAAGGAAGGACAAGTCATCAAAGAGCTACACAAAACAAAGACATCGAGCTCATGTTGGTGAATGAATATCCGGTTCTGACTCCGACCACCACTCTGAGAGAAGTTATCACTCCGACTCTGAATATACACAAGATGAAGGTGTTGCCGGTCTTGCACATGTGTCAACCAACTCCTATGACATATTTGAGTCACCAAAGAAGGAATTGGAAGATGCTTCATGGATAAAGGCCCCAAGGTATCACAACCCGAGTATTTTGATTTCAATAGTGATGAAGATGACTTGCTAGGAGATGATGATTTACTTGTTGACAATGCTAGTGATGAAATTGCTATTAATCATGCTAATCAAGATGAAACGAATGACAATGATAAGAAGGAGATTGAGCGACTAACTAAAGAACTAAACACTCTTAAGTTAGATCATGAAACTACTTTAGAAGATCATTGAGAACTGTTAAAAACTCATGAGAAGCTATGCTTCGAGAAGCTCAACCTTGAGCAAGAACATGGGTTCTTAAAAGCCATCAATGATGATCTTCGAAAGAAAAGTTCTTCTTACATTGCCAAGCGTTTACTCTTGTCCGCTTACATGACACAAGTAAAATCTAGCAATAAGAGTAAGAAAGATTCTTCTTCTAGTTGTAGCAATAATCATGCTAAATCCAATATTGTTGCTTCTAGTAGTTCTCTTGATTCCACTAATGATACTGTTATCCAAGTTGCACTTGAGCAAAAAAATAGCTTATTAAAGGGAATTATAGAGAGAGGTGTTTACTAGAGCCTTGCCGGAAGTAAGCAATTTGAGGAAATTGTACGCAATCAAGGAAGGCACCGGAAGAATCAAGGTGTTGGTTTTGAACGAAAGTTCAATGCCAATGGAGTTGAGTGGGAAGAAGATCAATACCCCAAGACAAAGTTTGTTCCTCAACAAGAGAAGTATGATCCTACTTTCTTCAAGGGAACACAAGCTATAGTACCGGGACCACCGGAAGGGTCCCGGGGGTCCACCGGGTGGGGCCACCTATCCCGGAGGGCCACATGGGCTGAAAGGGGAAGGGAACCAGCCACTGGTGGGCTGGTGCGCCCCCCTTGGGCCTCCCCTGCGCCTAGGGTTGGAAACCCTAAGGGTGGGGGGCGCCCCACTTGACTTGGGGGGCAAGTCCCCCCCTAGGCCGCCGCCCCCCTTGGAGATGGGATCTCCAAGGCTGGCGCACCCCCCTAGTCCCCATATATAAAGAGGGGGGAGGGAGGTCAGCTGCACCCTAGTCCCTGGCGCCTCCCTCTCCCCCTGTACCACCTCTCCCTCTCGCTGAGCTTGGCGAAGCCCTGCCGAGATCGCCGCTGCTTCCACCACCACGCCGTCGTGCTGCTGGATCTCCATCAACCTCTCCTTCCCCCTTGCTGGATCAAGAAGGAGGAGATGTCTTCCCAACCGTACGTGTGTTGAACGCGGAGGTTCTGTCCGTTCAGCACTAGGATCATCGGTGATTTGGATCACGACGAGTACGACTCCCTCAACCCCATTCTCTTGAACGCTTCCGCTCGCGATCTACAAGGGTATGTAGATGCACTCCTCTCTCTCGTTGCTAGATGAACTCCATAGATTGATCTTGGTGAAGCGTAGAATTTTTTTTATTTTCTGCAACGTTCTCCAACAATTAGATCAGGGGATGGTCCTTCAAAGCCCAAATCTGCCCCCAAGGCTGCTACTCAAGCCCCAAAGAGATCCACCAGAAACATATCAGCTACTGAAAAGAACAAGGCCCTAGTGCCTGAAATGGAAGAAGAAGAAGATAAGCAAGTGCTCAGAAAGTTGAAGCCCAAGATTCCTGATCACGATGACACTCACCCTGTTGCTGGAGACATGAAGCTCAGGAAGGATGCATGTCTCAGGCTATGGAGGCAGAATGACCCATATGCCATTAGAAGGAGAATAGTTGTTGACTACAGGTTCCACACCAAGAGACAACAAGACTTCTATGAGATTGTGCTGCTTGAAAAGAAGCCAATAGTAAGTGACATGAGATGAGTCGACTAGGAGTACATTGATAGCTATGAAGATCACTTCCCAGGAGTCCATGAGAGCTTCAGATTAATAGGAGTTGATGCATTTGTTGGCCAGAAGTTAACAAAATGGAATGATGAGTTGATCATGCAGTTCTACTCCACATCACACTTTTACCCTGATGGTAAAATTGTGTGGATGACAGAGGGTAACAGGTACCAATCAACTGTGATTGAGTGAGCAAAGTTGATAAATGCCCCAGAAGAGCTTGAGGATGATACAGATGTATGTGCTAAGCCAAGGAAGGGACATGACTCCATGGCACATATGTACAAGGAAATCCCAGCTGCTACCTTGGACACCCACAAGTTTGGTCTGTTTATTATCTGCTGTCAGGTCTACCAGCCATCAACACTATTATCAGACACACCTTGCTTCCCAAGTCTGGAGATGACAGGATGATCATAGGGCACTCAATTAATCTATTGCATATGTTTGATGTGCCTGAAAAGTTCAAGGTGATGACATTGATTGTTGAGAGATAATCAAGAGGACTACTGCAGACCAGAAGAGATCATGTGGCTATGCTCCACAAATTTAGATGCTCACCAACTCCAAGATGGGCAAGAGAATGTATCTTCTGGACAAGGAACATCTTCCCCTGCTGCCAAATTTTGAAGATAATGTGGTTGTCATGGATCCATCACATCCCACATCTGTGCAGGCTCAGGAGAAGAAAGAGAAAGCTAGAGTTGAAAAGGCCGCCAAGATTCCAAGTGCAGAAGAAGCTTCTCAAGTATTCCCGAAATCCAAGGAAGATCAACTGGGCTATCTCATTCAAGCTACCTTGAGGATTGAGAAAGGGTTGGCAACCCTAACTTAGAACCAAGAGAGTCTAGAGAGGATCATTGAGACTAAATTCTATAATCTAGACTTGAAGGTCACAGAGATTCAGACTACAGTTGAGCAACTCCAGGATGAAGCAGAAGAGAGAAGAGGGAGAGCTGCTACAGATTCCTTTCAAAGAGTGCCAAGGGGACAAAGGTCTGCTGTTGTGCCAGCCATTGACACCAGGGCAACTACATCAGCACCAGCAGCTACACCCTCTGTTGCTCCTCCAGTTTCAACTCCACCAGCTCCTCGGACCTCTTCGGAAGCATTCAATGCAGGACTCCTCTCCACGCCACCTTCGCACTTCGGAGCTCCTGGAGATCGTGCTTAGAGACGCATAGTAATATGCATTCTCAAGCTTTTTGGTAACTTGTTGCCAAAGGGGGAGAAAGTGTATAGATCATAGGCTTCAAGAGAGAGAGCTTGCTTCTTTTCCCTCTTTTTGCTACTCCATTTGCTTTGCTTGTTTGGTTGAAACAATATTCTATGCTTGTGCGTGAGATACTCTTATGATCATATGTTTGATCATATCATACTTTAATGCTTGTGCTTAATGATGATATTCTTATCTTATGTATGATCATTCATATCTTATTTTGGTGATGAGTGCATATTCCATATTCTATCATTTTTAGCGCTCCACCAAGATGTATGCAACATGGAAGAGTGACCCATAACCCTAATTGATTGTGCATTTGCATTCAAAAGCAAATTTAAATAATGCACAAATTTAGGGGGAGATCTTGCTTATCACATACTTCTCAAAGCGATGATGTACTTCATTTATATTATCATTTGTCGAAGCTTTGATCTATATGTTGTCATCAATTACCAAAAAGGGGGAGATTGAAAGTGCAACTAATCCCCGGGTGGTTTTGGTAATTCATAACAACATATATCTCATTGAACTAATACCCTTTCAAGATCAATGTTTCAGAAGGTTCAATGATTGGTATGGCATGGACTAGAGATGTGGACCCCTCAAAATGCTAAGGATACATATTGGCAAAAGCTCTAGACTCTACCATTTCATTTTAGTGATCCAAGATCACATTGAGTCTACAGGAAAGGCAATATTATTAAAAGGGGATGATGTGTTGCTTAATTGCTTACTTGCTCAAAATGCTTAGTGATATGCTCCAAAATCCCTCAACCACTTTCTCATTTCCACATATGCCCTAAACCTAAAGTCAAACTCGGCCCCACCGATTTGATCTATCCAGGCCACCAAGTTCACTTGGCATAGCCATATCCACAAACTGTAATCAGTTCGGTCTTACTGATAGGGATCTCGGTCTCACCATGTTGGCATTGCAAACTCTTCGCTTCCTTTTTGTAACGTTTCGATCTAACCGAAATGAGAGATCGGTCCCACCGAGTTTGCCTGAACAAGTCTCTGTTTGCTTATTACTGAAATCGGTCTCACCGAGTTCATGTGATCGGTCTCACCGAGATGAGGTTTTGCCCTAACCCTAGTGCATCGGTCTCACCGAGTTGATGTTGTCGGTCTGGTCCCACCGAGTTTGGGAATTTGTGTGTAATAGTTAGATTTTGTGTGGAGGATATATATACCCCTACACCCCCTTCTCCATTAGAGAGAGAGACATCAGAACGTGCCTACACTTCCACTACTCATTTTCTGAGGGAGAACCACCTACTCATGTGTTGAGACCAAGACATTCCAATCCAACCACAAGAATCTTGATCTCTAGCCTTCCCCAAGTTGCTTTCCACTCAAGTCATCTTTCCACCATAGCCAAATCTGTGAGAGAGAGTTGTGTGTTGGGGAGACTATCATTTAAAGCACAAGAGCAAGGAGTTCATCGTCAACACACCATCTATTACCTTTTGGAGAGTGGTGTCTCCTAGATTGGTTAGGTGTCATTTGGGACCTCCGTCAAGATTGTGGAGTTGAACCAAGGAGTTTGTAAGGGCAGGGAAATCGCCTACACTACAAAAAAATACACTTCCATGATGATACGTGTTTGTCACAGTAGGTCACGTTTTCTGTCATGCATGTACATCCATGACGATTTTATGACAGAATCAAGATAGTCATACCTGTGCTGTCGTAGAAGTGTTCCATGACATTACCAAAATTATCATCACAGAAGTGTCCACTTCCATGACGGTAAATCGCGCGTCATAGAAGTGCTTTCGTCAAGGGTGACCGACACGTGGCATCCACCGTAACGGTTCGCTATTACGCTATCGGGTCTGATTTTGGATCCGATAACCCGTTAACAGCCCCGACCAATGGGGATTTTCCACGTGTAAAATCATCATTGGCTGGAGGAAACACGTGTCGGCTCACCGTTGGGACAGATGGCATCCACTCATTGGACCGAAGGCGCCTATGATACGTCGACACATGGCACGACCCAATAGAGGCCCATTCCTATGAAAAGGTCGGCCCGTTTGACTTGGTCAAAAGGTGGCGGGCCGGCCCACGAAAAGCATGTTAACAGCATGTTTGCATATAGCCTATTTACATCCCGCTAGCCCATGGCCCGTTATGACCTATCAGAATTAGGCCCAGTAGCGTCATCTGGACCGTCCAATATGATTCCAGCCAGTTTTAACTTCTGGCCCATGTATGGCCCATGACGTCTTTCGGCCCATATGAGGCCCTTTGTAACTCTTGGCTCATTAATGACCCGTGGTGAAACTCGCCCGTAATGAATAGTGTATCACTTATACCCATTAACGGGCCATTATTCCATTGGGACGTTTCCAGCCCATGTTATCTTTCGGCCTTCTCAAGGCCCATTTATTCTTGGGCTCAGTTCCAGCATTCGGTTACTTATGGCCCGTTAGTATAATTTTCTGCTTGTGAGCTAAATTCAGCCCCCGTGGTTTTAGTCGGCCCGTTTGTGGCCCATTAATACATTGGGCCGTTTTCATAGCGTCATCAAAGATGGCCGATTAATGACCGCCCGTTATGGTCGGCCCATGAACGGACGATTCCAACTCTAGCCCGTTTACGGCCACAATGCGGTCTGTTATCTACCCATGTTTGGCCAATCGATCATACGACCCGTAGAAGGCCCATTGATGATACGGCCCATAGAAGGCCCATTGTGTCTACGGCCCGTAGAAGGCCCATTGTTTCTATGCCCCGTAGAAGGCCCATTGTTTCTACGGCCCGTAGAAGGCCCATTATTTCTACAGCCCATAGGAGGCCCAGTGTCACTACAGTAAATATGTAACCCATAGTTATTGTGGCCTAGTTTTAAAAAATAGGTTATTGCGGCCACTAGCAAACCGCGGAAAAAGAACTACACTGACTACAAGCAAACAAATAAACAAGACAACAAGGAAATAAATAAGCAAGCAACTTACGCTAGGCTATCACGGCTATTACACATATTACATCCACTGGGCATCAAAGTTCGCCATCAGTGAAAATATAGGGAACAAAGCAGCATATCATATACACTGGTTGTCAAAGTTGGCGACCAGTGCAAATAAACGCTGCAGCAAAACAAGTCCAAAACTGAAACCACTTCAGAAGATCTCAAGAAACAATATCCTGGGTACCCATAATGCTGGCAAGATGCTTAACAAGCTTATTAACTTTCTCTTGTTTGGCGCTTAAATCCTCCAGCGCTTGCTGTTGAAACAGAAAGTATGCATCTGAATTCTGTAGGGACTTCCTCGGTCATTCAGCTTCCTGTCGCAGCACATCTGATCAATGTCTTTCAACTTGAAGTTGAGACTCAAGAAGAGGAACTAATTCAGGCAGCGAGTTCTAAGAGCTTGTGCCAGCAATAGTGGCTAGTAACTCGAACACTAAATCGAGACATGACTTTTGGGTTCTCTCACTGTCGTTAAGATAGTTTTATCAGCTTTCTTGGAGACCAACAGGGATGTCTCACTATCTTGAACCTTATCTACATTACTTCCTTTACCATTGCATAACAGGGTACTGTTCTCCAATATTTTGTACGCATCCTAAAAGAGAAAGAAGCTGACACATCACAGGTTTAGCATGTTGTATATGAAACTCATTTTGGTAAATCAGTTCAACAGTAAAGTGGACAGGATAACAGCATGAAACAACCATATATCTATGTACCATGGTCAATTTATGGTCTATATCATTCTAGTTTTTGTTGCCAAATCAAGATAGAGAAACAGTTCAAATAATATTTGTTCAAGACAACGCAGAATAGACTGAATATAAGTGTGGGAAACTATAGAGCAATAACAACACTTGTAATGTGCATGACATGAGAACATAACTGTTTATTCAATTGAAACTGAAATCAACATAGAGCAAGTTACAACAGCAAACCAGTTAAAGAAGCAGGTCTAAAACATACCTGTTGCACCATTGGAGTTTCAATTCCATCCTTCAGATTTGAAAATAGTTGGTATGAGTAAATGTAGTGATGCAAGAGAAAAGGAGTATGAACCATAACTAAAGAACCTGACCTGGGAACAAATCTTCTTATCCTTTAAGCGTTGAGTTGGGATTTGGAGTGGTGGTCCCCGTGCTTTGGGCACTGCAGTTCCCTTACTAACTGCTCGTGTTTGGGTGCTCTATGGTGGAGATGGTGTCGTGTCAGCTGGAACTGGGTTACTATCTGCTGGGGTTGGGGTTAGAAGGGGTGTAGCTGGTTCTCTATCAAACTGGGTAGGGGTACAATCTGCGAGAGTCTGGGTTATGTGTGGTGGGGCTGGTTCTTGGGCAAGTATAATTGTGGTTCTATCTGCATCAACTGGTAGCACTATATTTTCTGAAGACTGTGTTGTTACTCCCTTAGATACTGCCATCACCCTCTCCAATTCAAATGGCTGATAAACAAGAAAAGTAATTGAAAGTACAAACATTGTATGATAGAGAGGTGCAATGGATATTGGTGAATGAAAGAGGGCATGAAATAATTCACATTTATTTTGTCTAACCAAAGAGGATAGCATGACACAATTTCACATATATGATGGCTAACTAAACAGGATAGCATGACACAATTTCACATTATGATGGCTAACTAAAAAAGATGGAAAGACATAGTTTAAAATATGATGACTTGTAAACAGGATGACATGATATAACTATATAATGTGTTTATTAAATAGGTTGGCATGCCATAATTCACATACATGTCGCCTATGGAAACATGATAGCATGATATAATTCACGGATAGAATGACATAATTCAAAATATGATGACTGTAAACACTAAACATGATGAGATGATATAACTATATGATGTCTTTATTAAATGGGTTGCCATGCCATAATTCAGATAGATGTTGTGAATGTAAACATGATGGCATGATATAATTCAAATATATGATTTATATAGTAAGGAAGTAAGCAAATGGCAATCCATATATGATGTAAAAACTAAGCAATGCAAGACAACATGCATGACATGGGTAATATAACCCTGCCAAGTTTGAGGAATGGTCATCAGTCTCTGAATCCTCCTCTGAGGAGCTCTCTGTAACCAGCAAGATGTCTGCTTCAGCAGGTAGCATTGTTTGCTCTGAACACCTTGTTTTCACTCCAAATACTTCCATCACCGCTTCAAATGGCTGATGCACAGGAAGAGTAGTTGAATATACAAATGTTGTCGACAAATGGAACACGTAATACAAAAAAATGATAGCATGATATAATTCAAATACATGATGATTGGCTAAACAGCATGACATTGCATAATTCACATATATAATGCCTTTGCAAAAAGTTAGCATTGCATAATTCACATATATAATGTCTTGCAACAAGATGGCAATGCATAATTCACATATATGGTAATTAGACACTAAACAGGTGGCATTCACACAAAGCTTGTCTAAACTAATCAAATGACATAGCAATGCAAGACACCATACACACGGTATGGGCAACATAACCCTGCCAAGTTAGAGCATACACCTCGGGGGGGGGGGGGAATAGGACTGGTCATCTATCTCTGAATCCTCCTCTGAGGATCTATCCGTAACCAGCAAAATATGCGCTTCGTCAAATAGCATAGTCTGCTCTGAAGACCTTGTTTTCACTCTAGAATTTTCCATCACTGTGTCAAATGGCTGATGCACACGAAGAGTAGTTGAATGTACTAACATTGTTGACAAATGTAATACGTAACAAAAAAAGGATGGCCTGATATAATTCACATACAAGATGACTAGCTAAGCAGGATGGCATTGCAAAATTCACATATATGATGCCTGGCTAACAAGATGGTGTTGCATAATTCACATAAATGATGAATAAACTAAACATATGGCATTCACGCAAAGCATGTCTAAACTAAGTAGATGACATATTTGATGTATAAAGTAAGCAATGCAAGGCACCATATGCATGATATAGCCAACATCAGCATGCCAAGTTAGAGCGAAGACCTCAGGGGGTAAATAGGAGTGGTCTTCTCTTTCTGAATCCCCCTTAGAACATATATCTTCCTCTCAATTACAATCTGAAATGGGTGGAGGGGGGCTGCCTTTGCACCTACCATGGAGCGACATCTGCATGAAATTTTATTGCCACACAAGGCTCGTCTCTTTTGCTCTACATGTTCAATTCCATTGTGTACTATAACTGACATGCATAGGAATAAAACATAGTGAGATTATGTAAGGAGTGCATGTAGAAATCCAGAGTGATGGTAGCAACCTGTGGACAGACCCAAAACCAATGATAAAAGGCAGATAATGGTTTCAGTTAAAAAATACAGATAATGGCTTCTTTACTGTTTGTTTCCCACGCAACATGAAACTCATAGTAAACACCAGAGATTAACCAGATAGTAGATAGATACTATTGATTGCGGCCCCGATATGTACCCCGCAACCATTTAAAAACTCAAGTTTGACCATTAGTTTGGAGCTGGCTCAGAGTCTAATCGGTGAACAGGATGATAAACTAGCATGTAATATTAAGAGATGCATAACATAAGCAGACACGAAAGAGTGCGACCTCTCTTGCGGACCCGTGTAGTCCTCGAGTTCATCTGCTCGCTTGATGATGGTAATGCAGTTTTCATGGCTGCCGGTGGCGGGTAAGAAGATTTGAGGCGGCAAAATATAGTCTGGAGGCTAGATCACTGCAATGCTGGACCCTTCTGTCATTGGAGCAGCTGAGGTGGGGTGGACGACAGCGCAGCAGGAGCGAGACAAACCATGCAAGGTTTTATTTGATAACTATATGTAAGAGAAGTAATTCTGTAAGGGCTCGTTTGAATTGGAGGATTCTGACAATGCAGGGATAGGAAATACATAGTAATAGGAGAGGAATGCACTTGCAAAACAGATAATTTAAAAACACAAGATTTCTTCCAATCTGGGTGTTTGGTTCACAAGAATTGGAAGATCACAGGATGCAAAGAAGCATGGTGAGATTAAGTCAAACCACAAGAAAATCTACGGTTATAATGCTATTATGCTACTATTTCTTAGTCTTGTGCTGACAAGTGGATATTGAAACTCCTACGGTTTTTCTTTCAAGGAGACACTAAAGGAACATATCCTACAATTTTCCTTTAGTCCATTCCTTTGAACCAAATGCATGAATAGTAGTACCATAGGAAACTTTCCAATTCCTATGTTTTTCCTTCACTTTTCCTTTCAAGCACTGGCGATTCTAGTACGCAGGCTTGAGCAAGGAAAAGCCTACACTCAAAAAATGTTTTTGTGCTACTTCTACTACTTTAGACCCAGGCCACTGCCCTACTAGCTCAACTCCTAGGCCCATCGAAAAATGCACAGCTCAAACATGCAGAGATAAATAATGATGGCATTCAAGAGAGTCCATCACGGATAGCTAAGTTGCCTGGTACCTCACTGCTTGTCATATAGTAGGAGAAACTAATCATATTTCATGTTACTACGTGTGCTTAGTGGACAATATATATAACATGTAGAGTAAAAAAGAGATGCAACAAGTGTACAACCTCTTTCGCGAAGCCATGTCGATCTCAGCATGATTGGGTTGGTTAGTGAGGATGATCCAGCTGACTTGGCTGTCGGAGGAGGGGAAGAAGATCTTAGGCATCTTGAGATGGAGCCTGGGGTACTGCTCCGCTGTGATGGAGGGTTTCATCATTGGAGCAGCTCCGGTGAGTTGTACGACACCGAGGCTGAAGCAGGACAGGAGAGACAACATTAACCTGAGTGGAATTCTGATAGCATCTCCAATAGATGACGTAAAATACATAACCACAAAGAGCTAGATGTAAAATACATCAGCCGCACATCTCTGAACTTAACTGTCGAAACTGAATTTAACTGTCGAAACTGAACTTAACTATCGAAACTGAATTTTGCTGTCGAAGCTGAATTTTACTGTTGAAACTAAACGCACTAGAGGTGAGGCTACACGTCAGTCGACTGACTTTTTCATCTCTGGTCAGTCGATTTTCCAGTCATTGGATAAGAAATCAAGGGCATGCAGTTCATCTTCAACCTCCACCCCCTGAGCCGCCAGCCACCACCGGCCAAACAGCCCCCCCAGCGCCCGCGGCCAGTGGTGCACCACCCCGAAACCACTCCCCACCACCGGTATGTCGCCGCCCCGGCCATCCCTCTAGCCCCCCCTGTGCCGAGCTTTTTCTCCAGAGATCGCCACGCCACCGCCCCACCACCACCGGCGACCACCGCCCCCACCCTGAACCCTAAGATAGATAGTGGGGTACCTCTCCGGTGAGCCCCCCTCCCCGCTGCGGCTGGTTCTTCCTTAACTCCGGTGAGCCCCCTCCCCGCTGCGGCTGGTCCTTCCTTAACTCCGGCGAGCCCTCCCCCACCCCCTGAAAATCGACTGACCCAAAAGTCAATTCGGTCACTGAAGTGTAGCTAAATCGGAGCAGCATCGCAAGCAAGAGCAAGAGCGAGAGCAGCAGCGCGAGCAAGAGCAAGAGCAGACCAGGCAGGAGAACGAGAGCAAGTGTAGAGCAGTAGCGCGAGCGCGAGCTAAAGCAGAAGCAGCTCCTACTAATGTGAACGTCACCGCCAATGGAGCGACGCCGCCGTGGATGGAGCCACACTGTGTCGGCTCGGGACCAAGTGCCGGCAGCACCGTGATATCGAATCAAGAAGAAAATGTGGATATTAGTGTACAACCTCTTTGGTGGCGCTGATTAGGCCGCATCTTCATCCAAGGAAAACGGTGATGATGTTGCTCTTCTAGTGGTGCACGTGAAGACGGTGATGTGGGAATGGAGGTGGCGCGAAAGACGAGGGGAATGTTGGGGAAGCTCTTTGGAGGTGGAGGATGGGGTGGCTGAACCGGCGGGACGACGAGATCGACGACGGATCCTCATCCGGTACGGTGGATGAGGGACGTCGAGGTGTTGCTGTGGACGGCGTCGTAGGGGAAGAGGCTCCGGTTGGGTGGCGGACGGAGGAGGGTGTGGGTCTTCGCTGGTTTTCGTGACCTCGGTGTATGAATGGGTGGGCGGATGGGATGTGAGTGGGGAACCATGGCTTAGGGACGCGCTTGTCCGAAATGTGGGGTAAGTTACAAAAGTAACCCCACTGATTTGAGCTAGGCGGTTCTTTCGGTTCAGGGGTATCACGGGCATTTCACGTGTCGGGATTTCATAGGATCTGGGAGTTTTCACGCGTGTTGTAATTATGGAATACCAAGGCGCGGGTTGAGATGGAGGGAGTTGTCGGAGCACAACGAGACAAAGAAATGTCTTAAATATTTCGGGGTAACAAGGCGCGGGTTGAAATTTCCAGACAAGCCTAACGTGTACTGTACCAAATCAATTCGCACTTTTGTCGATGAAAAAACAAAAAAAAATCAATTCGCAGCACACAAGAGACACTACTAGAGAAAAGGCTACTAGCAGTGGTGGTAAATTGGCTACTAGCAGCGCGGGTACCCGCGCTAGTAGTATCGCGCTACAGCTAACTAGATAGCAGTAGCGCGGATGCCACCCACGCTACTAGTACGTCTGTTAGTAGTAGCGCAGATGGCACCGCGCTACTACTATCTCAACCAGTGCTAGTACTATCCTAGGTAGTAGTAGCGTGCACTTGTCCTCCCACGCTACTAGTAGCTAATTAGGAATTAAATAAAATAAAATTTAGATGCATTATTCCTGGATAGAAAATAGACATGCCCAGTGCAAAATAAACTCATGTCAAGGAACAACATCTCAACTGAAAGAAATCACAACATCCCATTTAACATCAAACTCACGTCAAGGAACAACATCTCGACTGAAAGAAATCACGACATCCCATTTAACATCAGATGAACACAACCATCATCTAAAGGTGGGTACCTTCCCTAGCATTCCACCACCAACCTAAACAGACCACTTCTCTAGATGTATCTACTAAGGCTTGGAGTTCAAACGCCGGTGGACCTCCCCACCGGACGGTGGCGTCGAGGACCTCCACCTTGGCGACCTCCAACGTCGCGAGCACGACACCCATCGGGCCACGATAATCCTCCTCGATCACCCCTGCACCCATGTCAGAAAATACAACACATCGCCTAAAATATCAATTGATATACCGCATCCGCGTCATAGTGACTTCAACACTTGGCTTTATAAAAAATTAGCCAGAAGAAGATAGCGTATAATGATATAATAGAATATATTTTTAACCATGTAGTAAGCTAAAATTACTTAAGCATGATAGTATTAGTTATATGTTTGATTAAAGAATTATTAATCATTGGGGTATCTTGTCTGGTCTACTGCTTTAGCATAAATCGGACATGTCTATAGGCCAATTTAGTGCATAAAAATTGCTCATAAATCAATCGAATGCATAGATTTAGAGGTGTACTTGAGTTCTATAGAGTTGAGTTCTCCCTATCCTTCTGAATTTCAATCTGAACTAAACAGCTGCACACTTCGTTGCCATGGTCGGCACCACAACAGCAGTCCTATAAATAATATATACATAAGATTACTCAGAAATTAATGCTTGCTATTAGAATCTGCTCCTCCATCTTCCTACCCTTCAGCGGGATAGCCTCAATCGCACATGATATACTCATATATGTCACTGGAACAAAGATGCAAAGAATATTATTAAGTGCTAAAAACAGGTTGACCAAGTAAGGTTCGGAATTGGATCAGGTAAGAAGTTAGGCATATCTAAACAAAGAACGTGGCCTATTCTGATGCGGAGATGACACTTTGTTCCTATAAAAAAGGTGATAACCTCAATACGACGTCTTCATAAATTCGGAGGAAAATCACAGATCAATATTAACCTATACCCCATGTAAATATATAGTTCACAAATCAATGTCTTGCTGTTTGCACATTATGTCACCGCATCAATCGCCTATGAAAAAACTTCACTGGGACAAAGATGCAAACAGTATGGTGAAGTGCTAAAAGCATGGTTGACCAAGTAATGGTCATGAATTGAAATAGGTAGTTAGGTGCAGAGAATTAGGCCAAAAAGAAATATGATATCCTTGTAATGATGTGTTCTAAAAATTCAGAGGGAAAGCCATAATGGAAACATGCAGACCATCATTTAATATGTCTGTCATGCATAATTTAGAATCAAAAGCCTTGTCTTCTCTTTACACATTGAGCACAGCAGTTCCAAGGAGCTTGCTACAGTATAGAGATTCTTGGAACTATATTATGCTCCTTGGAACTACATTATATAATTGACATACATAGGAATAGATCCAAATAGTGGACAAATTTAATCAAAGTTCATAAAACAGAACATACAAAGAAAATATAGGAAGAGACGTGAGGTTCTGAGAGGAGTAAGAGGTGAGTGTGTTAGACTGTATTTATATGTAGCCTCTATATAGATCTTGTATATTGTATCGTACACCTTGTGTACTCCTTATATATATGAGATAGCCACACCCCGTTATGGGTGTCGTGCAGTTTCTCAAAACCATGTGTTTAACATGGTATCAACCCTAACCGGTCCAATGTCTTCCGCTGCCGCCGCCGTGACCGCATCGACATCCGCCGCCGCCGCCGTCGTGCCGGTTCCTGCCACGGCGCCTACGTCGCCGTTCCTCTCATCACGCCCCCTGGCCTCGGTCTACTCCGGCCAGACCTCGATGACGGGGGCTGCGACCGATCAGCAGCCACCATCATCCCCGATTGCACCACCGCCAGCTTGGGGTGCTGCGTACCCTGACCCGGCGGCTCCCTGGATGGGATCGGCGCCCTACGGGGCTCCTCCTCCGCCGAACGCAGGGCCCTACGGGGCTCCTCCTGTGGCTGCTGCGACCAACACCGCCGCCCCGTAGGGATCGCTGTATCCGGCCACCACGGCTACGGTGCTCTACACCGCCCCTGCTCCACAGCCCTACGGCGCCACGAACAGCGGGTCGGGACAGGCACCGGCCGTGCCCTACGGTGCCCCGCCACCGCCACTGCCCTACGGTGGGTATTATCCACCTCCGCTGGCCACGTCCTACCCTGGAGCTCCTGCACCGGCTGCACCATCCTCGACGCTGGGCCCTGGTGCATCTGCTGGATCGTCCCACATGGGCTACTACACGTCGCCTCCCGTTGCTGATCATGTCGCGGCTGTTGCACCGTTCTACTTCGCGCATCTCAACCCGGTGAAGCTTACGACAGACAATTATCTGTCATGGCGTGCACAGGTGCTGCCGCTTCTCTGCAGTCGCTACCTGGAGGGCTACATCGATGGTTCCCTGCCATGTCCTCCACCGCACCATCCGGCGTATCATGCATGGGTCGCTCAGGATCAGGCCATCCTCTCCGTGATACAGTCGTCACTCACCGAGGGGGTGTCCTCCTTGGTCCTCTTCGCTGCCACGTCTTAGAAGGCGTGGTCTGCTCTTCACACGAGCTTCGCATCTCAGCAGCATGCGCGCGCTCACACTATTCGTACGGAGCTGGGGGAGACCAAGCTCCTTGACCTCAGCATCACCGACTATTTTGGCAAGATGACACGTCTTGCCGATACCTTGGCCTCCATTGGCCAACCACTTCATAAGGAGGACTTTACCACCTTCGTCATGAACGGACTGGATGACGACTATGATAACCTTGCTGAAAATATCAATGGTCGTGACACCCCTCTTGAACCTCGTGAGCTCTACGCCCGCCTCCTTGCCACGGAACAACGCATCAAGTCCCGCCGTTCCAACCCGAGTTTTATTGCTGCCAATGCTGCCACGCGTGGTAAAGGGAAGCCCTTCAAGTCTCCTACCTGCGGCAAGTCAGTGCCATCGACTCCACAGAATCAACGGCTGCCCACCGCCGCCGCCCTGCCTACGACCGGGGGTGGTCGTCCGTGTGCCTGCTGCCCCTCATGTGGCGCTCAACTTCCCTGTCAGCTGTGCAACCTTCCAGGTCACATCGCTTCCCGCTGTCATCGCTGCTTCAAGCAGGACTTCCTCGGCATCGGCAACAATGGCAAAGGCAATGAGAAGCAGGCTGCCTTGGCCACTCATGAGCCTGCTCGCCAAGCAGGCCACACTCCATCATATCCCATCGACCCAACTTGGTACATGGACACGGGCGCTACGAATCATCAGACAGGCGAGATGGGCAAACTCTCCATGCAAGAACCATACCGTGGACATGATCAGATTCACACCGCTAATGGAGCAGGTATGCACATATCACATATTGGTCAGGCCTCTCTCTTAACTCGCACACAAAAATCTCTTCATCTACATAATGTTCTTAGAGTTCCTTCTGCTACACGTAGCTTATTGCATGTTCCTCAACTTACTCATGACAACAATGCTTTCACTGAGTTTCATCCTTTTTATTTTTTTATCAAGGATCGGGCCACGAGGGACGTTCTGCTTAGAGGTCGTCTGCGTGATGGACTTTATGCACTTGATCTGCCATCTACTCCTCGAGCGTTCAGCGGTGTCCATGTTTCGCCCACTCATTGGCATCCACGGCTTGGTCATCCTGCCACTCCCATAGTTCGTAGTATTCTACATAGTCATAGTCTTCCCATTGTGTCCAATAAAGATGCTGCCACAGTCTGTGATGCCTGTCAGCAAGGCAAGAGTCATCAGCTTTCGTTTTCGGATTCGAGTCGTCTCGTTAAAACTCCACTTGAGCTTATTTTTTCTGATGTATGGGGGCATGCCCAAACTTCTGTGAGTGGTCATAATTATTATGTCAGTTTTATTGATGCTTATAGTCAATTTACCTGGCTTTACCTTATCAAGCGTAAATCTGATGTGTTTGATGTGTTCCTCCAATTTCAAGCTCACGTTGAGCGTCTTCTCAAGCATAAGATTATCCATGTCCAAACCGATTGGGGGGGGTGAGTATCACAACCGCAATTCCTTTTTTAATAAGCTTGGAATTTCCCATCACGTGTCTTGTCCTTATACAGATCAACAGAATGGCACGGCTGAACGTAAGCATCGTCACATTGTTGAAACCGGCCTCACTTTACTTGCCCATGCATCGGTACCTTTTAGGTTTTGGAGTGATGCGTTTTCCACTGCCTGTTTTCTCATAAATAGGCTTCCTACACGACTCCTTGGCATGAAAAGACCGCCTGAACTGTTGCTTAATGAGTCTCCGAATTATACCTTTCTCAAAGTTTTTGGTTGTGCTTGCTGGCCTCATCTTCGTCCATATAATAAGCGCAAGCTTGAGTTTCGGTCAAAACTTTGTCTTTTTCTTGGGTATAGCTCCCTTCATAAAGGGTACAAGTGTCTCCACATTCCGTCTAATCGTGTCTACATCTCGCGTGATGTTGTGTTTGATGAAAATGTATTCCCGTTCTCGTCTTTCTCAATAACTCCCGCACCTCCGGTCCTATCCTCATCTTCCACTTCTCCTCTGCCTGCTCAATTTGTTGATATTGCATACTCTCCTGCGTTGTTGCCTAATCATGCTGCAGGCACAGGTCGTGGAGCTCATCTTGAGTTATTGGATGAACAGGAGGATTTGGTTGCACCTGACGTGACGCCTGGTGCAATGCATGCGCCATGCATGCCTCCCGCTGCACCACCTGCGGTGGTTGCCGCACGACCGGGGTCTGCAGCCCCGGCCTCGCCCGCACCAGCTCTTCCCGGGCTGGCATCGCCTGGGCTAGAAGGTGTCACCCCTGCCTCCCCTGGACTGGCCTCGCCTGAGCCGGGCTTGGACAGCATGGAGCGGCCGGTCTCGCCTGGACCGGTCTCGCCTGGGCCTGTGTCGCCCGCCTCCTCGTCTGGGCCGGTGTCGCCCGCCTCCTTGCCGTTGTCTGGCCCTGCCTCATCACTGCCAGGCGTTGTTGCACTATCACCTGATGCCTCGCCGGTCTCTCTGGTTCCACCACGACTGGTTGCTGTTGCTCAGAGACCGCACACACGCAGCAGGTCTGGCATTTTCTATCCCAAGCAACGCAAAGATGGGACGGTGGCATGGCTTGTGTCATGTGTTTCTCATCTAAAGGAAGATCCTTCGGCTGAACCACGTCATTTTCAAGCTGCTCTCGAGATTCCTCATTGGCGACAGGCTATGGAACAAGAGTTTCAAGCGTTATTGACAAATGGTACATGGCAACTTGTTCCTCCGGTCTCTGGTGTTAATGTCATTGACTCCAAGTGGGTTTTCAAAGTTAAGAAGCATGTTGATGGTTCTATTGAACGCTATAAGGCACGATTAGTGGCGAAAGGGTTCAAGCAATGGTATGGTCTTGACTATGAGGATACTTATAGTCCGGTGATCAAACCAACGACTATCCGACTTCTGTTGTCCTTGGCTGTCACTTGAGGCTGGTTTCTTTGTCAGCTGGACGTTCAGAATGCCTTTTTACATGGAGTTCTGGATGAGGAGGTTTACATGTGTCAGCCCCCGGGGTTTGTTGATCCTGCTCGCCCTCATCATCTGTGTCGCCTGGTCAAGGCGCTCTACGGCCTGAAGTAGGCTCCTCGTGCCTGGCATGCCAGATTGGGCTCTGTCCTTCGGTCACTTGGATTTGTTCCTTCCACTGCTGATACGTCACTCTTTCTTCTGCATCGGCCTGAGGTGACGATATATCTGCTAGTGTATGTTGATGATATTATCCTCATCAGCTCATCTGATGTTGTTGCTGATCGTCTCATCTCCTCTTTGAGTGGTGACTTTGCGGTGAAGGACTTAGGCACATTGCATTACTTCCTTGGCTTGGAAGTCTCACGTTCTCCTGCTGGTTTGACACTCACCCAACATAAGTACTCCATGGATTTGTTGCGAAAGGCAGGTATGCTACAGTGTAAACATGCCATGACTCCTATGTCTGCTACTGATCGTTTGCCTGCATTTGATGGAGATCCTCTCACTTCAGATGATTCCACTGAGTATCACAGTATTGTTGGTGGTCTGCAGTATCTGACCATCACTCGGCCTGACATCTCCTATGCAGTTAATCGTGTTTGCCAGTTTCTTCATGCTCCTCGGACTACTCACTAGACAGCGGTGAAGCGTATTCTTCGTTATGTTCGCTTCACTGCCGCATATGGTTTACTTCTTCAGCCAACACCGTCTTTTGCACTTTCAGCTTTTTCGGACGCAGACTGGGCTGGTAATCCAGATGACAGGCGATCCACAGGGGTACATGCTGTCTTCTTTGGTCCTAATTTGATCGCCTGGGCTGCTCGTAAACAAGCTACGGTGTCCAGGAGTAGCACTGAAGCTGAATACAAGGCAGTTGCCAATGCTACAGCTGAGATCATATGGGTACAGTCCTTGTTGAGAGAGTTGGGAGTTCCTCAACCCCAGCCACCTGTCCTTTGGTGTGACAACATTGGTGCGACGTATCTATCATCTAATCCGGTGTTTCATGCTCGGACAAAACACATTGAAGTTGACTATCACTTTGTGCGGGAACGTGTTGCACAGAAGCTACTTTCTATCAAGTTTATCTCTTCTAAAGATCAACTTGCTGACATCTTCACGAAGCCTCTACCACAACCTCAGTTTGTAGGCTGTAGGCGCAATCTTAACGTACTTTGTACCTCAGGGCATAGTTAAGATTGAGGGAGGATGTTAGACTGTATTTATACATAGCCTCTGTATAGATCTTGTATATTGTATCGTACACCTTGTGTACTCTTTATATATATGAGATAGCCACACCCCATTATGGGTGTCGTGCAGTTTCCCAAAACCTTGTGTTTAACAGAGTGACCATGGTCAGGTTGGATGAATTCGTCAGTGTTTGACTAGACTAACTGATACGAACTGAATTCCGTTTGATTATGTAAAAGGATTGCTACCGATTTACATATACGTGCAGATGTCCTTCAGTTAGTGATACTTCTGAATATGCTGATACTACTACTGTGCATACTTCATTCCTTTCAATTGTGTACAAAAAAATTATCTAGTGATACAGGTTGACTTTTTAGTGTAAAATCAGTACGTTTCAACAACACTCAAATTAGATGGACTTAGATTCCAGTGTCTTATCAAATTAGATGGCCATGATTTCTGAAAAATTGATACTAAATCAATGGATGACTGCAGTTTATATCCAACTAGGAATTCATGGACATGTGAAAAATTAGATTGAAAAGAGTAATAAGATAGAAGTGATCTATCAACCTGCAGTCATGCAGTCATGCACGAGAAGTGATTCAATTGAAAAATTAGATTGAAAAACTATACATAACCTAGGTATTAACAATCAGGGCTGGAATCGGTGAGGAGGCGGCGAGCGAGCGGACCTTGAGCACGGCCATGACGCAGGAGACGGCGTCGGCGGCGGTGGCGTCAAGGAGGGCGCGCTTGAGGGCGGCGGCCTCGGCGAAGTCCTCGGCCTCCACGACCTCCTCCAGCTGGAAGCGCAGCACGGACGCATAGCTCTTGGCCAGGTCCACCTCCGCGAAGTGCCGGCTCCAGCGGGTCCAGTCCCATGCCGACCCAGATGCCGCAGGGGAGGAGGCCGTGGTGCAGCAGCATGCTGTATCGGAGAGGAGTTGGTGCCATGGTGGGCGGGCACGTGCATGGCGGAGATGGGCAGGGGCGGGCAGCGGCGCGAAACGGGGAGCGGCGGGCGCGCGGCCGCTAGCGTGGCGCACGCTGCAGGGGGCATGGGGGCGGACGGACGGAGGAGAGGAGGTGGAAGGGAGGCCGACGGCAAGTGGGTTGGGAGAGGAGAGAAGGTTGGGGATCTGGGCTGCCTGTTTTTTTTTTGAGATAGACGGGAGTGGGTGGTGTAGGACGGTTGGTGGGGTGGGAGGTAGTGGATCGGGCTGGGGTGGACACATTTAGTAGTAGCAAGGGGGTCTTACCTGCGCTACTACTACTTACTTAGTAGTGCCGCCGGTTTTATACCCCTCGCTACTACTACGACCTATCCCGGGGGCATTGTTGGAGACCATTTAGTAGCAGCGCGGGTTTATACCCCTCGCTACTACTATCAAGTTAGTAGTAGCATGGTTTTTATACCCCTCGCTACTACTAACGAGCAGTAGCGCCCATTTTTAAACCGCGTTGCTGATAAACTTCTGTGTATAAGGTTTTCCCTAGTAGTGAGAGTCTAGTCCCGTGTACTGTACCAAATCAATTCGCACTACAAAAGTCATTCAAAACTTTGAATTCTTGTTATGTTCAATTAAAATATTTCACTACGTGTATAATGCATGCAACCTACTACTCAAATGAACATTTTAGTGCATTCCAAACGTATATACTACCGCTTCAATATGAACTAAAATTATTTTTTTCTCTATTTGAATAAGATCTACAATAATGATTGTTGTGAAGTCAACCCATTTCAATTCGTTTCTCTATTTTAATAAGATCTACAATCATCATTATTGTCAAGTTAAACCATTGTTTGTGTATTATGTTCACAGCACACCACAAGATTACTCTCGAGTTAGATATGAAGTATGTGTACTATATGAACTCGAACTCGATTTTTTGAATCCACTTTATGTTGATTTCAAATCACAGTACATTTCAAGCTCTATCTAGATCTTCATAATCTAAACCATGTCTCATATGTAAAATGTGTTTATCACATAATGTAAGGTGCCCCGCCCCCTACGCCTACAAGTATTTCGATGTGAGTTGCAAACACCACATATTACCACAAATTCAAATAAAATGTGAAATTGTTCGATATATAGTATTGTTTACATTGTTCGAAATTTAGTTCTAAGCTGCAAATGCCACACATTATCACAAATTCAAATAAAATGTGAGATTGATTGATGTATAGTATGGTTTAGATTGTTCGACATTTAGCCATGAGTTGCAAACGCCATGCATTATCACATTATGGTATAACATGTGCAAAACCACATCACGTGTATCACCGCTATATTCATGCATGCATATGCTTATAACACTATGATCTCCTATTCAAATATATGAATCCACTTTCATATCAAATTATGATCTTTGTTAGTCTCTTACACCCACACAGTCCTCTAAGCTTTGTAGCTAGCACTAACTTCCTCTTGTGCATGCACACACCCTCCTCACCCTCCCCCTCCCTCAGCATTCTATGCATCGCGCACATTCATTTTATTTTCTTTAGATTGTTCTCCCACAGTCTCCACAACTCCTTTCCGACACACACCGACCGATAAACCTCTCCAGCAATGTCTACCTACAACATAGAGACATACCTTCCATGTCCTCCTTTATGTGTCCATGCCTCGTGTCTCTCATACGGTCCCACACATGTGTAAACTCCCGCCCCTCTTTTCATCGATCTCACAACCGCACACTCCTCCCCTTATCTAGCTAGTAGCTCGGCCTCTCGCACCACCTCCTAGCTCCATTCTCTCTATCTATCCGTCTCGCTGGGCCTTATTTTCCTCTAACCAATGATGTACACCGACTGATCTTCCGCTATACATATAGCTAGCTAGGTCCTTATAACTCGTTTTTCCCCACACGTTGATCGATCTACCTCATTAGTTATGTCTCTCCCTTCCTCCGACAAACAAAAAATGATCTACCAATCTAGTTAGGTTTGCTTACCAAACACATGGTTCCCCTTCATCATCCATGCATGCGTCCCGACAGATCTATCACGCATAGGCACACACAAAAACACATCCCCACTCTTATTGATAATATTGCAGTTCTACCCTCAGTTTGTCTAGTAGGCCTCTCCCACCATCTTCGAGAAGCAACTCCATCACCCATCCAGCACTCTACCCCTCTCCCTCCCTCTCCCTCTCTCTCTCTCTCTCTCTCTCTCTCTCTCTCTTTGTGTGTGTGTGTGTGTGTGTCCCATCCTATTTCCCGTCCTTCAGTTATGTATGGATGTCGACCGATCTCCCTAAAGGCATAGCTGTGTCTCTCCTTCTCAACACATATACGAGTCGTTCTACCTCTCTAGTAAGGCCTCTGCCTCTCCTTCCCCCCACCCCCACCCCCCACACACCGATACATCGAGCTCTCTAGTCATGTCTCCCTACCACACACAAACTTGACATGTGCCCTCTGACGTTCTGGTAGGTCAGTCGCCCTATATCTTTGACTTGCACACACACAATTTTGATGGCTCTCTACATCAATCTCGCACCCACCCACTTGATCCTCTCTTTGACTCTATCAATATCTATGACCCCTCTCTTTCTTCTCGTGGATCGCCCGACCCTCTATATATGATATGGATAGGCCTCCATTTCACACACATTGCATGCAATTTTTTTGAGATGTCATCGACACATATTCACACAAATACATTAACGAAATCACACCCCTACCGAAACAAAAAATACTCATGAACGCACACACCATCTATCTAGTTTGTACCTCTCTCACACACACCCACGTAGGTGGGGGACGTGCACGAAGAGAAGAGGTGCACACACAACGCACGTACTCTCGTCTCTTTCCCAACCACACCCGCGTGGGTACACAGTGGAGCTCATTTCTGTACGAAAAGGCATCCCACATGGTAATTTGATACGTGTACTAGTTGACCACTTGATGGAGGATCGTCTACCATGGGTGAACAAACAAATTGCGACATGACGCGTTATGTTAAAAAA
The DNA here is from genome assembly GCF_002162155.2 of Triticum dicoccoides. Lineage (NCBI taxonomy): Eukaryota > Viridiplantae > Streptophyta > Magnoliopsida > Poales > Poaceae > Triticum > Triticum dicoccoides. The sequence goes on along the minus strand of NC_041381.1, from coordinate 404,079,864 downwards.
GAGGCAAACCATGTGGGGCCTACCTTAGAGGCAAGGCTCTATACACTGGAGTACTTTTGATGTATCCCGTCAACTCGCAGAACAAGGAGAAGCTTGCTTAGTACGCTGTCTCCCCCGCCCACGGGCGTGGTGGCTCATAGGATGAGGTGAAGCTTGCTTACTAGTACGCCTTATGCCCGCTCCTTCGCCCACGCGCGCGGTGGCTCGCAGGACGAGGAGAAAATTTTACTACTCCCTCCATTTACTCCTCGTCCGTACCTTGGTTAGAGAGATTATCATATTCTTTGGAACATATGTCCTTTAGTGCTCCCTCCATTTACTTATACAAGGCCTCTATAAAAAAATACATTTTGCATAAAGATGCATATAGATGTATATAGACATATTTTAGAGTGTAGATTCACTCATTTTGCTCCGTATGTAGTCCATATTCAAACGGGTAATAGTACGCACTCTGCCTCGCCCCTCGACCCTCGCCCACACGGTGGATGTGCAGCAATTCATTTGGTCTCATATAGCCAGAACGATATATACTACAATACCATTATTGCTCGACTTCCCGAAGAGGCGAAGAGCCAATCACAAGGTTAATATTTTGGAGATGCCAAGCGCAAGGTTTATAGGAGAACGAGTAGTTAGGTCCCACATCATTTATAAATAAAGTTTTTTCTTCAGCGGCATGTACGCGATATAATTAGGTTCATATGGACAAAAAAGGAAACAGCTCCACTATATACATAGTCAGGACGAGCCTACATGGTTGCTTGCTGGGGTTGCTCTCTTCACACTCTCTCGCACAAAACAACTATGGCCACATCTCCAACATCCTGGCGGCTCACATCCGCCAGGGAAGGGGTGGATGCTTAGTGTAGATGCGGTCGCCGTCGCCGACGGCAAAAACCCACTATCGGCACGTCCCGATCAGGGGTCCCCGCCGTTCTCTCTCACAAAGCCGGTGAGGTTGCTTTCGTCCCTTTCTCACTTCCACAACGTGGGCAGTTGCCGCCTCCCGCCGCCCTCCTCTAGGTTGATCTACGTCCCGTCCCTAAGGTACAACTCCCTTTACAGCCAGCTTGCACCACTGCTCCAGCTGCCCACATCACTCCATGTGGATATTTCTCTACTTCTTTTCCCCGCACATACCTCTACTGGCTTCTACATACTGTTTTTGTGATGACTTTATATCTCATCAACTAGTCCCAGTAATCTTATTCTAATCACGCTTCTTCAATTTCTTTGCCACAAGGATGCTCACCTCGATTTTGGTGAAACTGCGCAAAATGATCCGGTTGTCAAAGGGTTGCAAACTTCATTTCTCCAGAAGCTCCAACGTTTCCAGCAAATTTAAGCCTGGTTAGGGTTTACGGTTCAAGGACTAGGGACTGCATGGATCATTTTTTCTTTAGCTGTTTCTGTTCCAGAATAAGTATCAACTTGGTACAACTTTGTAATTAAGTTTGCATAAAGTTGAGACACTTATTTTGGAATGGAGGGAGTACATATTGGCTATGATCTGTCAATCATTAAGATGCAATAGCATGCATTTTAGTCTCCTTTGTATTTGATGAAATGTTGCAATGGGCAACCCTGGACGCAAGATACATGAAACAGAAGCTAGAAGCTTCATAGCATTGTACAAATTTATCTTGCTGATAAATTACAGTACATACTATACTAGTACTATGTAAAGAGTTAGGTGACACACGGTGTCCAGAACATATGGTGATAATGTGAGGTGGGCCATGTAATCACTGAGCCTGCGTGTTTTCACTACTCTCGCACTCCTCCGCTGTAAGAATGGAAAAAAGTGTAATCTAGTAGTACCCTCCTTTTGCTGAAAGCGTGGGACATGCAGCAGTCCTACCACCTCAGTAATAATGACCAATGAACCGTCAAATCACATAGACCCAATAGTAAGTTGGACAGACGAAGCAACCATCACTCTTGAATACGCTTCTCCCTTCAATGCAGGCGCCAGTGAGAGGTCGCGTCCGCTCTGCCCGGGCATGAATGCGGCACCGATTCTTTGGAGCGGCGCTGACTGTTTCAGGCGGGAAGCGCGCGCGGGCGATGGAGGGGCTTTGGGTGGGCCAAGCTGGTCAGGAGAGGGCATGGAAGCTGTCCTCCTATCCCGACCGGACGCCCGGAAACGAGAGGATGCACCGACTCTCGCGGCTAAATCATACATTACACATCATCTCTCTGTAGGAGTAGGTCGATGTGTTGCTCTCTCCAACACACACATGTTGTTAAACACACACACACACACATGTTCATAGAATAGGAATATCATGCGAGTGCGAAGCCACATGAAGTGAGATACAAATGGAGTACGTACAAGAAGAGAAGAGGTGACGAATATTCAATCAAACCTGGACTTTGGAGTAGTACTCCCTCCGTCTAGGTGTTAAGTCATCTTACAGAAATCAGATATTCCCAAAATGTTTAGGCGGCGTCCATTAACTTCGCATCTCAATCGCCTCCTGGCCTCGTTGCTAGCGAGCATTGTTACTTAGGGAGCGTTTGGATCCTTAGCAAGAATAGCTTATAGCCTAGCCGGGCAAGGTTAGGCGTTTGGAACTGTTAAAATATGTTAGCTTTTGTGGGCCAGCTAGCTTGGGTGGGCTAGAAAAACCTTGCTAGCTCAGGAGAGCCAGATCGGCTCACTTCCGACGGCAAACTTCGCATAGTAGTAACATAGACTAGTAACATATGCATGTTACTAGTCCAAGTTACTACCTCCGTCCGGGTTTACAAGAACCATTAGCCTCGACTGCGCGTCCGAAATTTTAAGGTCGATTGTATATATGGTCTTGCTTTATCGCTACAATCGATTGGCATTATGAAAGTTGATTGGCCGAGCAGTAAAAGCTGATTGCATGCAAGGCGTGGGAGACGGAGCTGCATGCAGGCGCGAGTTTTTGGGCTGCATGCAAGCGCCTAGTTAATGTTGCATCCTGTGCATGTGCGATTTAGCTGCGCGGTGCTCACTCTTCCATTGCTCCATGTGATTACTGATGGAAAGTACATTTTGCCTTGATCCTAGTATTTTGGTC
>NC_041381.1:404049658-404076584 GCF_002162155.2 Triticum dicoccoides | reverse complement strand
AGTACTCACCACTATGTAATCAAACGCTCCTTACTCTGCCTTGTTATCTCCCCCTGGAAACCCAATGCATGGAGCCCAACTACGCGTTGATCAGTCAAGAAATCAAAGCCGGCTAGCATGCGAGTTAATACGTGGCCCTGCATGGTAGCTAAAACAACATCTCTTAGTTATTGGGATTAATTGTTGCGTTTAGAGACAGAAATCAGGGCTTTGATTGGAAGAAGACCCGGTCAAGTTTCTCATTGTCCTCCAATCTGCTTGCACCTTGGTCCCGCTGCACCTTCTAACGTAACTTATTACACCTAGACAGAGGGACTAGTACGAGATACGGTGCCACACCGACTTAGGTCGAATACAAGTGCCCAAAATTGTGTGCATGCTATAATAAGTATTCACTTAAAATAGTACATGAGCGAACAGAGGGATCAATTGGACAGTGTTCACGAGCAGTAGCGAGATGTGTGATGTACGATACACCGCTGGCGCTTTTAATTTTTCTTATTAATTTGTTTGTTTCACCCCCTGACTGGTGGGACCCAACGTACTACGTGGAGACAGGTAAGGAGACTAAGGTTGCATTATTTCTGTACTACCAACACTGCTTTAAATCCCAAAAGACCTTAGACTAGTCACAATGGATAGTAACTTAGACTAGCAACATGCATATGTTACTAGTCTATGTTACTACCTCTATAGTGGGGAGTAACATTGTGTGGTATCATGCAACACTTCATTTATTTGATTGTAGACTCATCTTGCCTTGGTATGTGTGAAGTTACAGTAACTAGATATGTTACCACATGCCTCTCTTTCCTCATTAATTACTCGCCACATCATCAATTTTGCCTAAAGATGTGTGATGTTACCACCTATGTTACTCCCACAGTGGATAGTCTTACGACCAAAGCCACATGACACGACTATGATTTAAATCCCAATGACTCCCACGCAAAAAAAACACGGCATGCTTGTCACACGAATGCAGGAATGTATACAAGGTTATTTTCCTCTTGTTGAACATAACGGGAGGGTGGTGTAGCTGGTTAGCCTATTCGCTCATGAAACTTGAGGTCCCGGGTTTGATAACTACACTTGAGCGTAATTTTGTTTTTGTTCGACTTCTTTCTTCCACCCAATGACAGGTAGGACCTGCATGACAGAGAGAGAAAGTGATCTGGGGCGGTGGTAGGAGGATTCTTTGACTGGTCAAAGTGGATGGATATGGAGCTATACGATCTTGTAGTGACCGTATAATCACCTCATCACGTATTCGCTGCAGCCTCGATGCTTGTTTTCTAGGGTTTGCACTCTTCACACTCTCTCTCTAGTATATATACACACGCTGGAGCCTCAGCGCTTGTAGTTGCTCTCTTTACACTCTCTCACCCTCTCCAGATCTAAACAAGACTTCATTGGCCTCTCTCTCTCCCTTCACTGCTGGTCAAAGAGCCGGCAAGATCCATCTGCCGGGAAGGGAAGGAGGCTTAACACTGTCTCCGTCGACGAGGGAGGGAATCCACTACCGGCGCAGTTGTTCTCTTTCACCCAGCGGCGGCGCGGGAGGGCCTCCGAACCCTTCTTCTTCGCCGCCATACATAGTGTGGGCCGAACGGCCTGTGGTCGCCCACTGAACCACACCCCAAGAACCTTAAGGTATAATTTACTTATTCCACATGCATTGCTCTAGCTGCATATGGCCTTTTTCCGCTTCTGCACTCGAATCTAGGTGTTGAATCAAACAAGAAAGTAGTGGGGAAAGTTGTATAGCATGAATCTAGGACGTGGTTCAAAGAGGAAAGGAATGGGGTAAAGTAGTGGGGAAAGTTGTATAGCATGAATCTAGGACGTGGTTCAAAAAGGAAAGGAAGGGGGGAAAGTAGTGGGGAAAGTTGTATAGCATGAATCTAACACATGGTTCAAAAAGGAAAGGAATGGGGGAAAGTAGTGGGGAAAGTTGTATAGCATGAACCTAGGACGTGGTTCAAAGAGGAAAGGAAGGGGGAAAGTACTAGTACAGACTGGCTATCCAGCACCTATGTTGGTCGAAAAGGGAAAACAATGACAAACACAGTACACACATCTATAACAAACCGATCTTTTGTTTTGGGGGACAAGGCTATAGTGTTTGAGCAGGACTAGATTTGCTGCGCTCACATACGGAAAGGTGTCTAAAGATAACAAAATTGGGACCAACACAAATATGCTCCTTGGTTGTTTGTTCTTTATTAAAACAGACTGTGCATCACCCCTTCGTACATCGGTAGATGCACATGGTGCTGGTGCATCCACTGCCCAGTGCAACTCTTGAGTTGTTGTTAATCTAAGGCCCTGTTTGGTTAAAAACTCCCTAGTCCCTACCTGCTCGGTTCCAAGGACTAAACATCCCTGTTCAAGAATTCGTCTGATTAACCAGTTAACTTGTCGATTAATCCCTACTCGTAGGGTCATCGAGTAGCCGATAAACCGATAACTCATCCGATTAATTGACTAAATGACCGATTAACTTGCCGATTAGCCTATTAATCCCCTACTCGCCAGCCAACCGAGCAGCTACCAGTTAACGATTTCCTCAACAATGCTAAACATGGACTAGAGGTTATTGAATGACATGCTAAAAGACCATGTTACCCCTAGTAATGAACTAATAGAGACAAGGTGTGATGCGGGGCAGGGGCAACTGTTGGAAAAAGTCCCAAAAAGACTCTCCCTCGGGTCTTCTTTCTTTAGTCCCAAATGCCTACTTTTAGTCCCTAAAAGTCCCTCCTGTTTGGCTTAGATGGGACTGACATGGAGCTTTTTTAGTCCCTACACGAAAATGTCCCTGTAAACAAACACCCTCTAATAATGCCACTGGAAAATTGATGCAATGCCACAGTTAAAAGCAAATTACATGTTTAACGAATTTTATTGTTAATGTAATCTCTCTATTAATATTAATCAATACCACTGTTTGAGAAATGCTACTGTCTTGCTTTCTTTCCCATTTAGATAAGTTAGATGCTTCTTTTTGTTGGCTTTTGTGTCATCCATCGTTATTGACCACTAGTTGTTTCCTTTGCACCTCTGTGTAAATAGGGTTATCTACTTCACCTTGTTGCTATTGTGACCTTTTGTTGCACTGCACAAAACACTTTTGTTTTAAGAGTGTTTTGTGCAGTTCAACCAAAATGTCACATCGACAATGTTGCTTGATTGCTTGATCTTAGTGGAACTGAACAAGAGGAGATCTTACTTCCTATCCATGTTGGCAAATTTGGTTCAGATCTTCTTCTTGTGAGTTGTTTGAATTCTGTGTCATGAGAGGTCAGTACTAGCCTTCTTTCACATGATTGTGCAGTGTGCTTTCATATGTTGTGCTACTTGTATAGTAATGTGGCTTGATTTTAGTGAACTGCACAAATGGAGACAAGACTTCCAATCTGTATGTGCACCGTAATATCCCATTGAGGTAAGATAAGGGTATTTCACAACTGTTGGCCTGTATTTTGCCACTTTCATCAAAAAGTTAATGTCGTTGTTTAGTGCTATACTTGTGCTCCCTAATTGACATGCCAAATCTTACATTAATGGCGAAGCTTGTCTATTATTGAACCAAGTGATGAAGGGGAAGAACAAGTGGAAGAAAAACAAAAATCAACTCCCGGTGCTGTAATGAAGCACTGGAACTGTGATGACACAAGTAATAATATAGTTTTGCATCTTAATTTATTGCTATGACTGGAATGAGAAATTGTTCTGCCACTGATTTGATGCCACTCTTGATGTAATATGTAATTATCTCTACTTGTGCAAACAGGGATCTTCTTTGAAGATACCATATATTTTAGTGGAACTGCACAAGAAGATGTTGGAAACATTCAACTAATCGAGGAGTATATAGTAAGCATGGAAATCACAGTAGATAGCAACATATGGTTTTGTAGAAGTGCTTGATCTGTATGCTCTACACAATAAGCCTCCTGACAAAGGTTGGTACTCGCCCACGGATTTCATCCATACGATTGAGCTTTGTCATCTCTATTGGTGTTGTGCTACTGTTTAGATACTGTCATGAGAAAGTGGTATTGTCCTTGAGAAGTGTTTCATCTGTGTTGTTTTAAATATTTCCTTTCCTTTTTTTAGCAAACAGGGATGCTAGCATTTACTTGTCCTCTTGTCTTTGCACAATAGGATCATCCTCCTGTGAAGAAGAATATGGAGTATGCGAAATGACTAGTTCCGATTATGCCAGGATGAAGAAGCCCTCTCTATCTTCTCATTAGAAGGAGCAATTGAAGGATGGTTACATTACTCCCCACAAGACCAAACTAGCTTCAGCTCAGAAGGACTAACAGATCTCCATTTTGTTGTTTAGATGCGCAAGTACAATGTTGTTCTAGGATTCTTTCCGGTGAGTTCCATTTTTTTAAAGTGTGCTCTACATGGACCATGTAGGTGCCTGTTTAAACTGTCAATTCATAGTACAGTTTGCTTTATACTAATCACTTTTTTGTATTTGTGCAAACAAGGGTGCTCAGCTTGAGTTCAATGGGAACTGCACAAAATGTTCATGAATACATCAAGTCATTCATTTCCACCACAAGAAAGGAGGTGCCGATAAGTTCAAGGTGTTGCAACATATAAGGGCGAAATCATACAAGCTACGCGCTAATTTGGTTGGTTTTGGTGGAACTGCCCAAAAAGAACAGCTGGTTTATTTAGCACCAGGTGCCATGTCAATGTCCAAACTGATGGCAAACCCTGCCCATTCCACAATCGTAGGCATTTGATATTTTGGAATGGGAAAACCTTGACAAAGTTTGCTCATTGATGTATGCAAAACAACAAGAATTTGACATTTTGGAATGGGACAACCTTGTCAAATTTTTCTCATTGATGTTAGCAAGAAGACATGCGTTTGATATTTTCGAATGGGACGCCCTTTGCTGTCAGCAGCGTCGATTGATTTTTCTTTATCCTCTAGTTGGGAAGTAAATATTGGCTCTGACATGTGAATCGCTGAGATGCATAATCATCGATTGTTTTGAATGTTCTCTATGAATTGCGAGGCTTGTGTGTTTGATTGCAATGTACAGGAACGCTAAAAAGCTGCTAAAACTCTTTGTACTCCCTCTATTCCTTTTTACTTCGCACATTGTGAAAGTTCATACTTTTTTCTATAAGATTGGTCAAAGTAGAGATACTTTGACTATAGACAAAACTTGTATGCAGACAAAAAAGGACCAGAGGGAGTACATGTTAAACTGCTGCAAACGAGGTGATCACCCTGGGAATAATGCTAGTATGTATTGTTTTGCATGTTCATCCAATGCCAGTGATACAAGAATTCGAACTAATCAAACTAAATTCATTCATACACGGCCAGATTTCATATAAACATGTCGAATTTCATTACATTTCATACATTCTTCAACTAAAAAGGGGTGCGCTGGAGGTATATTTAATTAACCAAAGCTACACACATGTGTCCGGCTGAGCTGAACAGAAGCTTCTTCTCTAGCGGACTGAGCTTCAGTGAATTAACTGCAGGTGCAGTTGCGTAACTGACATGTGGTCCACATGCTTGTTGGGCCCACATGTCAGTCAGCCAACTACACCAGCAGTTAAGTAGAAGCAGCGTCCTTCTCCAACATAGCTCTCCGACTCCACATCACCACCAAGAAGCTAATCAGCCATCAATGGTCAACCCGCCTAGCTTGGCTTCAACCGGAGGGTTGCAGCGGTGGCCTTACTTGGACCCGAGCAGCGGCGACCTGCCGTGTTCTAATCTTCCTCTTTTTCTGTGTGGTGCGGCCTCGTTGGCAGAGGGGCGGGGCCTCGATGGAGCCGGCGATGTCCTCTGTCTCGTTGCCGATGGGGTGGCGCCTCGGCGGAGCGGGGGAAATCCTCCCCCTCGATGCCGGTAGGGGTGGGGCCTCGGCTGAGCCGACGAAGTCCTCTACCTCGTTGTTGGCGGGCAGGGCCTCGGCGGAGTAGGGCCTCCGCCTCGGTGCTGGCGGGGCGGGGCCTTGGCGGAGCCGGCGATTTCCTCTATCTCGTTGTTGGTGGGGCGGCGCCTCGATGGAGCGGGGGAAATCCTCCCCATTGTTGCCGGCAGGATGGGGCCTCGGCTGAGCCAGCGATGTCCTCTGCCTCATTGTTGGTGGGGCGGGGCCTCGGCGGAGTAGGGCCTCCACCTTGGTGCCAGCGGGGCGGGGCCTCGGCGGAGCCAGTGGTGTCCTCTGCCTCGTTATTAGTGCTACAGGGCCTCGGCGGAGCAGGGCCTCGTCGACGCTAGTGCAGCGGGGACTCGTTGGAGCCGGAATTGTCCTCTGCCTCATCCTCGGTCTCGCCAAATAGTGCCTCGCCCGCTTCATCGCCCTCTTTGTAGGCGGCCGCAGCCTCCGCCACCGGCATGTGGTAACGCCAGCGCTCGAGGTGGCTGTCGGCGTTCTGGGAACGGGGGTCCCCAGACTTGCCTGCCTGCGGCCTGCGGCGTGTCTCAAGCAGTGGCCCAGTATGGCCCGTCTTCATCAACCCAAGCTCAAGACCCTTGTGAGGGGCCAAGCCTCGCGGGGCGGACGACGCAAGGCTTCCTCAGGGGCAGCCTCACCAGGCAGGCTCGCGAGGAGGCAGAGAGATCAAGGCAAGGAGTACCTCGCGAGGTGCTCGTGATGCAAGCCATGACGATCGAGACCAGCTGTCAGGACCCCGATCCTAAGTCACACCGATCTAGCATGTAACACATCATATCACTTTGCGGCCTCACGCACAGTATTCCCATGGGTGCCACCTTACCTGGCCCGGGACCGTTTGCGCCTTTTGGCTCACGTATATGATAGTGCCGCTAGCATCCATATGACAAAGAACCCGGGCTGACATGGCTAGTCGTGAACCTAAAGTGGCACTAACTTACATGGACAGGCATACATGACCCAACAACAAACGTGTCAGTCATCAGCGAGTGAATCCGGGCTGTAGCAACTGGGCTAGCAGGACTCCGGTAAACCGGGCTGTAGCAGGCTAACAGGACTCCAGTAGACACCGCGTGACATTTCCCCGAAGGGACAGACACAGGAACGAAGAAGGACACATGCCGGCCAGCCTAAGTGTTCCAGAGCAGTAGCAAGCTACCAAGGCTCAGTGGAAGCACTAGGAGAAATTTCCTGGTAAGAGAGGCTACCAAGGATAAACAACTAGATAGTCAGATCCCACACATATCAAGCATTTCAAATCATACACACAATATGCTCGATATGTGCAAATACAACATGGCATCACAACATAACTCTACGACTCAAAGTATTTATTCAATAGGCTCCGAGGAGCGAGATATTACAAACATGAGTCTCATGACCCAACATTCAGAGCATACAAGTCAAAGCACAAGCGGAAGCTTAACATGTCTGAATACACACAACTACAAATGAAAAAGGCTGAGAAGCCTGACTATCTACCAGATCCTGCCGAGGGCACAAGATCGTAGCTGAGGTAACAAGCTAAACGTCGAAGTCCACCCGTAACTACTAGTGAGACGGAGGTCTCTCTGCAAAAACATAAAATAGGCAAACGTGAGTACAAATGTACCCAGCAAGACTTACATCAGAACTAACTACATATGCATCATTATCAACAAAGGGGGGTGGTGGAGTTTGACTGCAGCAAGCCAGCTTTGACTCGGTGGCTATCCTGAACTACGACTACAAGTAACTCTTTTGAGGTGGCGCACACGAGTCCACATATTCACCATATCAATACACCACTATGGATCCGCTCCTGTCTCCCTACGAGAACGCCATCCATAGCACTCACGCTTATCTTGCGTATTTTAGAGTATCCACTTCAAGTTATCTATGAACTGTATAGACAACCCAGAAGTCCTTTACCGCGGACACGGCTATTTGAATAGATCATATTAACCCTGCAGGGGTGCACTTCTTCACACACGCTCTCGCCACTTACCGCCATGTACACCTCGTGTATCTCGGCAACCTTCAAGCGGAAGCCTGGCGAGGGAGTCGGCCACGACCTGACTAACCACACAAGTCTCTCGTCCAGGTTTATCGCCTATTAGGGTTCCATCCGCAAGGAGATCCGGCCGGGGTGTCGCTCACGGCCCCAAATGATGTGTGCAGGGTTCCCAAGTCCACCATCCGGGTGCCACTTGGTACACCGGGCACTGTGCCTAGTCTGTCCCAAGCCCACCTGTACCGGGTGCCACTTGGTAGACTACTAACACTACCTACAAACACCAGAAACTAGTTGCAACTCCTGGACTGAGATCAGGTTGATTAATAAGTCGAGAGGGGCACTTAAACATTCCAATGCGTGATAGTAGTTGTTCATGGATCACAAACACAGAACTCAGTTCCTAAGGATGGCTTCAATGAGACAACCCACCATGTACTCCTACATGGCCTCTCACCGCTACCTTTACCAAATCGTGTTCACACACTTAGCTCACACGCAGTAGGACTTGTTTACACACCTCCAATTCATCCCCGATGAATCAGACCTGACTCAACTCTAAGCAGTAGCAGGCATGACAAACAAACATGAATGAGTAGGCACATCAGGGCTCAAACAACTCCTACTCATGCTAGTGGGTTTCATCTATTTACTGTGGCAATGACAGGTCATGCAGAGGATAAGGGGTTCAGCTACCGCAGCATGTAACAGTTGAATCGTTGTTTTCCTAATGAAGTAAAAGAGAGCAGGAGCGAGAGAGTGGGATTGTATCGGAATGAACAAGCGGGTTTTCCTTGCCTGGCACTTCTGAAGATAATATAGCTCTTCATCGGTGTCATCGATCTCATCGTTGGAACGTCGTCTACTGAGAGGGGACAAATACCGGCAAACAAGGGAGAACACAATCAATGCAATGCAACAATATGATGCATGAATGTGACATGGCAATATGATGTGGTTTGTGCTAATGCAACTAGCAGCAAGTTAAATGGAGTTGGTTTGAACCCTAGGTTCAAATTCAAACTCCATATGTGCATATTCATATGCCATTTATTTGATTTGCCCTAAACAGTGGTCATAAGTTGTTCTAACATGCATGAAAATGGTACAGATGGATAGATTGGATTTTTCTGATCATTTTTCATATATAACTTATTTCATTTGGAGTTACGGTTGATTTTATATGAATTTTAAAAGTTTTAGGTATTTTCTGGAATTTCCTGAATAAACTTAAATCCAGAAAATACATGTTGCGTCAGCATGACATCACCCTGATGTCAGCAGGTCAACTGGGTGCCTCCAGGTCAAACCTGGCCAGTGGGGTCCACTGGTCAGTGACTGGGGCTAGTTAGTGACGCTGACAGGTGGGCCAGGTCAAAGACAATGTCAGCTGGGTCAACTCTAACGTGTGGGTCCCGCTGAGTTAATCTAAACTAAATAGGAAATAGAACCCGGGGTTAATTAGGGCGTGGGGCCCATGTGTCAACGACACATAACACTAACTAAACGCGATTAGTACCTAAACTAATCGTACCACGTCAGCCACCGGAGTTTCGCCGGCGACGACCATGGCCGACGGCGGAGATGCACCGTGTGCTCGCTAGGGAGCACCATTCGACGCGTGGTTTGCTCCTACGGGTTCCTGGGAGTGAGGCGCATCCAAAGCAACAAGCGGCAGTAGCTGGGGTGGCCGAAGCTGACGGCGGCGAGCTCTTTTGCGGCCACCGGAGTTTGGGTGCGCAGAGGGACGCGGCTACGGTATGCAAAGGAGCGAGGCAAGGCGCTAGCGATGCTCTACAAGTCGCGGCAAGCACAACGGATGCACGCCCGTGACCAAATGGTCATCGGGGCTTCGCCGATGACGAGCCCGTGCAGCGACGACTGCTGTTAGCAAGGGGACGATGGCTACGACAAGTAATTGACGCGGGGAAGAGTGGGTAGCGACGAAGGAGCTCACAGGGAGTCGGACGGTGGTCTCAGCAGGCTCGGGGACGGGTTGTGGACGACGTATCGGCGACGGTGATCGGCGGTGCCCGAGGTTGAAGATGATGTCGATGGCGGCAATACGGCGCTTCCCCGGCTGCTTGGCTCGTCGAGGAGGCGTAGAAGGCGGAGGTGGAGCTCTCAGGCACGTCAGACGGGCGAGGAGGAAGCGGAGGCCGTGACAACTACGAGCGGCGGCGGTGGTTGCGCTCGGGCGCGAGAGGGAAAGAGAGCAGAGGAGGGGAGAAGCACGGGAGAGAGTGAGAGAGGTCCAGAAGGGTGCGTGGCATCGCCAGACGCGGATTAGGACGACGAAGAGGCCTCCAGCGCGAAGCAGGAGGTGGCTGGCGTCGACGCGCGTGCGTCCAGCACGCAGCTGCTTCGGGGCGAGGGGGAGGAAGATGACCGGCAGCTGGGCTGCACAGTAACAGGCCGCGCAGGTGGGCTGGTATCCCTGGTGGGCCTCAAGGTAAGTCCAGGTAAGGTTGCTCTGTTTTATCTCCTGTTTTCTATTTTCTGTAAAATTTAGGGCTTTTCTAAAAATAATAAAACATTTCCAAAAATCCTGCAAATAATTATGGGCTCTGTGTTGGGATTATTCCTATCAGCCCACACTTAAGTTCAGAATTAATTGAGCACATTAAATAATATATAGCATTTAAATGCCCAATTGTACATACTATATGATTTAATTCAGTGACCAAATATGTCATGGAAAAATGTGCAAAACATTTGGTTACTGTTTATAGTATTAACCAGAAATGATGAACATTTTTGAAAGCCATTTGGACTTACTGAGAATATTTTAGGTGAACCTAGTGAATTCCTTTTTATGCTAGGGTTTTAACATCCCCCATTTCAAGTTCATTTGAAAATTAAACATGATGCACACATGAAGGGCTAGCCTACTGCATACCAGGACTAGGGATGTGACACCAGGCGGGCGCCAGCCTGTGTAGTGTCCTCGTTTCCTCTTTGGCGCAAAGGGAGCAAGCGCAGGCACTGAGTACCGAGGCATCAAGCAAAGGTTACCATATCGGTGCAACGAGACCAAGACCAGCAGAGCGGCAGGATGGAGGTCACCATGGAGCCCAAGATGATGTCATTGCCAGTGCCTTTGGCAGTCGAAAACCAACTTTAGTCAGGATAACTTGTACTAGCTGACCCCTTCAAAATGGTCGTTGTTGGCTCCCTTCCCGCTCAATATTTGAGAAGAGGACCAGGGCCCCTATAAATAGAGATAGCCATCACCGTAGAGAGGGGATCATCTCATCCAGAGCTGATCGAATCCATCCCAAGTAGAACATCGCACCAGTTCAAGAACACCCCTCGCGAGGCTGTTCTTCCTCTGTATTGTGCATCATCATCCCCAGAGGCAATCCACCACACCACACACTGGATTAGGGTATTACACCACATCGGTGGCCCGAACCAGTATAAACCTTGTGTCCCTTGTGTAGTTCATCATGTAGCTTAGATTCACGACGAGGTGTTGGGACGTGGATCAGTAGGGAGTAGATCTTCATGCGCACCCCAGAGTTCGAACCTCAAGGGTTTTCCCGGAACCCGATATCCGACATTTGGCGTGCCAGGTAGGGGTGCACCGGAGCTCTTCCTTCCGTCGATCTGCTCGCCATCAGCACCGCGCATCGCCCCCATGGCGGACAACGCGCCACCCGCTCCGGCGGTCGACGCCAGCGCTGGGGCCAGGGGGCTCCGAGCCTTGGCCCCCGCCTTGCGAGAGGTGCAGTGGCCGCACAAGTTCAAGCTAGAGATGTCGCCGCTCTACAACGGCGCAGCGGATCTGCTGGTTTTCCTGCTGGCGTATGAGGAGGCCGTCCTCAAAGCCGGGGGCCACGACAAGGTCATGGCCAACTGGCTTCCCATGGCCCGCACTGGCGTCCTGCGCATGTGGCTGCTCCACCTACCAACGGCTTCTGTGGCCTCCTGGGAGGAGCTGCGCGACCTCTTCCTCGCCCATTACGCTGCGCCGGCGCCCCCGGTCGTCGCAGCTCTCCTGGGCGGCTCGCAGGCGCCGCCCTCGGGCCGCCATGTCAAGTCGTTCATCCCCTAGATCGGCGCCGTCCTCACATGACACGGAGCTCCTCCGGGTTTGGTGGCACCCAAGTCCGACTTGATCTTTAGCTCGGACGATCACCCCGCCAACACCGCCTGCTCGAGTGTGCTCCCAATGCTTCGCACACCTAGCATCTGCCAGGTGGCCGTCACCAGGATCCTCATCGACGGTGGTGCCGGCCTCAACATGCTCTCAGTGGAGGCCTTCAGCCTCCTCCATGTTCAGCTGGAACGGCTCCAACCCAGCGAGCTCTTCTTAGGCGTCGGAGGTGGTTCCTCCAGATTCCTGGGGCAGATCCACCTTCCAGCGACCTTCGGCACCCTCGACAACTTTCACACGGAGCTGGTCAACTTCGACATCGCTCACATCAGCCTCCCATACAACGCCATCCTCGGCTACCCCACCTTGGCCCAATTCATGGCAGCGACCCATCCGGCCTACAACCTCATAAAGATGCCCGGGAGCAGCGACGTCCACACCGTTGTTGGAAATACCAAAGATGCTCTGCAGGCGCTCAAGCTCCCTCTCAAGACGGCTGCAGCAGCGCAACCTTGGGAAGAACTCCCTCAACCACCTGCCTCAGGAGCCCCGGCCTGTGGCCCGACCTCTGGAGCACGCTTGCTCCTGGCGCTGGAGCCTCAGGAGGGATACTAGACTTCGGAGTTCAAGGATTACCTGATGCAAGGAACTTTACCAGAGAAAGAAGAGGATACGGAATGCGTGGCCCGGCAGGCCACGGCCTACTACATACAAGACGGAGAGCTCTATCGGAAGCTACCAAACGATGTTTCCCTATGTTGCATCTCCAGGGAACAGGGGAAGGAGTTGCTGGCAGACATTCACGGTGGAGATTGTGGGCACCATTCGTCATCATGAACCCTCGTTGGCAAGGTGTTCTGCAGCGGGTTTTACTGGCCTACAACACTCAATGATGCAATCGAGCTGGTGAAGGCTTGCGAAGCGTGTCAATTCCACGCCAAGCAGATCCATCAGCCAGCTCAGGGCCTGCAGACCGTCCCACTCTTGTGGCCATTTGCGGTCTGGGGGCTGGATATCTTGGGCCCGTTCCCTCGGGCGCCTGGGTGCTACCGCTACCTCTACGTCGCATTGACAAGTTCACCAAATGGGCAGAGGTGGAGGCCGTCCGCACCATCCCGTCTGGTTATGCAGTCAAACCCATCAAGGGCCTCATGAGCCGATTTGGGGTCCCTAATCGCATCATCACCGACAATGGTTCATAGTTCACCAGCAATCTCTTCAAAACATATTGTGCTAACCATGGAACACAGATATGCTACGCTTCGGTGTCACATCCCCGGAGTAACGGCCAGGCTGAACGCGCCAACGCAGAGGTCCTGAAAGGCCTAAAAACCAGGACCTTCAAGAAGAAGCTGGAGGCCTGCGGTAGGGGCTGGTACAATGAGCTCCAGTTCGTGTTGTGGTCCATCCGCACTATCGCCACCAAGCCGACTGGCGAGACCCCATTCTTCCTCGTCTATGGAGCATAGGCGGTCCTCCCTCACGAGGTCAGGCGTCGCTCCCAGCGGGTCCTGGTGTTTGATGAAGCACAATAGGACGCCATGCAGGGGATGGACCTCGTGCTGGGGGAGGAGCACCACAGGGAGGCCGCACTACGAGCAGCAAGATACCAGTAGGCGCTGCGGCGGTATCATTGCCGCCACATCTGCCCCAGGACTTTTGAGGTAGGTGACCTCGTGCTCAGGCGGGTGGTCTCCAGGGAAGGGTTGCACAAGCTCTCACCCATGTGGGAGGGCCCGTTCAAGGTTCTTCATGTTTCCAGACCTGGCGTCGTGCGCCTGGAGACCCAGGAAGGGGTGCCCATTCCAAACCCTTGGAACATTCAGCAGCTCCGGAGGTTTTACCCTTGAATTAAGGCCTAGTGCCTGTAAAGAAGGCTCGGTGCCTGTGAAGAAGGCCCAGTGCCTGTAAAGAAGGCCCGACGCCTGTGAAGCTCGCCGCCCTAAGAAAGGCCTGGTGCCTGTGAAGAAGGCCCAGTGCTTGTGAAGCTCGCCGCCCGTGACACTCTCACGTAATAATGTGTTCAGGTTGTACACACCCCGGAGTCTCTGAAGTGCCGCCCTTGGGCCTTGGGGCTCCCGCCCACGCCCAGTGGTAGCACTTAGCTCCGTGCTGGTGATAAGACGTCGAAGACTAGACTAGGTGCCGGGCGCGGCTTTTCATTTGCTTTTCCGCAATTGGCTTGTTATCCCTTGTTTGAAACTTTATTGGAGTTGCTTCTACTGTTGTTTGCCATCCCCTGCCCTTGATTCTCTGTCTTTGGTTTTCGCCCGACTCATTCTCTCTCTCGCAAGCCTCACGAGGGGGCTACATGGGCGCCCTCGTAAGCCCTTTCTCGCATGATTTCGTGAGGCTCCCTCACTCAAGTTCACAGCGGGGGCACCCCTCCCGATCCATTCCCCATGGGTATCGCGACGCAAAACGCCAGACCTAAATTGGTCACCCTCGTGACAAAGGTTCGAAAGCTATTCTCCCGACTGATCTTTGTAGACCTTAAGACACCAGGCGAGGCCTCAGGAAACTACCTCGCGAGGGGGAAACTGCAGCGAACCTCCTGCGCAAAGTTGTTCCTACGCGCAAGCACATAGCCGCAACACCATAACACATCACGGGATGATAAAAATAGCATGATAATTAGGGATGATAGTCTTGCATGCCCCTCACGGGGGTCCATACTTCTCTCTCTCTCTCTCAATGCAGGAAAAGGAGAAAAACAAAATGAAAGCAGCGCACCCCAAGACGGCTCGCGAGGAGGGATCCGCACCGCCCTCCCAAGCTCAATCAGACCCCAACTCGCGCTTTACCGGGGCGCGGCGGCGGGACGACCCGCTACCACCCTCAAAGCGGGCGCGGCGACGTGGTGGCTGATCACGGCCACCATTGGAGGAGTTGTCACCGGAGGAGAGCCAGGCCCTTCCTGGCGAGTCTTCCCCTTTTCCGCGGCCGAGAACCTCTTCCCGGGTGCCATGGGACACGGCATGCAACTGGAGCAAGCAGCTGGAGCAAGGAGGAAAAAGAAATAGGCGGGAGGAAGGGAGATGTGCAGCGGGGGGCTTGCGCCCCTCCGCATTTATAGCCCAGAGGAAGCCAACCGTCGGCCTCCGCGATCGTAGGTAATCATGACTCTTTTTGCATGCAGCAGGGACTCGTCAAATCATGCAGTTGCCAAGGCAGCGTGGGGAAGTGGAGAGGCCCACGTCCCATCAACCGCCACGTGGCGACCAAGGCCGCAGGCTGTTGGGGCCCGCGGCGCTCCGCACTTTCCCTTTGGATTCGGTGCTAAGCCAAGTCCGAGCACGCCTTCGGCTCGGGGGCTACTGTCGGCGTTCTAGGAACTGGGGTCCCCAGACTTGCCTGCCTGCGGCGTGGCTCAAGCAGTGGCCCAGTACGGCCCGTCTTCATCAACCCAAGCTCAAGACCCTCGCGAGGGGCCAAGCCTTGCAGGGCGGACGACGCAAGGCTTCCTCAGGGGCTGCCTCACCAGGCAGGCTTGCGAGCAGGCGGAGAGATCAAGGCAAGGAGTACCTCGCGAGGTGCTCATGACGCAAGCCATGACGATCGAGACCAGGCGGGCGCCAGCCAGTGCAGTGTCCTCGTTTCCCCTTTGGCGCAAAGGGAGCAAGCGCAGGCGCTGAGTACCGAGGCATCAAGCAAAGGTTACCATATCGGTGCAACGAGACCAAGACCAGCAGAGCGGCAGGACGGAGGTCACTTTGGAGCCCAAGACGACATCATCGCCAGTGCCTTTGGCAGTCGAAAACCAACTTTAGTCAGGATAACTTGTACTAGTTGCCCCCCTTCAAAATAGCCGTTGTTGGCTCCCTTCCCGCTCAATATTTGGGAAGAGGACCAGGGCCCCTATAAATAGAGATAGCCACCACCGTAGAGAGGGGATCATCTCATCGAGAGCTGATCGAATCCTTCCCAAGTAGAACACCGTGCCGGTTCAAGAACACCCCTCACGAGGCTGTTCTTCCTCTATACTATTCATCATCAACCCCAGAGGCAATCCACCACACCACACACTAGATTACGGTATTACACCACAACGGTGGCCCGAACCAGTATAAACCTTGTGTCCCTTTTGTAGTTCATCGTGTATCTTAGATTCACGGCGAGGTGTTGGGACATGGATCGGTAGGGAGTAGATCTTCGTGTGCACCCCAGAATTCGAACCTCAAGGGTTTTGCCAGAACCCGATATCCGACGTTTGGCGCGCCAGGTAGCGGTGCACCGGAGCTCTTCCTTCCATCGATCCGCTCTCCATCAGCATCGCGCTTCACCCCCATGGCGGACAATGCGCCTCCCTTTCTGGCGGCCGACGCTAGCGCTGGGCCCAGGGGGCTCAGAGCCTTGGCCCCTGCCTTGCGACAGGTGAAGTGGCCGCACAAGTTAAAGCCGGAGATGTCGCTGCTCTACAACGGCGCGACGGATCCGCTGGTTTTCCTGCTGGCATATGAGGAGGCCGTCCACAAAGCCGGGGGCGACAACAAGGTCATGGCCAACTGGCTTCCCACGGCCCTCAGTGGCATCCCACGCATGTGGCTTCTCCACCTACCAACGGCTTCTGTGGCCTCCTGGAAGGAGCTGCGCGACCTCTTCCTCGCCCATTATGCTACGCCGGCGCCCCTGGTCATCGCAGCTCTCCTGGGCGGCTCGCAGGTGCCGCCCTCAGGCGGTCAAACCGTTCGTCCACCTGATCGGTGCCGCCCTCATGTGGCACGGAGCTCCTCCGGGTTGGGCGGCACCCAAGGCCGACTTGATCTTTAGCTCGAAAGATCACCCCGCCAACACCGCCTGCTCGAGTGCGCTCCCGATGCTTTGCACGCCCACCATCTGCCAGGTGGCCGTCACCAGGACCATCATTGATAGTGGCGCCGGCCTCAACGTGCTCTCACTGGAGGCCTTCAGCCTCCTCCATGTGCCACTAGAACGGCTCCAACCCAGCAAGCCCTTCTCAGGCGTCGGAGGTAGTTCCTCCGGCTCCCTGGGGCAGATCCGCCTTCCGGTGACCTTTGGCACCCACAAAAACTTCCGCACAGAGCTGGTCAACTTCGACATCTCTGACATTGCCCTCCCGTACAACGCCATCCTCGGCTACCCCACCTTGGCCAAATTCATGGCAGCGACCCATCCGGCCTACAAGCTCATGAAGGTGCCTGTGAGCAGCGATGTCCTCACCGTGGCTGGAGATACCAAAGATGCTCTGCAGGCGCTCAAGCTCGGTCTCAAGACGGCTGCAGCAGCGCAAACTTGGGAAGAACTCCCTCAACCACCTGCCTCAGGAGCCCCGGCCTATGGCCCAACCTCGGTAGCACGCTTGCTCCTAGCGCTGGAGCCTCAGGAGGGATGCTGGACTTTGGAGTTCAAGGATTACCTGATGCAAGGGACTTTACCAGAGAAAGAAGAGGACGCGGAACGCGTGGCCCGGCAAGCCACGGCCTACTGCATCCAAGACGGAGAGCTCTACTGGAAGCGTCCAAACGATGTTTCCCTGTGTTGCATCTCCAGGGAACAGGGGAAGGAGTTGCTGGTAGACATTCACGGTGGAGATTGTGGGCACCACTCGTCATCTGAACCCTCGTTGGCAAGGCGTTTCGCAGCGGGTTTTACTGGCCTACAGCACTCAACGACGCAATCAAGCTGGTGAAGGCTTGTGAAGCCTGTCAATTCCACCACAAGCAGATCTATCACCCAGCTCAGGGCCTGCAGACCATCCCACTCTCGTAGCCATTTGCGGTCTGGGGGCTGGATATCTTGGGCCCGTTCCCTCGGGCGCCTGGGGGCTACCGCTACCTCTACGTCGCCATTGACAAGTTCACCAAATGGGCAGAGGTGGAGGCCGTCCGCACCATCCCAGCTGGTTCTACAGTCAAATTCATCAAGGGCCTCATGAGCCGATTCGGGGTCCCTAATCGCATCATCACCAACAATGGTTTGAAGTTCACCAGCAATCTCTTCAAAACATATTGTGCTAACCTTGGAACGCAGATATGCTATGCTTCGGTGGCACATCCCCGGAGTAACGGCCAGGCTGAACGCGCCAATGCAGAGGTCCTGAAAGGCCTCAAAACCAGGACCTTCAAGAAGAAGCTAGAGGCCTGTGGCAGGGGCTGGTACGATGAGCTCCAGTCCGTGCTGTGGTCCATCCGCACTACCGCCACCAAGTCGACTAGCGAGACCCTGTTCTTCCTCGTCTATAGAGCAGCAGCGGTCCTCCCTCACGAGGTCAGGCATTGCTCCGCGCGGGTCCTGGCGTTTGATGAAGCGCAATAGGATGCCATGTGGGGGGATGGACCTCGTGCTGGGGGAGGAGCACCACAGGGAGGCCGCACTACGAGAAGCAAGATACCAGCAGGCGCTATGGCGGTATCATTGCTGCCACATCCGCCCCAGGACTCTTGAGGTAGGTGACCTCGTGCTTAGGCGGGTGCTTTCGAGGGAAGGGCTGCACAAGCTCTCGCCCATGTGGGAGGGCCCGTTCAAGGTTGTTCATGTTTCCAGACCTGGCGCCGCGCGCCTGGAGACCCGGGAAGGGGTGCCCATTCCAAACCCATGGAGCATTCAGCAGCTCCGGAGGTTCTACCGTTGAAGTAAGGCCCAGTGTCTGTAAAGAAGGCCTGGTGCCTGTGAAGAAGGCCCAGTGCCTGTAAAGAAGGCCCGGCGCCTGTGAAGCTCGCTGTGGGCGTTCTGGGAACGGGGGTCCCCAGACTTGCCTGCCTGCGGCCTGCGGCACGGCCCATCTTCATCAACCCAAGCTCAAGACCCTCGCGAGGGGCCAAGCCTCGCGGGGCGGATGACAAGGAACTTCCTCAGGCTCGGCCTCGTCAGGCTGGCTCACGAGGAGGTTGATAGTTCAAGGCGGGGTACCTCGCGAGGTGCCCATGACGCAAGCCATGACGACCAAGGGCGCTTGTCGGGCGCTAGCCCGCGTAGTGTCCTTCTTTCCTCTTTGGTGCAAGGGGAGCAAGGGCAGGTGAGAGAATCAAGCAAAGGCATCCATTTCGGTGAAACAAGAATAGACCAGTCCAACGGCAGGATGGAGGTCACCGTGGAGCCCAAGTCGGTGTCACCACCAGAGCCTTTGACAGGCGAGGACCAACTTTAGTCAGGATAAGTGTACTAGATGTTCCCCTTCAAATTGGCCAATTGTTGGCGCCCTTCCCGCTCAATATTTGGGAAGAGGCCCAGGGCCTTCGCCTATAAATAGGACTAGCCACCCACAGGGTAGTGGCATCGGGGAGGAAGCTGAAGATAAGATAGGCATCTAGGATCGACCCATCCAGCCGGCAAAAGAGAGAGACCACAAGAACAGACCCTCTTGAGGCTGTTCTTCCTTGTATTGTTCATCATCAGCCCAAGAGGCAATCCACCACACCACACACTGGAGTAGGACCACGATGGTGGCCTGAACCAGTATAAATCCTATGTCTCTTGTGTTGTTCTTCTCGTAGTTTAGATCCTAGCGATTCGGCGTGGAACAGGTAGGTAGAAGGCGAAACCTCCGCGCGCACCCCAGTGTTCGAACCTCAAGGGTCTGCCAGAACCCTAAATCCAATATTTGGCGCGCCAGGTAGGGGTGCTCCGGACTTTGTCTTTTGTCGCCCTGTTCTTCTCCGACCGTCGCGACCATGTCTGACGCACGCCGGGTTCGCGCCGAGCGCCGAGCCGCCCTCGCTTCCCGTGTCACCCAGACGGCTCCCGTCGGCGGGCGCCCTCGTCATTCCCCGTCGCCTGTCGTCAACGCCACCACTAGCCCGACGGGGAATGAGCAGCAAGCATCGTCCCAGCACCCATCCATGAGGCGACACGGCCGCACCGCTACCCCCTCGCTCACCCCCGCTGGTTCTTCATCCCGCGCGCCCCGCACGGCCATGGAGGCTCGAGTTGCGCTCATCGCGGCAAACGAGCTCCTGCGCTACCACCCAGTCGACGACGTCTACAAAGAGTGGCTCGACCGAGTTGCCAAACTCGTCCGCGCCGCTGGGGGCTCCCCCGTGCCATCTTTCTCGCTGCACCGCGCCCCGCCATGTGTGGGCAATGAAGCTCCTGGGGCGCCTCAGCCGCCTCCCCCTCAAGAAGGCGCCCTGGCTCCAAGGCGCGCGGCCCCTCGGTGGAACCTGCCCCGCCAAGAACCAGCGCGGCAGGAGCAGAGCTGCCAACAGGTCCCACGCCCTCGAGAAGCTGCCCGAGCACTCCCTGCTCCGGCTCGTCCCGACCACGCTCCTGCTCCAGCACGTCAAGACCCTGCGCTGCACCCAGCTGCGGCGTGTGAGGACCCGCAAGACCGAGCCCTTCATCCTCCAAGGCCTTCTGTGGCCACAGCGGGCTGCCGCGCCTTCACCACCGAGCTACGCACCGTCGCGTGGCCCGGCAAGTTCAAGCCACACATGCCTCCTCGCTACGACGGCACGGTAGACCCTCCAGAGTTCCTCCAGCTCTACGTGCTGGGCACCGAGGCTGCCAACGGAGACGAGAAGGTCATGGCGAACTGGTTTCCCATGGCTCTCAAGGACAGGGCCCGCACCTGGCTTCTGAACATGGCCCTAGGCACGATCTTCTCCTGGGACGAGATGCGCACCCGCTTCATCGTCAACTTCCAGGGTACTCGCGACCGGCCGCCCGCCATGAGCGACATGCGCCGCATCAAGCAACAACCGGGGGAAACCCTGCAGAAGTACATCCAGCCAGAGGCTAGCTCCAAGCGCCCGGCCACCAAACGAGGGTCGGCGCTCAGAAGATCCCGCCATAGACGGTCCAGTTCGGCAGCAGCACGATCCAGGATAGTAGGAGGAGACGGGGAAGCAGCAGTCGGCGGAGTAGCAGGAGAAGGCGGCAGCGTGACCACGGTGTCCTGAGGCGGAGCCTCCTGCGCCCTAGCGGCTGTGGCGACGGCGTCAAGTGGGGGCGCCTCAGGGGTCACCGGGGTCATAGGAGCCGAGCTCGCCCCAGCCGGCTCGGCAGGGCCTCGCAGGGACGCCTGGGCAGGAGAGGCCCGCGCATCACGTTCATCTTATTTTGCGAGCAGAGGCGCCAGCCTAGCCGGGAGATGCGAGTGTCAATCCTCAGCGACGAAACAAGAAACAAGACAGGGATCAAGCACTTACAAGTCGTCGCCTGCGGACTCGAGCAGCCTCTGGCCATACTTGAAGCCCGAGACCCGGTTGCAAGGATCAGCCTCAAGGAGCGCGGGTGCAGTTGGGGCGCCTGCGGATCGCCTCAGGGCTGGGGCGTACCCGCGGGGGATCAGCCCAGTCCGGTCCTTCTTCGGAACCGGGGGCAGGCTCCCGCCGCCCTGCTCGCCATCACCCTCATCGTTGTCACTCAGAGAGAGGCGGAGAGTGCGGGACTTGCACCGAGGAGGTGGAGCCCTTGACTCTGCCTCGGAGTCAGCCCCCTTTTCCCGCTCCCCTTCCTCCCTCTCTTTGCTGGAGTCGCCGGAGGACACGTCCACCAGGTCCTCAGGAGCCTCCGCGGGCACAGGCCCGTCCCCGTCGAGGACGGGCATGGACCCCACAACCTGCTCCCAGTCCTCGCGAAGGAACAGGGGCATTGGAGCGCCCTCTAACCTTGCCACGTCGCCCCCGACCAAAGACTGGAGGACCGCGGCCAGATCCTCATCGCCAGGACTGCGGGGCTCGGGTGGGGCCTCCACATCGGAAGCGAGTACTGACGAAGCGGAGCCAGCTGATGCTCCAGGAACTCCCTCAGCAGCGAGGCGCCAGTCAGCTTTGCCGCCGCCATGCTGGCCGGCCTCAGATCCGCATTCATCTTCTCCAACACCAGCCTTGCGCGGGGATCCACAAGCTCCACTCGAGATCAATCATCGGAGCTCGAAGGGAGCCCCGTGGGCAAGGCCAGCCTGGGGTGGACGCGCCCAGCATCAACCAAGACCCACTTGCTCCTGAAGCCCTCAATCCTTTTCCCGGGATTCGAAATGGCGATGGAGCTGCCGTACGCGACGAAGCTCGCACACGCAGAGATGGAGCCGCGAGAGGGCCGGAGGTAGAAGTAGTGGCGCAGCAGGGCCACTGAGGGCTTCACCCCCACATGAGCCTCGCAATAGTAGGCGAAGATTGCCAGAAGGAGGACAGAATTGGGGTGGAGATGTAGAGCTTGAAGGTTGTAATGGCAGAGGACGGAAAAGAAGAACAAGGAGAAGGGAGGCACCAGACTGGTGACAATGGCGCTCACGAAGAGCGGATAGAAGGTGCTTCCTTGGTCCTCAGGGAGGGCAGAGCCAGCCTTGAACACCTTCGCCCTGTCGATGCCCTGCGCCGCTTCCAACTAGCGCACCAGGGCAAGGCTCGCCTCCGACACGTTTGGCGAGTCCAGGGCGGACGAGTACCAAGCTCCGGTCGGGGCCTGGCGAGGTGCCATGTCTGGCTAGGGCGCGCGGGTGGAATAGATCTGGAGATTTCGAAGGAAGGAAGGAGAGGCGCAAGAAAGGGGATCTGAGCAGCAACTGGAGAGAGCAAAGGAGGCAGAGGGCAGATGCCGCTCCTTATCATCTAGTGCGGTTGCGGAGACGCCCACGTCCAATCAACCGCCACGCGGCGTCCAAGGCCGCAGGCTGATAGGGCCCGCGACGCTTAGCACTTGCCCTTTCACCTCTCTGCTCGGCCAAGTCCGGGCGCGCCTTAGGCCCGGGGGCTACTGTCGGTGTTCCGGGAATGGGGGTCCCCATACTTGCCTGCCTGCGGCCTGCGGCGTGGCTCAAAGGGGGCATCGGGGAGGAAGCTGAAGATAAGATAGGCATCTAGGATCGACCCATCCAGCCGGCAAAAGAGAGTGACCACAAGAACAGACCCTCGCGAGGCTGTTCTTCCTTGCATTGTTCATCATCATCCCAAGAGGCAATCCACCACACCACACACTGGAGTAGGGTATCACACCACAATGGTGTCCTGAACCAGTATAAATCCTGTGTCTCTTGTGTTGTTCTTCTCATAGTTTAGATCCTAGCAATTCGGCGTGGAACAGGTAGGTAGAAGGTGAAACCTCCGTGCGCACCACAGTGTTCGAACCTCAAGGGTCTGCCGGAACCCTAAATCCGACACTCGCCGCCCTAAGAAAGGCCTGGTGCCTATGAAGAAGGCCCTGTGCCTATGAAGCTCGCCGCCCGTGACACTCTCACGTAATAATGAGTTGGGGCTGTACACGCCCCGGAGTCTACGGAGTGCCACCCTTGGGCCTCGGGGGCTCCCGCCCATTCTCAATGGCAGCACATAGCTCCGCGCCGGTGAGATGACGTCGAACACTATACTAGGTGCCAGACGAGGCTTTTCATTTGCTTTCTGCAGTTGGCTTGTTCTCCCTTGTTTGAAACTTTATTGGAGTTGCTTCTAGTGTTGTTTGCCGTCCCCTGCCCTTGAATCTCTGTCTTTGTTTTTTGCCTGACTCATTCTCTATCTCGCCAGCCTCGCGAGGGGGCTACGCGGGCGCGCTCGTGAGCCCTTTCTCGCCTGATTTCGTGAGGCTCCCTCACTCAAGTTCACAGTGGGAGCTGTCGGATTTAGGGTTCCGGCAGAACCTTGAGGTTCGAACACTGGGGTGCGCGTGGAGGTTTTGCCTTCTACCTACCTGTTCCTCGCCGAATCGCTAGGATCTAAACTACGGGAAGAACAACACAAGAGACACAGGGTTTATACTGGTTCAGGCCACCATTGTTGTGTAATACCCTACTCCAGTGTGTGGCGTGGTGGATTGCCTCTTGGGCTGATGATGAACAATACACGGAAGAACGGCCTCGCGAGGGTCTGTTCTTGTGGTGGTGTTGTCCCTTTGGAAGGGTTGATTCTAGATGCCTATCTTATCTTTAGCTTCCTATGCCGATCCCCCTCTTTTTGCCGGATCAATCCCTCTACCCTGTGGGTGGCTAGTCCTATATATAGGCGAAGGCCCTAGGCCTCTTCCCAAATATTGAGCGGGAAGGGCGCCTACAATTGGCCAATTTGATGGGGAACATCTAGTACACTTATCCTGACTAAAGTTGGTCCTCGCCTAACAAAGGCTCTGGCAGTGACGCCGACTTGGGCTCCACCGTGACCTCCATCCTGCCGTTGGACTGGTCTTGGTCTTGTTGCACCAAAATGGATGCCTTTGCTTGATGCTCTCGCCTGCGCTTGCTCCCCTTTCACCAAAGAGGAAAGAAGGACACTGCGCGGCTGGCGCCCATCCGGCGCCCTTGGTCGTCATGGCTTGCGTCATGGGCACCTCGCGAGGTACTCCACCTTGAACTCTCCGCCTCCTCGTGAGCTAGCCTAACGAGGCCGTGCCTGAGGAAGCTCCTTGTCATCCGCCCCGCGAGGCTTGGCCCCTCGCGAGGGTCTTGAGCTTGTGTTGATGAAGATGGGCCGTGCTAGGCCCCCTTTGAGCCACGCTGCAGGCCGCAGGCAGGCAAGTCTGGGGACCCCCGTTCCCAGAACGCCGACAGTAGCCCCCGGGCCCAAGGCGCGCCCGGACTTGGCCGAGAAGAGAGGCGAAAGGGCAAGTGCGAAGCGTCGCGGGCCCTAACAGCCTGCGGCCTTGGGCGCCGCGTGGCGGTTGATTGGACGTGGGCGTCTACACTTCCCCATGATGCCTCGGCAACTGCACGGATTCGACAAGTCCCTGCATGCGAAACGATTCATAATTACCTGCGGTCGTAGAGGCCGACGGTTGGCCTCCTCCGGCTATAAGTATGGAATGGCGCGAGCCATTCTAGTTCATCTTCCTCTGCTACTCCCCCTCTTCTTCATCTTCACCATTGCTCCGTCTCACGCTGATGGCACCCATCCGCCGGTTCTCCGTAGAAGAGAAGGTAAAGGCCCCCCGAGAGGGTCCTGACCCGCTTCCGCCGAAGAAGCGGTTGGTCCTCTGCCGCCAAGATGAGGGCGTGTGGCAGGAGGTGGCGAGGCCTTGGTGCGAGCGACCGCCGCCAGGGTTCTCGCTGCCTCTGTACGCCCACCATGGGGGCCCTGTAGGAGCTGGTGTCGAGCGCCATGGACGACGTCGCCCTCAGCGCCGGCGAGTCACGACGGTGCGCGTTGTCCCTCCTGGAGTCCACGCCGATGGCTCCTCCCGAGAGTTTGTGCTCCATGCCGCCATGCCTCCTCTATCTTGGATTCGCCTTCCTTCTTCCTTCGCCTTCGAGATTCCGCCGAGGGGGCCTTTCAGGCTTTGGCTGCACCATGCCGATTGGTAGACTCCGGTGACCGATGCCGATGTTGAGGTCGTCGCCCCAGGTAAGGTCTTCATGACCCGGGGCTGGGGCGAGATCGCCCGGGTTTGCAGGGCGAGGGGCGCCCTCGTGATCCACCTGGAGTTCGATGGCGCTTCCGGGATGCTCTTCAAGGTCTTCGGTGAAGAAGGGCGCCGGCTGGAGTGCTGTCCCAGAGGCAGCGGCAGAAGCTCTGGAGCGGCTGGGACCGGGCCTTCCTCCGCACGCTCTTCCAGCAGCTCCTCAAGCGGCAGGGGTGCCGGAGGATCCAGCGACTCCGCCGAGCCCTTCGCGACTCTGGAGACGAGCGACGACAACTACGAGCCCCCGAGCCTGCGCCGCTCTCGGAGCAGGACGGGCCCGTTAGGCCGCCGCCGTCTCTGATCTGGATGAGGTTGGCGCTGGTGCCTGACGACCCACTGTTGATGATGGCGTCTGCCATGGCGGTTCCTGTAGTTAGGACTCCTTAGGACATGCATCTTTTGCCCCTGTGAGGCGCCAAGAACACACCCCGTGGGGGCTTGTAAGGTGTCTGTAGCTCCTTTTGTCAATATGATCCTCATTATGAAGCGGTGCGAAATGGTCATTCCGTCTTAGCTTAGTTTCTTCCTGTCAGACCTCGTGAGGGCTTGGTGCTCTGCGCCGACAGGTCCCAGTCCCAAGGCGGCTTCAGCCATCGCTGGTATGCCAGGTCGCGATGCCGTGGTCAAGGCCAGGAGGTGAGCGTCCCGAGGCCCGGTAAGAGCCCCTGAGTCGCGATGCTCAGGAGGTCCCCCTTGGCGCTCAAGAAGCCATCATTCGGTGAGAAAGGAGAGCGACGTTGCTAAGACGGAATGGTATTAGGTGCGGGGACGGTGCCGCGGTAGCTAGTGTTCCCGGAGAGTGACTTATGTCGAGGGTCAGGAACGCTTCCTGGTGCGGCACTAAGTCCGTGCCTTGGCCATCGGAGGGTTGTTTGGCGAGGTCACCACATGCTTCTCCCCTCTCGCCCTTGCTCCCCTTTCTGCTCTACGTCCTCGGGTCCTGGCCCTCAAGCGAGTCTCAGCCGTCGCTGGCATGCCAGGTCGTGATGCCATGGACATGGCCAGAGGGTGAGGGCTGGAGAACCAGTAGGAGCCCTGAGTCGCAATGCTCAGGCACCCCCCCCTTTATCATGCAAGCGGTTTGCATGGACAAGGGTGAAGAAGGCACTGTGGGGGCCTCGCATGACGATGCTCCTGGGGGAACCCTGCAGGCTCATCACAGAGGAAACGAGTGTTCATTGCGACAAACGACGGTTAGCCGTTAGTTGCCTTGGAGAGGCGGCGAGGCGCGAAAGGCCTGGTGAGGCGTGCTGGTTCACCCGTGATCCAGCTCGGGACTCACGGGGCCCCACCCCAAGGCGGGTTGCGCCCGGCGCTGGGCCTTATCTTGGAGTGTGTTCCTGCAAATTTGGCTAGATGCCGGTGCTCTACATCCTCGGGTCCCGGCTCTCGGGCTGGTCTCAGCTGTCGCTGGTATACCGGGCGCGATGTCATGGGCAGACCAGAGGGTGAGGGCCAGAGAGCCGGTAGGAGCCTTGAGTCGCGATGCTCAGGCACCCCCCCTTTAACGCGCAAGCTGGGTTAGATGTCGAAACTCTACGTCCTCGGGTCCCGGCTCTCGGGCTGGTCTCAACCATCGCTGGTATGCCGGGGCGC
>NC_041381.1:404026225-404049301 GCF_002162155.2 Triticum dicoccoides | reverse complement strand
GCTTGCGACATCCAGGAAGAAAAAAGGTACCATGAACCGGCACCAAATAACAAGCATGACGGGTCGAAAACACGGCCCTAAGATAAATGCAAGAGGGGTACATGCCACTGGGTCTGACCCGAGCGGCTTGGGGATAATGCAGCCCGAGGGGCGCCCCCAGCAGAGTGAGCTAAGAACATGAAATAAAAGAGATACATGCCACAGGGACGGACCCACGCGGCCTGAGAATAATGTAGCCCTGGGGGCGCTCCCAGCTAGAAATGAAACTAGAAAGATGTCACCTGATGACGCTGAAGACGAAGGGGTGTTGATGCAGCAGACTCGGTAGGCTGCGGGAGCAGATCCTCACGAGCCCCCAGGCCCTGGGGCCTCGGGAGGCTCCGGAGGCGCTGGTGGCTCCTCGCGGACCGTCTCAATATCCACTAGGGCTATGGAACGCCTGACCTCTTGAGCCTCCAGGATGGCCCTCGTGATGCACCGGTACGCAGCAGCCGCGTTCTGCGAGCCGTAAGGCATGCGAACGTAGCTGTGGGGCGGGCCCTCGCAGCGTCCCACTCGCGATGGCCAGAGGCGCTCCTAAGACGCGGCTTGGTTGAGCCCTGGTATGTCGATGCAGACGCGCATCCCACCATCCTCTCCTGGATGGGGGGCCACAGCGGGTAAGCGGCGGCTGCCTCTCATGACCCTTGACTCCTGTAGCTCCTGAATGGCCTTGCTGATGAACTCCTGAGGGTTTGGCCCTCCTTGCCTTGCTCCTTCTTGGTGGAATCGTGCTTCGAAGCACGCCTCCATTTGGTGCCCAAGCGCCTCCCTCGTGAACTTGGCGAGGTTGACGGCCCTCCAGGGGAGAGCCCTCGAGCCCTGCCTGAGGAGGGCGCCAGGCGCGCTTCCCTATGCGATGGCAGGAGGTTCCCCCTGAGCAGGCGCGGGCCCAGAGGGACCTGCCTCCTGAGGGGCCGGGCCGGTTGATGTCTTCTTCTTCTTGGGGGCGGCCTCGGGAAGCCTCCTGCTTCCACGATCCGGGTCTTCCAGTGATGCGGCCTGAAAGGCTCTCTCCAGGGAGCAAACTGCGTCTCTCTCTTCGCAGGGCACCGTGATGACCACACCACTTCCTAGCATCTTGAGGACGTTATAGCCGTGGTGGGTTACGGCCATGAACTTGGCCAGCGCCGGGTACCCGAGGATGGCGTTGTACGGCAGGCGAATGTGGGCGACGTCGAAGTCGATGAGCTCGGTGCGGTAGTTGTCGCGTGCCCCGAAGGTGACAGGGAGGCGGACCTGCCCAATCGGGACCGTGGAGCCGTCGGTGACTCCGGAGAAAGGCTTGGTGGGCTGAAGCTGACTGTAGGGTACTTGGAGATTGTTGAATGTTTCCACGGACAGGACGTTGAGCCCTGTCCCGCCATCGATGAGGGTCTTGGTGACTAGCACGTTGTTGATGATTGGGGAACAAAGCATCAGGAGGACTCCGGCTGTGGCCGCGCACTTGAGCTGATCCGCTGAGCTAAACGTGATGGCGCACGCCGACCACCTGAGAGGGCACGTGGCCTCGAGCTTGGGGAGGACTGCATTCACTTCGCGGGCGAACTGCTTGAAGATGCGCTGAGAGGCTGGGGCTTGAGCTCCACCTAGGATGCAGGCAATTGCGCGTGGTTCCTGGAAGCCCCCATCCCCTTTGTCCTGATGACGGTCCTCATTTATCCTTGGCTGCGGTGGTAGCGGGGGTAGGCCTCCGTTACCTTGTGGGCGATCCTCACGAGGCTGATCCCTCCAGCCTCCCTCGCGAGGCGGGTCCTGCCAGCGATCCTCGCGAGGTTGGTCGCGCCACCCTTGACGTGGGCCGCGGTCTTCCCAGCGTCATGCGTTCCTTCCTCCTCCTCCTCCATAGCCCTGGTTGTTGCGGTCGGGACGCTGGCCAGTCCGTCCTTCATGCACAGCCCTGAGCTCTTGGCATTCATTAGTGTTGTGGGTGTGGAGGTCGTGGTACACGCAGTACCGACTGCCCTTGGAGGATTCAGGCTGATCTCTGCCCCGCTTGGTGTCTGGTTCTGCCGCGAGCACGGCAGCCCCCTTGCGCTTCACGTCCTTGGCCTTGGGCTTCTTCTCTTCAGGGTCTACGGCAGGCAATTCGAGGAGGGAGAGACGCCCTTCCTCAGCCCTGGCGCACTTGGTCGCTAGGTTGAACAGCTCCAAGGAAGTGCACAGATCTTCATGCATTGCAAGCTCCTCCTTCATTTTGATGTCACGCACACCGTCAAAGAAGGCTGAGATGATGGTCTCCTCGGTCACCTTGGGAATCTTGAGGCGCGCGTTGTTGAAGCGCTGGATGTACTTCTACAGGGTTTCCCCCGGTTGTTGCTTGATGCGGCGCATTTCGCTCACGGCGGGTGGACGGTCACGAGTACCCTGGAAGTTGGCGATGAAGCGGGTGCGCATCTCGTCCCAGGAGGAGATCATGCCTGGGCCCAGGTTCAGAAGCCAGGTGCGGGCCCCGTCCTTGAGAGCCATGGGAAACCAGTTTGCCATGACCTTCTCGTCTCCATTGGTAGCCTCGATGCCCAGCTCGTAGAGCTGAAGGAACTCTGCAGGGTCTGCCGTGCCGTCGTAGCGAGGATGCAGGTCTGGCTTTAACTTGCCGGGCCACGCGACAGTGCGTAGCTCGGTGGTGAAGGCGCGGCAGCCCGCTGTGGCCACAGGAGGCCTTGGAGGACGAAGGGCTCGATCCTGCGGGTCCCCGTGCGCCTCAGCCGGGTGCAGCGCGAGGTCTTGACATGCTGGAGTAGGAGCGTGGTCGGGACGAGCCGGAGCAGGGAGCGCTCGGGCAGCTTCTCGAGGGCGAGGGACCTCTTGGCAGCTCTGCTCCTGCCGCGCTGGTTCCTGACGGGGCGGGTTCTTTAGGGGGAGGCGGCTGAGGCGCCCCGGGAGCTTCATTGCCCGCGCACGGCAGGGCGCGATGCAGCGAGAAAGATGGCGCGGGGGAGCCCCCAGCTGCACAGACGAGTTCGACGACTCGGTCGAGCCATTCTTCATAGACGTCATCGACTGGGCGGTAGCGCAGGAGCTCGTTTGCTGTGATGAGCGCAGCTCGAACCTCCATGGCCGCGCAGGACGCGCGGGATGAAGAACTAGCGGGGGTGAGCGAAGGCGTAGCGGTGCGGCCGTCCCGTCTCATGGACGGGTGCTGGGATGATGCTTGCTGCTCGTTCCCCGCCGGGCCGGTGGCGGCGTTGACGGCAGGCGACGGGGAACGACGAGGGCGCCCACCGACGGGAGCCGTCTGGGCGACGCGGGAAGCAAGGGCGGCTCGGCGCTCGGCGCGAACCCGGCGTCTGTCAGACATGGCCGCGACGGTGGGAGAATAACAGGGTGACGGAAGACGAATTCCGGAGCACCCCTACCTGGCGCGCCAAATGTCGGATTTAGGGTTCCGGCAGACCCTTGAGGTTCGAACACTGGGGTGCGCGCGGAGGTTTCGCCTTCTACCTACCCGTTCCTCACCGAATCGCTAGGATCTAAACTACGGGAAGAACAACACAAGAGACACAGGGTTTATACTGGTTCAGGCCACCATTGTGGTGTAATACCCTACTCCAGTGTGTGGCGTGGTGGATTGCCTCTTGGGCTGATGATGAACAATACAAGGAAGAACGGCCTCGCGAGGGTCTGTTCTTGTGGTGGTGTTGTCCCTTTGGAAGGGTTGATTCTAGATGCCTATCTTATCTTGAGCTTCCTATGCCGATCCCTCTCTTTTTGCCGGATCGATCCCTCTACCCTGTGGATGGCTAGTCCTATTTATAGGCGAAGGCCCTGGGCCTCTTCCCAAATATTGAGCGGGAAGTGCGCTAACAATTGGCCAATTTGATGGGGAACATCTAGTACACTTATCTTGACTAAAGTTGGTCCTCGCCTGTCAAAGGCTCTGGTGGTGACGCCGACTTGGGTTCCACGGTGACCACCATCCTGCCGTTGGACTGGTCTTGGTCTTGTTGCACTGAAATGGATGCCTTTGCTTGATGCTCTCGCCTGCGCTTGCTCCCCTTGCACCAAAGAGGAAAGAAGGACACTGCGCGGCTGGCGCCCGTCCGGCGCCCTTGGTCGTCATGGCTTGCGTCATGGGCACCTCGCGAGGTACTCCGCCTTGAACTCTCCCCCTCCTCGTGAGCTAGCCTGACGAGGCCGTGCCTGAGGAACCTCCTTGTCGTCCGCCCTGCGAGGCTTGGCCCCTCGCGAGGGTCTTGAGCTTGTGTTGATGAAGATGGGCCGTGCTGGGCCCCCTTTGAGCGACGTCGCAGGCCGCAGGCAGGCAAGTCTGGGGACCCCCATTCCCAGAACACCGACAGGAGCACCCCTCCCGGTCCATGCCCCAGGGGCATCGCGACGCAAAACACCAGACCTAAGCTGGTCACCCTCGCGACAAAGGTTCGAAAGCTATTCTCCCGACTGATCTTTGCAGACCTTAAGACACCCGGCGAGGCCCTAGGCAAGTACCCCGCGAGGCGGAAACTTCAGCGAACCTCTTGAGCTAAGTTTTTCCTATGCCCAAGCACATATCCGCAACACCATAACATAACACGGGACGATTGAAATAGCATGATAATTTGGGATGATAGCCTTGCATGACACCCATGGGGGTCCATACTTCTCTCTCTCTCTCTCAATGTAGGAAAAGGAGAAAAACAAAATGAAAGCGGTGCACCCCACGACTGCTCGCAAGGAGGGATCCGCACCGCCCTCAAAGCGGGCACGGCGACGTGGTGGCTGATCGCGGCCACCGCTGGAGGAGCTGTCACCGGAGGAGAGCTAGGTCCTTCCTGGCGAGCCTTCCCCTTTTCCGCGGCCGAGAACCTCTTCCTGGGCGCCATGGGACACGGCAAGCAACTGGAGCAAGCAACTGGAGCAAGGAGGAAGAAGAAACAGGCGGGGGGAAGGGAGATGTGCAGTGGGGGGCTTGCGCCCCTCCGCATTTATAGCCCAGAGGAAGCCAACCATCGACCTCCGCGATCGCAGGTAATCATGACTATTTTTGCATGCAGCAGGGACTCGTCAAATCGTGCAGTTGCCGAGGCAGTGTCTGGAAGCGGACACGCCCATGTCCAATAAACCGCCATGTGGTGATTAACGCTGCAGGATGTTGGGGCCCCCGGCGCTCTGCACTTGCCCTTTGGCTTCAGTGCTAAGCCAAGTCCAAGCGCGCCTTGGGCCCGGGGGCTATTGTCGGCGTTCTGGGAACGGGGGTCCCCAGACTTGCTTGCCTGCGGCCTACAGCGTGGCTCAAGCAGTGGCCCAGTACGACCCGTCTTCATCAACCCAAGCTCAATACCCTCGCGAGGGGCCAAGCCTTGCGGGGCAGATGATGCGAGGCTTCCTCAGGGGCGGCCTCACCAGGCAGGCTCGCGAGGAGGCAGAGATTCAATGCAACGAGTGTTGGAAATATGCCCTAGAGGCAATAATAAATTAGTTATTATTATTATATTTCCTTGTTCATGATAATCGTTTATTATCCATGCTATAATTGTATTGATAGGAAACTCAGATACATGTGTGGATACATAGACAACAACATGTCCCTAGTAAGCCTCTAGTTGACTAGCTCGTTAATCAATAGATGGTTACGGTTTCCTGACCATGGACATTGGATGTCGTTGATAATGGGATCACATCATTAGAAGAATGATGTGATGGACAAGACCCAATCCTAAGCCTAGCACAAAGATCGTGTAGTTCGTATGCTAAAGCTTTTATAATGTCAAGTATCATTTCCTTAGACCATGAGATTGTGCAACTCCCGGATACCGTAGGAATGCTTTGGGTGTACCAAACATCACAACATAACTGGGTGGCTATAAAGGTGCACTACGGGTATCTCCGAAAGTGTCTATTGGGTTGGCACGAATCGAGACTGGGATTTGTCACTTCGGTTGACGGAGAGGTATCTCTGGACCCACTTGGTAGGACATCATCATAATGTGCACAGTGTGACCAAGGGGTTGATCACGGGATGATGTGTTGCGGAACGAGTAAAGAGACTTGCCAGTAACGAGATTGAAAAAGGTATCGGCATACCGACGATCGAATCTCGGGCAAGTATAATACCGCTAGACAAAGGGAATTGTATACGGGATCGATTGAGTCCTTGACATCGTGGTTCATCCGATGAGATCATCGTGGAACATGTGGGAGCCAACATGGGTATCCAGATCCCACTATTGGTTATTGACCGGAGAACGTCTCGGTCATGTCTGCATGGTTCCCGAACCCGTTGGGTCTACACACTTAAGGTTCGATGACGCTAGGGTTATAGGGAATAGATATACGTGGTTACCGAATGTTGTTCGGAGTCTCGGATGAGATCCCGGACGTCACGAGGAGTTTCGGAATGGTCCGTAGGTAAAGATTTATATATGGGAAGTCCTGTTTTGGTCACCGGAAAAGTTTCGGGTGCTATCGGTAACGTACCGAGACCACCGGGAGGGTCCCGGGGGTCCACCAAGTGGGGCCACAGGCACCAGAGGGCAGCATGGGCCAAGTGTGGCAGGGGACCAGCCCCAGGTGGGCTGGTGCGCCTCCCCACAAGGGCCCAAGGCGCCTAGGGTTTGGGGAGGGGGTGCTTCCAGCTTACTTGGGGGGCAAGTTTCCCCCTCCCCCCCCCTTGGCCGCACCCTAGATGGGGATTGGGGCTGCCGCCACCCCTAGGGAGGGAACCCTAGGTGGGGGCGCAACCCTCCCTCTCCCCCTATATATAGTGGAGGCAAAGGGGCAGCCCAACACACGAAGTTCTTCTCCTGTTGGCGCAGCCCTCTCCCTCTCCCAAGTACTCCTCCTCTCCCGCGGTGCTTGGCGAAGCCCTGCAGGATTGCCACGCTCCTCCACCACCACCACGCCGTTGTGCTGCTGCTGGATGGAGTCTTCCCCAAACTCTCCCTCTCTCCTTGCTGGATCAAGGCATGTAAGACGTCACCGGGTTGTACGTGTGTTGAACACGGAGGTGTCGTCCATTCGGCACTAGGATCTCCGCTGATGTGGATCACGACGAGTACGACTCCTTCAACCCTGTTCTCTTGAACGCTTCCGCTTAGAGATCTACAAGGGTATGTAGATGCACTCTCCTCTCTCTCGTTGCTAGTCTCTCCATAGATAGATCTTGGTGACTCGTAGGAAAATTTTGAATTTCTGCTACGTTCCCCAACAATGGCATCATGAGCTAGGTCTATGCGTAGATTCTTTGCACGAGTAGAACACAAAGTAGTTATGGGCGTTGATTTTGTTCAATATGCTTACATTACTAGTCCAATCTTGATTCGGCGGCATTGTGGGATGAAGCGGCCCGGACCGACCTTACATGTACACTTACGTGAGACAGGTTCCACCGACTGACATGCACTTGTTGCATAAGGTGGCTAGCGGGTGCCAGTCTCTCCCACTTTAGTAGGATCGGATTCTATGAAAAGGGTCCTTATGAAGGGTAAATAGCAATTGGCATATCACGTTGTGGCTTTTACGTAGGTAAGAAACGTTCTTGCTAGATACCCATAGCAGCCACGTAAAACATGCAAACAACAATTAGAGGACGTCCAACTTGTTTTTGCAGGGTATGCTATGTGATGTGATATGGTCAAAAGAATGTGATGAATGATATGTGATGTATGAGATTGATCATGTTCTTGTAATAGGAATCACGACTTGCATGTCAATGAGTATGACAACCGGCAGGAGCCATAGGAGTTGTCTTAATTTATTGTATGACCTGCGTGTCATTGAACAAACGCCATGTAATTACTTTACTTTATTGCTAACCGGTAGCCATAGTAGTAGAAGTAATAAGTTGGCGAGACAACTTCATGGAGACACGATGATGGAGATCATGATGATGGAGATCATGGTGTCATGCCGGTGACGATGATGATCATGGAGCCCCGAAGATGGAGATCAAAAGGAGCAAAATGATATTGGCCATATCATGTCACTATTTGATTGCATGTGATGTTTATCATATTTATACATCTTATTTGCTTAGAACGACGGTAGTAAATAAGATGATCCCTCATTAAAATTTCAAGAAATTGTTCCCCCTAACTATGCACCGTTGCAAAAGTTCGTCATTTCGAAGCACCACGTGATGATCGGGTGTGATAGATTCTAACGTTCACATACAACGGGCGTACGCCAGATTTACACACGCGAAACATTTAATTTAACTTGACGAGCCTATCATGTACAAACATGGCCTCGGAACACAAGAGACCGAAAGGTCGAGCATGAGTCGTATGGTGGATACGATCAACATGAAGATGTTCACCGATGATGACTAGTCTGTCTCACATGATGATCGGACACGGCCTGGTTGACTCGGATCATGTAATCACTTAGATTACTGGAGGGATGTCTATCTGAGTGGGAGTTCATAAGATGAACTTAATTATCCTGAACATAGTCAAAAACCCTTTGCAAATTATGTCATAGCTCGCGCTTTACTTCTACTGTTTTAGATATGTTCCTAGAGAAAATATAGTTGAAAGTTGACAGTAGCAATTATGCGGATAGTAGAAGGCTTATGTCCTTAATGCACCGCTCGGTGTGCTGGACCTCGAACGTAGTCTGTGGATGTTGCGAACATCTGACATACACGTTTTTGATGACTACATGATAGTTTGGTAATGTTAAATGGTTTAGAATTGAGGCACCGAAGACATTTTTGGAATGTCACAGAACATAGGAGATGTTCTGAGATGTTCCAAGAGCTGAAATTGGGATTTCAGGCTTGTGCCCACGTCAAGAGGTATGAGACCTCCGACAAGTTTTCTAGCCTACAAACTAAGGGAGAAGATTTCAATCGTTGAGCTTGTACTCAGATTGTCTGGGTACAACAATCACTTGAATCGAGTGGGAGTTAATCTTTCAGATGAGATAGTGATGTTTCTCCAAAGACATTGCCACCAAGCTACTAGAGCTTCGTGATGAACTATAACATAACAGGGATAGATATGATGATCCTTGAGCTATTCGCGATGTTTGACACCACGAATGTAGAAATCAAGAAGGAGCATCAATTGTTGATGGTTAGTGAAACCACTAGTTTCAAGAACGGTGAGGGCAAGAAGGGGTACTTCATGAAATGGCAAATTAGTTGCTGCTACAATGAAGAAACCCAAGGTTGAACCCAAACCCGAGACTAAGTGCTTCTGTAATGAGAGGAACAAACACTGAAGCAGAATTACCCTAGATACTTGGTAGATGAGAAGGCTGGCAAGGTCGATAGAAGTATATTGGATATACATTATGTTA
This sequence comes from Triticum dicoccoides, assembly GCF_002162155.2. NCBI lineage: Eukaryota > Viridiplantae > Streptophyta > Magnoliopsida > Poales > Poaceae > Triticum > Triticum dicoccoides. Next base: position 404,040,019 of record NC_041381.1, on the reverse strand, counting down.
ATGTGTACTTTACTAGTACTCCTAGTAGCACCAGGGTATTAGATACCGGTTCGGTTGCTAAGTGTTAGTAACTTGAAATAAAAGGCTATGGAATAAACAGAGACTAGCTAAAGGTGAGCTGACGATATGTGTTGGAAGTGTTTCCAAGGTTGATGTGATCAAGCATCGCACGCTCCCTCTACCATCGAGATTGGTGCTAAACTTGTTATTTGGTGTTTGCGTTGAGCATAGACATGATTGGATTATGTCTATCGCAATGCGGTTATTCATTGAAGGAGAATAATGGTTACTCTATTTATTTGAATAATACCTTCAATGGTCTTACAACTAAAAGAATGGTTTATTGAATCTCGATCGTAGTGATACACATTTTCATGCCAAAAGATATAAGATAGTAATGATAGTACCACTTACTTCTGGCACTGCCATGTAAGTCATATTGGTATAAAATGCATGAAGAAGCTCCATGTTGATGGATCTTTGGACTCACTCGTTTTTTGAAAAGTTCGAGACATGCGAACCATGTCTATTGGTGTATACGCATGAAGAAACTCCATGCAGATGGATCGTTTGGACTCACTTGATTTTGAATCACTTAAGATATGCAAATCATACCACATGGGCAAGATGACTGAAAAGCCTCATTTTCAGTAAGATGGAACAAGATAGCAACTTGTTGGAAGTAACACATTTTGATGTGTGCAGTCCAATGAGTGATGAGGCATGTAGTGAATATCGTTATGTTCTTACTTCACAAATGATTCGAGTAGATGTTGAGTATATTTACTTGATGAAACACAAGTCTGAATTATTGAAAGGTTCAAGTAATTTCAGAGTGAAGTTGGAGATCATCGTGACAAGAGGATAAAATGTCTATGATATGATCATAGAGATGAGTATATGAGTTACAAGCTTTGGCACGCAATTAAGAGATTGTGGAAATTGTTTCACAATTAATACCGCCTGGAACACCATAGTGTGATGGTGTGTCCGAACATCATAGTTGCACCCTATTGGGTATGGTGCGTACCATGATGTATCTTATCGAAATACCACTATCGTTCATGGGTTAGGCATTAGAGACAACCCCACTCACTTTAATAGGGCACCACGAAATTCCGTTGAGACGACACCGTTTGAACTATGGTTTGGAGAAACCTAAGTTGTCGTTTCTTAAAAGTTTGGGGCTGCGATGCTTATGTGAAAAAGTTTCAGATTGATAAGCTTGAACCCAAAGCGGATAAAATGCATATTCATAGGACACCCAAAAACAGTTGGGTATACCACCTATCTCAGATCCGGAAGCAAAAGTAATTGTTTCTAGAAACAAGTCCTTTCTCGAGGAAAAGTTTCTCTCGAAAGAATTGAGTGGGAGGATGGTGGAGACTTGATGAGGTTATTGAACCATCACTTCAACCAGTGTGTAGCAGGGCACAGGAAGTTGTTCATGTGGCACCTACACCAATTGAAGTGAAAGCTGATGATAGTGATCATGATGCTTCGGATCAAGTCACTACCGAACCTCGTAGGTCGACAAGGACGCGTACTACTTCAGAGTGGTACGCAATCCTATCTTAGAGGTCATGTTGCTAGACAACAATGAACCTACGAGCTATGGAGAAGCGATGGTGGGCCTGGATTCCGACGAATGGCTCGAGGCGATAAAATCCGAGATAGGATCCATGACTTTGGAAGAAATACTTAATGGTCGTAAGGCTGTTGGGTACAGATGGATTTTAGAAGAAGACGGACAATGATGGTAAGTATCACCCTTAAGAAAGCTCGACTTGTCGTTAAGATGTTTTCCGACAAGTTCAAGGAGTTGACTGCGATGAGACTTTCTCACTCGTAGCGATGCTAAGAGTCTGTTGGAATTATATTAGCAACTACTGCATGATTTATGAAATCTTGCAGATAGGATGTCAAAACATTGTTTCCTCGATGATATCCTTGAGGAAAGGTTGTATGTGATACAATCAGAACGTTTTGTGAATCCTGAAAGACACTAACAAGTATGCAAAGCTCCAGCAATCCTTCTAAGGACTGGAGTAAGCATCTCGGAGTTGGAATGTACGCTTTGATGAGATGATCAAAGATTTTGGGTTTATACAAAGTTTATGAGAAACTTGTATTTCCAAAGAAATGAGTGGGAGCACTATAGTATTTCTGATGAGTATATGTTGTTGACATATTGTTGATCAGAAATGATGTAGGATTTCTGGAAAGCATATAGGGTTATTTGAAAAGTGTTTTTTCAATAGAAAACCTGGATTAAGCTATTTGAGTATTGAGCATCAAGATCTATGAGGATAGATCAAAAACGCTAAATGGTACTTTCAAATGAGCACATACCTTGACATGATCTTGAAGGTGTTCAAAATGGATCAGTCAAAGAAGGAGTTCTTGCCTGAGTTGTAAGGTGTGAAGTTAAGAGTTAAAGCTCGACCATGGCAGAAGAGAGAGAAAGGACGAAGGTCATCCCCTATGCTTCAGACGTAGGCTCTATAGTATGCTATGCTGTGTACCGCACCGAAAGTGTGCCTTGCCATGAGTCAGTCAAGGGGTACAAGAGTGATCCAGGAATGGATCATTGGACAGCGGTCAAAATTGTCCTTGGAGTAAATAAGGACATGTTTCTCGATTATGGAGGTGATAAAGAGTTCAGCATAAAGGGTTACGTCGATGCAAGCTTTAACACCTATCCGAATGACTCTGAGTAGCAAATCGGATACGTATAGTGGAGCAACCATTTGGAATAGCTCCAAGTGGATCGTGGAAGCAGCATTTACAATATGACATAGAGATTTCCGAAGTACATAATGATCTGAATGTTGTAGACACGTTGACTAAAACCTCTCTCACAAGCAAAACATGATCAAACCCCAGAACTCATTGAGTCTTAATCACATGGTGATGTGAACTAGTTTAGTGACACTAGTAAACTCTTTGGATGTTTGTCACATCGTGATGTGACATGTCAGTGTTAATCACATGGCGATGTGAACTAGATTATTGACTCTACTGCAAGTGGGAGACTGTTGGAAATATGCCCTAGAGGCAATAATAAATTAGTTATTATTATTATATTTCCTTGTTCATGATAATCATTTATTATCCATGTTATAATTGTATTGATAGGAAACTCAGATACATGTGTGGATACATAGACAACAACATGTCCCTAGTAAGCCTCTAGTTGACTAGCTCGTTGATCAATATATGGTTACGGTTTACTGACCATGGACATTGGATGTCGTTGATAACGGGATCACATCATTAGGAGAATGATGTGATGGACAAGACCCAATCCTAAGCCTAGCACAAAGATCGTGTAGTTCGTATGCTAAAGCTTTTATAATGTCAAGTATCATTTCCTTAGACCATGAGATTGTGCAACTCCCGGATACCATAGGAATGCTTTGGGTGTACCAAACGTCACAACGTAATTGGGTGGCTATAAAGGTGCACTACGGGTATCTCCGAAAGTGTCTGTTGGGTTGGCACGAATCGAGACTGGGATTTGTCACTCCGGTTGACGGAGAGGTATCTCTGGACCCACTTGGTAGGACATCATCATAATGTGCACAGTGTGACCAAGGGGTTGATCACGGGATGATGTGTTGCGGAACGAGTAAAGAGACTTGCCAGTAACGAGATTGAAAAAGGTATCGGCATACCGACGATCGAATCTCGGGCAAGTATAATACCGCTAGACAAAGGGAATTGTATACGGGATCGATTGAGTCCTTGAAATCGTGGTTCATCCGATGAGATCATCGTGGAACATGTGGGATCCAACATGGGTATCCAGATCCCACTGTTGGTTATTGACCGGAGAACGTCTCGGTCATGTCTGCATGGTTCCCGAACCCGTAGGGTCTACACACTTAAAGTTCGATGACGCTAGGGTTATAGGGAATAGATATACATGGTTACCGAATGTTGTTCGGAGTCCTAGATGAGATCCTGAACGTTACGAGGAGTTCCGGAATGGTCCGCAGGTAAAGATTTATATATGGGAAGTCCTGTTTTGGTCACCGGAAAAGTTTCGGGTGCTATCGGTAACGTACCGGGACCACCGGGAGGGTCCCGGGGGTCCACCAAGTGGGGCCACCGGCACCAGAGGGAAGCATGGGCCAAGTGTGTTAGGGCACCAGCCCTAGGTGGGCTGATGCGCCCCCCCCCCACAAGGGCCCAAGGCGCCTAGGGTTTTGGGAGGGGGTGCTTCCACCTTACGTGGGGAGCAAGTTTCCCCCTCCCCCCCCCCCTTGGCCGCACCCAAGATGGGGATTGGGGCTGCCGCCACCCCTAGGGAGGGAACCCTAGGTGGGGGCGCAGCCCTCCCTCTCCCCCTATATATAGTGGAGGCAAAGGGGCAGCCCAACACACGAAGTTCTTCTCCTGTTGGCGCAGCCCTCCCCCTCTCCCAAGTACTCCTCCTCTCCCGCGGTGCTTGGCGAAGCCCTGCAGGATTGCCACGCTCCTCCACCACCACCACGCCGTTGTGCTGCTGCTGGATGGAGTCTTCCCCAACCTCTCCCTCTCTCCTTGCTGGATCAAGGCATGGGAGACGTCACCAGGCTGTACGTGTGTTGAACGTGGAGGTGCCGTCCGTTCGGCACTAGGATCTCTGGTGATTTGGATCACGACGAGTACGACTCCTTCAACCCTGTTCTCTTGAACGCTTCCGCTTAGCGATCTACAAGGGTATGTAGATGCACTCCCCTCTCTCTCATTGCTAGTATCTCCATAGATAGATCTTGGTGACTCGTAGGAAAATTTTGAATTTCCGCTACGTTCCCCAACAACGAGTACCTCGCGGGGTGCTCGTGACGCAAGCCAAGACGATTGAGACCAGGCAGGCGCCAGCCGGTGTAGTGTCCTCGTTTCCTCTTTGGCTCTAAGGGAGCAAGCGTAGGCGCTGAGTACCGAGGCATCAAGCAAAGGTTACCATATCGGTGCAACGAGACCAAGACCAGCAGAGCGGCAGGACGGAGGTCACCGTGGATCCCAAGACGACGTCATCGCCAGTGCCTTTGGCAGTCGAAAACCAACTTTAGTCAGGATAACTTGTACTAGCTGTCCCCCTTCAAAATGGCCGTTGTTGGCTCCCTTCCCGCTAAATATTTGGGAAGAGGACTAGGGCCCCTATAAATAGAGATAGCCACCACCGTAGAGAGGGGATCATCTCATCCAGAGCTGATCGAATCCTTCCCAAGTAGAACACCGCACCAGTTCAAGAACACCCCTCTCGAGGTTGTTCTTCCTCTGTACTGTTCATCATCAACCCTAGAGGCAATCCACCACACCACACACTGGATTAGGGTATTACACCACAACGGTGGCCCGAACCAGTATAAACCTTGTGTCCCTTGTGTAGTTCAACGTGTAGCTTAGATTCACGGCGAGGTGTTGGGACGTGGATCGGTAGGGAGTAGATCTTCGTGTGCACCCCAGAGTTCGAACCTCAAGGGTTTTGTCGGAACCCGATATCCGACAGTGGCCCTCGTGGGCGAAGCGGTATGAGTCGAGCAGTGCCTCCTGCTCCGCCCGCTCCGTGGCAATCTGCTCCTCCGCCTGCAGGTGCTCCTGGAGGAGATGGTGGTTGTAGGCGGCGTCGGCTTGCGCCTCCCGAAACTACTCCTGATGCTTCTGCCTCACCGTGTCCATGTATTGGTCATGGGCCTCACCGATGGCCATGGTGCAATGCACCGGTGAGGATGGCGCGGAGGAGGGGGTTTGCACCCGATCGTCGACTACCATGTTCTCCATTGGGACGTCGGCGTCCTCCAGCTACCTGCCGGCCAGCCAGTTGGCAACACTGGCTGACATCTCCTTGTGGTCCGTAGTTGGCCCGTCCCTAAGAGCGCTAGAGCGCGAGGAAGCCATGGTGGGAAGTAGTGGTGTTGACAGGAGAAAGGGAACGGAGGCGGATGACTGCGGCTATGGCCGACGCATCAGTTTATATAGCAATAGTGGGCGGCAGTGGGACGGATGTGTGGCGCCGGAGTAGACGCCTCGGCAACCGCCTGTCATTAATGTGGGCGACAGATGGACGGACGGACGACACTTGTGTCATTTGAAGGCGGAGCAATCTCCTGCACCGGGAAGCGGGGCGGGCGGTGCTAACCGTTTCAGGTGAAAAGCATGCGCGAGTGAGGGAGGCGGTCTGGGTGGGCCAAGGCAGTGAGACTCGTGCTTGGTAGTGGGCCGGTCTAGCAGCCGGACATGCTGGCTCGCCAGCGAGCTCGCCGAGCTGAGCAACGACAATCAGACGATGGACGTAGCTTCCGACCAGGAGCCGGCGCCACTGTCCAAGCCGGTTCATGTCGTGTTCACCATAGAGCAGGTGCGACCGCACTTCGACGCCCTAATGGTGTAAGAGCTACCAGCGCAGAGGACCTGTGCTGCAACCTCCATCTCCTCGATGAGCACCGGTGAACAAGCGAACGACAATGTCGTCGCGGACACGTGGCCTATGATCCTGGCTTCCCGAATGAGCAGCGGGCGCTGTATCAGACCATCCGTAGGGCCCGCGAGGCCCTCACCATCATCCTTCGAGTTGTTGCGCTCGTCGCGGCACCTCTGTCTCGCGTTGTCAACATGGTCAACGGACATGAGGAATGAGGAGATGACTTTACTTGGTGAGGATGATAGTGGGGACCCACCAGGGCCATAGCCGCACGTACGTAAGTGCCTCCTTATTATATACAACTATAATTTTTTTTGCTTCCTCTTGGTTTCCTGACATCACGGTCCCACACCATTGTCAACCTATGTAGTCAATAAACGAGAGAATTGCACAAGGAGCGGCCGACAGCTGGGACCAAGCAGCTCGAGCAGTATTTGTGTTTTTGAGGTGTGAGCACTGCAGAGTTTTTCTTGAGCGATGTTTTCCTTGTTTTTCAAAGGAGAGCAGGGTATTAACTGGGCGGACTGTGGCCCGCCTAGCCCAGGCCAGATATCCAGCCCAGATATTAATTTTTTTTCAAGCTGAAAATGGCTAGCCTAGCTATAATTTTTTTAGGAATACCCAGGCAAGGTCCACTTGTTATTCTCTGCCCCGCTGGGCTACAAATCTTTCCTAGGAGGGATGCATTAGGCTTAACAAGAAAATAGGCTTTTAGAAATAATAAATGGGATGTAATTATGAAAACTAGGCAGTAAATGTAAAAATATGCACCAAACTCGTAATTACTTTATAAAATATTATTTTTCGATTTTGAAAATTTTAATTTCATTAATTGTTGTGCGCGCAATGTTATGTTGGATTTTTACGTAATACAAATTTATATTGAAATTGTATTTAATTTGACTAGAAATTTCAGGATAAAAATATTTCGGATCCCTCAAGATGTGGGAAATTTTATTGAATTCTGTTTTGAACGGTTGGTTGAAATTACTAATCGTTGTCCTAGCTAGAAAATGGGTTGTACTTTTAACAAACTGTAAATGGGCTGTAGTAAATTCCATTAGAATTCATAAATGGGTTGTACATCACAAATCTCAAATGGGCTATAAGTTCTCTTCCACACACTTCTGGGTCTACTAAGTAGACGCATCCCCTCAAAAAAATAAGTTGACGCATATGCAAGACTTTGTCAACTTAGAGTCAACACACGGTTCTAGCAGCAGTGGCCGTTGGATGTCCATCCAACGGATGTCGTGCTTCTTCTTCAATCTCGGATATTCTAGCTTCACCCGCCCAAAAAATGATTCCTCCCCCTGACATCTGGTGCGCACTGTTGCAGAAGCTGACCTATGGGCATACTAAGTTGACGCGTACCAAGGGCTTTGTCAACATAGTCAATATAAACGATTCTAGCTGCAGTGATCGTATGATGTCCATCCAACGGCCGTCGTGCTTCTTCAACCTCTGGTCCTCTTGCTCCAGCTGCCCGAAGCAGCACCGGTCATGCCGCCTGCTCCTACCTCCCGTGGCCGGCTGTGCTGCCGCGGAGGCCTCACCGCCCCTAATACTCCCACTGCTGGCCAGGCCATCCCTCCACTCACCCACACCCCCTGTTATTCTGCGGTGATGGCAGCCTCACACCACAGCCAAACTAGTGAACCCTCATACTCCTCTCTACGTGGGCATCCACTGCCACGTCTTCCCGGCTCCGCGTCATCCCTTTTCTAGGCCTCGACGTCCTCCACCGCCTTGGTGCTCTCGGCGCGGCGTGGTCAATGTGGTCAACGACCGACTTCCATTGGAAGAGTACTGTATGTGGAGAGGCTAACAGCTGGGTCCACGGCCGCAACAAGGAAGTGCCTCCTTATTACGCGGAAAATAATGATTCCTCCACCGACAGCAGGGACCCATAGGACGGGCCACCATATTTTGCGAAAAAATGTTTTCCCCCTGACTGCTGGGACCTACCACCTACATCTTTGCACGCAAGGAAGTGCGTCCATATTACAGGAAAAAATGATTCGCCCCCTAGCTGGTGGGACCCACCAGCTACATCTTCACACGCAATTTAGTGCCTAACAGTCGGGACCCAACTGGTCGAAGCATACATAGCGTTGTCATTCTGGTCGCGAACGTGTACGTACATACTGGTCAATGTAGAGGCGCGCACGTGTTGTAGTAGAGGCGCGCACGTAACATGTACACGTACGTACAACGGCCAGGGTGCAAGAAAGTAAATACGACCACATACATACATACGGGCGGGGTCTCGAACGCCTACTCGCGCATACGTACGGCCAGGGCTCGTGTACATGGCTGGGTCGGAACGGAGAAACTGCGTCATCGTAGTGTTCATGGGGAGCCAACCGGCTGAGTCAGAACGGAATGCATCGTCTTGTTCATCAGGAGGCCTTGGACGGAACAGCTGACGGAAACGAGGCCTGGAGTACTGCAGAACGGAGGAAACGGTCTTGTGTTCGACCGGCCACAGTCGAATGGAATCATGTTGATCGGGAGGGGTCTGGCGTACCGCAGAATGGAGGAAATAAACTTATGTTGGACTTCCTACGGTCGAAACGGGGTCCTATTGATCGGGAGTGGTGTGGCGTGCCGCAAAACGGAGGAAACGGACTTGTGTTGGAGCGCTACGGTCAAAACGGGGCTCCTGTTCATCAGGAGGGGTGTGGTGTACCACAAAATGGGACTCCACGGGATACTGTTCATCTCCATTGTCCACCTCCTCTAGCCTCCACGGGCTACTGTTCATCCACCGTCGACCTCCGCCAGCCTCCACCTGCGACTATTCATCCATGGGCTCCTGTTCATCCAGCCTCCACCGCGCACTCCTCCAATGGCTACTGTTCAACCAGCCCTCTCCACGGTGTCCTCTTCAACCACCCCTCCATGGGCTACTGTTCATCCAGCCCTCCACCGGCTACTATTCAACCAGCCCTCCACCGGCTACTGTTCAACCTTCCCTCCACGGGGTCATGTTCATCCAGCCCTCCACAGGGTCCTGTTCATCCATGCCCAACCGCCTTGATTGATCGGGGTCCTATTCATCCAGCGGCAACACCACGGGGTCCTGTTCATCCAACCCCCCACCAAGAACTGTTCATCCAAACCCCCTCCCCCAACAACACTCACTGTTTATCAAGGGAAGGAGGCAGCAGGTTCGATCAGTTTCAGTTAGCAGCAGTAGCGAACGAAGGAATCGCTCGGCCGGGTTCAGTTAATAGCCACCGATCGATCGCTTGGGTTCAGTAACGTGTAGCCTGCAGTGCAATCTCTCAGGTTCAGTTAGGCGAATGCCTCACTCGGGTTCAGTTAGAGCCCAATGCCTCACACTCACGCGCGTATGTGTACAAGAGAAACACACATCTCTCAGCCCACAACCACCCATTGTAACCGGGAAATCCCCGATATTTTCCTCGCCCTCGCTTCTACCACGGTTTTTTCCGTCATCGACGGCCCAAAGAATGTCATGCAGCTGCGTCTCCGGCCCACCCAGGACGAAAAGCCCATTTTTTGTCATGATTTTTTGTCATAGAAGTAGGAGCCCACCCAATCTATGATGATACCGGGTTTTGTCACAATTATTGTCATAGAAGTGTCATAAGCATGACAGAAAAAAATTCGTTCGGCCCAAAATGTCATGGATATGTCTTTTTTTGTAGTGCTAGTTTGTGAAGATCTACCCTACTGAGGCAAGTCCTTCGTGGGCGATGGCCCTGGTCGGATAGACAGGGTTTCTTCTTCATGGACCCTTCATGGGTGGAGCCCTTCGTGGACTCGCGCAGTCGTTACCCTTCGTGGGTTGAAGTCTTCATCAACGTTCATGTACGATAGCACCACCTATCGGAACCACGCAAAAAATCTTCAGGTCTACATTGCGTTTTCTCCCTCCAAACTCCTCCCCTTTACCTTCATATGCAATGATTTACATTCCACTGCTATACTATTAGAATTGCATGTGTAGGTTGTTTGCTTGACTAGTGCTAAGTTGCTAAAATCTGCCAAAAACTTAAAATTGGGAAAAGGCTAGATTTTTATTTGGTCAAGTAGTCTAATCTGTCGGTGTTCTGGGAACGGGGGTCCCCAGACTTGCCTGCCTGCGGCCTGCAGCGTGGCTCAACCAGTGGCCCAGTGCGGCCCGTCCTCATCAACCAACGCTCAAGACCCTCGCGAGGGGCCAAGCCTCGCGGGGCGAATAACGCAAGGCCTCCTCAGGGGTGGCCTCACCAGGCAGGCTCGTGAGGAGGCGGAGAGATCAAGGCAAGGGGTACCTTGCGAGGTGCTCATGATGCAAGCCATGACGATCAAGACCAGGCGGGCGCCAGCTTGTGCAGTGTCCTCGTTTCCTCTTTGGTGCAAAGGGGGCAAGCGCAGACGCGGAGTTCCGAGGCATCAGGCAAAGGTTACCATATCGGTGCAACAAGACCAAGACCAGCAGAGCGGCAGGATGAAGGTAACCGTGGAGCCCAAGACGGCATCATCACCAATGCCTTTGTCAGGCGAAGACCACTTGTAGTCAGGATAGCTCGTACTAGCTATCCCCTTTCAAAATGGCCGTTGTTGGATCCCTTCCCGCTCAATATTTGGGAAGAGGACCAGGGCCTCTATTAATAGGGCTAGCCACCACAGTAGAAGGGATCTGAGGTCATCTCATCTAGAACCAAGGGAGACGGATCGATTCCTCCTCAAACTCACCACCACAAGAACACCTCTCCTCGTGAGGGTGTTCTACCTCTATACTGTTAATCATCAGGCCAAGAGGCTATCCACCACACCACACACTAGATTAGGGTATTACACCACAATGGTGGCTCGAACCAATATAAACCTTGTGCCTCTTGTGTTGTTCATCGATCTAGCTTAGAAACCGCGGCGAGGCTGAGGGCGTGTTTTAGTAGGGAGAAGATCTTCATGCGCACCCCAGAGTTCGAACCTTAATGGTTTTGCCGGAACCCGATATCCGACATAATCACCCCCTGTAACGCCCCGGATTCGATGCGCCAGGTGTCTGCCAGTTATTCGTCGTCACTGCCATGTCTTTTGCTTGCATGTTGCATTTTATCATGTCATCATGTGCATTGCATTGCATACGTGTTCGTCTCATGCATCGGAGCATTTTCTCCGTTGTCCGTTTTGCAATCCGGCACTCCTATATTTCCCGGAGCTATTCTCAAATCCTTTTTGAAGTTTGATGTAAGTATGAATTTCATCAATCAGATCTTTTCCAAGATCAATTTCAAATCATTTTCATTGTTGCCTCAACATCTTTGCTTTTCATTCTCCCGGAGTATCTCAGTAATTTTGGTGGTGTTTCTCGTCGTCATTTGAAGACCGAAGAAGAGTTTTTCCTCCAAATCCTGTCTGTTCTCTCGAAGATTCGTCGTTCTAGCTTCTTGTTAGCCTCTTGAATTATTCCATTTGTCAGATATTCTTTTTCTTACCCATCCGGAGTATTTCAGGAGTTGATTTCTTTTTCGTTTCACCGGAGGCCATCATTTCAGCTACCGTTATCCAATTATCCCGGTGCTTCGTTCAAGTATTCTTTATCAGCTTATTGTCTCTTTGTTCTTTTGCATCTAAATCCCCTCGAGTATATATGTTCTTCTAAGTCTTCTGGTGATTCATTCTCTTTCGTCAGTCATTTTCGAATTCTTACGGTGGTTCGTTCAAGATTCTTTTCCTTGATTATCATTTTAATCCATTCATTCTTTCGAATCCTACCGGTGGTTCATGAAAAGTTTCTCAAGTTTTGTGCTATATTACCCTTAATCCTTTTCAAGAAGAATAAGTAGTATGAAAAGTCCATTGCTTGTCATCAATTTAATTTGATGAAGGATAAGCATACAATAAATCTTATTCTTATTTCATCCAAGTGAGTAATCCCTTCGTTCGGAGTTTGTTCTTGATGAATAAATTCTAGTTCCAAGTGTTTTCATCTTTTCTTTTCCTGGAGTTCAAATTTTCTTAGCCATTTCGTCGGAACCTCCATCTAAATCAGCACAAAGCTCATCTTATTCTTTTCTCCTTCTTTCTATCTCATCATCCTTTTGTCATCGGAGTTCTTCATGGTGGTTCTTCATGATTTAATTCATGCCTCAAGTGTTCATCAAGATTCTTATTGAAGCAGCTCAAGTATCCTTCTTCTTGCTTCTCGAGGTGCAATTAATTCTCCGTATTATTTTGAAGTGGAATTTTGCATTTCTTCGTTCTTCTCAGCTATCCAATCATTTCCGTTTGTGGCCGCTTATCACCTTATGATCTTGAGATGTTACCTATAAGACCAAAACAAGCTTATTCTTTCTGTTGTTGATTTTCTCAACAACTCCAGTCAATCCTTCCTTCTAAGTTCTTTTCATTCAACTCTTTCAATTCTTTCCGGAGGTTTTGTGTCATGTCTTATCAAGTATCATTCCATCCACTCAAGCTCATGTTCTATTCCTCCATGTTCAGTCAGAGTTCTGCCTAAATCCTTTCAGTCTTATTCGTTTCTTATCTCGTTCTAACCGGAGTGGTTTCATAGTCTATCTGACTATGTGAGCTCTCGATTCTCGTCATTCTCGTCGTTCCTCTCTTCTTCTCGAGTGCTCTCGATTCTTTGCTTCATCTCTTGAGTTCTTGTTCCACCTCACCCTTTTTCCCTTCCGTCTCGTTCCAAAGATCTCGGAACGAGATCTCTTGTTAGTGGAGGAGTGTTGTAACGCCCCGGATTCGATGCGCCAGCTGTCTACAAGTTATTCGTCGTCATTGCCATGTCTTTTGCTTGCGTGTTGCATTTTATCATGTGATCATGTGCATTGCATCGCATACGTGTTCGTCTCATGCATCCGAGCATTTTCCCCGTTGTCCGTTTTGCAATCCGGCACTCCTATATTCCCCGGCGCCCCCTTTTGCCTCTTTTCGTGTGCGTGTGTTAAACTTTCTCGGAATGGCCCGAGGTTTGCCAAGCGGCCTTGGTATACCATCGATAGACCGCCTGTCAAGTTTCGTGCCATTTGGAGGTCGTTTGATACTCCAACGGTTAACCGGGTAACCATAAAAGCCCCTCTCTCTTTGCAGCCCAACACCCCTCCAAAGTGGCTCAAAACCCATCCAAACCCCCTCCATGCTCTCGGTCGTCCGATCATGATCGTGTGGGCGCAAACAACACCTCATTTGGACTCTCCTAGCTCCTAGAATCTATAAATATGCCATCCCCGTCCAAATTCGCGGATGAATTCCCCCGAAACCCTAGCTTCTTCCTCCTCCCGCAGCCGGACACGTCCGGACCCCGCCGGACATGTCTACGCTGCCTCCCTCGCCGAATCAGCGGCCGCCACGTGTCCTCCGCCGCCGTCCTCGCGCCGCCGGCCCACGGAGCCCATCCGGGG
>NC_041381.1:403905341-404025818 GCF_002162155.2 Triticum dicoccoides | reverse complement strand
GCCGGATCGGCCCTGCCTCCGCCGCCTTCGCCGGCCTCCTTGTCGTCCGCCCGCTGGTGCAGCCCCGGCCGCCGCGCCTCCCAGCCGGCGCCGCCCCGCTCCTCCGCCGCCCGGCGCTCGCCCGCGCGCGCCGCCGGAGGCCGCCGCGGCTCCTCCGCGCCTCGCCGCCCCAGCCCCTCCGCCCCGTCGCCGGAGCGCGCCTCCGCGCCGGACGCCGCCCCGCCGCCATCCTACCTCGCCGTTGGCCGCCGTCTCAACTCCGGCGAGCTCCCTGGCCGGCCCCCTCCTCTCCAACTCCGGTGGCCCGAGCAGTCCAACCTTGGGAACCGTGCCCAGATCTAGATCCGGTCAAACGAGGTTGACCCCGAATTTTCCAGTCCCTGATATTTTGTTATTTTCATGCCCTATTCATCACATCATAACTCCATGCATACTGCTCCGTTTTGTGCGTGTAATATATCAAAATGTTCATCAAGAGATGCTCTTAATTTTGTTCCATTGTGCCGTGCTTGTTTGAGCTCATATTGATGACCTAATCATCGTTGCAAGAGTGCTATATGATGTTAACCTGCTGAAATTGTTATAACTTGGTGATTTGTCATTTTTGTTGCATTTTGTGTGTGCATCTTATGAGCTTGATGTCTACATGTGTTTTGAACTATGCCATGCAATCTTTATATTGGTGCCATCCATGTATTTCTGTGAGTTGTGTAGTGAGTGCATCAAGCTTGTTAAGTAGGGTACTTGCTGTTGCTGTTTTGCTAGGCTGATTTTGTTATATTTTGTTGCTATGTAAACCTGCTGCTACTACTCATTCTATGCATAATCTGGAGATGTTCACTGAGGATGTTTTGTTATAAATGTCATGCTCTATCCATCCATGCCCCTGGTTGCATTTATAGCTTGCTGTAGATTGTCCATATCATGCTCCAAAGTTGTTAATAATGTTTTTGTCAGCTTGTTAGCATTAAGTTCAGTTTTTTCCATGAGCTTTTCTAGTGATCCATGCATCCTATGAACTTGATCTTGCCATGCTTAGCTTCATAAACAGGTGTTCTTACTGTTGGTTACCTTGTCATGCCATGTATTGCTCTGTGTTGAGTGGCACAAGCTCACCAACATGCCTACTTATTGTTGTTCCTGCCATGTTTGAATCTGTCATATAACTTGCCATGTTTACATGGGTGCCATCATATCTTCTGATCCTTTTTGGCTCATGGTCAGTAAACGAATTTTGTTCTATGCAATTAGTAGATTAATGCCATGCCTTTGTTTGCCATGATAAGTTCCTGTAGCATGTTGTTTGATAGCTCTAAACATTGCAACCTGATGTTATTTCTGCAAAGTCTGAAACTGTTATTATTTGCAATCTTGCCATGTCTTTTTGAGCATGTTCTAGTGATTTCTGGAGATAGCTCAGTGTTCATGTTTTGTTATGCTTTACCTGTACATCATTCCTATGCCTTTAGTTTTTATGTTGAGATGTTGTAGCATAATGTTTTGATGCTTGTAAGATGCCTAGTTGTTGTTTTGGGCAGGTTGTCCTTTAAACTTGTAGAGTGTGTGTGTTGAACCGTTCCTCCGTTTTGAGTGTGGTCTATATGAAACTTGCTTGATTTTGCATGTAGCTTCATATTATCATGTTGCATCCTTGTTTTGAGGTGTTTGCTTGATGTTTGAATGCATTTTGCATCAATGCCATGTTTAACTTGTTTTGCTCATATCTTCTAGGCCGTAGCTCCGAATTAAATGAACTTTATATATAACTTGACTAGAATCTCGTGTAGATCATCTTGGTGCATCTTAACTTGCTGTTTAACAACTTGAACATAAGGTTTATTCAGATCTGGACCAATTTCGAAATGTGCATATGAGGACTTACCGGAATTGTTATATGTTGTCTCCGGACTCATTTAAACTTGCCTTGATGTGTTTCTCTTGTTTGCATCATCTCTTGCCATGAGTAGCTTTGTCTTGCATCATGCTTGTTGTGCATCATGTCTTGTCTATGTGTGGTGTGTTTACCATGTTGTGTGCTTTTTCTCGATAGTTCCCGTTTTCGTTGTGATCGTGAGGATTCGTTCGTCTACGCTTGGTTCGTCTTCGTGGCTTCGTCTTCTTCATGGACTCGTTCTTCTTCCTAGCAGGATTTCAGGCTAGATGACCATTTCCCTGGACCTCACTACTATCATTGCTATGCTAGTTGCTTCGTTCTATCGCTATGCTGCCCTACCTATCACTTGTTCCTCAAGCCTCCCAAATTGCCATGTCAGCCTCTAACCTTTTCACCCTTCCTAGCAAACCGTTGTTTGGCTATGTTACCGCTTTTGCTCAGCCCTCTTATAGCATTGTTAGTTGCAGGTGAAGTTGAAGATTGCTCCATGGTGGACAGGATTATGTTGGGATATCACAATATCTCTTATTTAATTAATGCATCTATATACTTGGTAAAGGGTGGAAGACTCGGCCTTATGCCTGATGTTTTGTTCCACTCTAGCCGCCCTAGTTTCCGTCATACCGGTGTTATGTTCCCGGATTTGGAATTCCTTACGCGGTTGGGTGATTTATGGGACCCCCTTGACAGTTCGCTTTGAATAAAACTCCTCCAGCAAGGCCCAACATTGGTTTTACCATTTGCCTCACCTAGCCCTTTTTCCCTTGGGTTTTCTAGAGCCCGAGGGTCATCTTTATTTTACCCCCCCCCCCCCGGGCCAGTTCTCCTCCGAGTGCTGGTCCAAACCGAGCGATGTCCGGCGCCCCCTGGGCAACCAGGGTATATGCCAACCCAACGTCTAGCTCATCCGGTGTGCCCTGAGAACGAGATATGTGCAGCTCCTATCGGGATTTGTCTGCACAGCGGGCGGTCTTGCTGGTCTTGTTTTACCATTGTCGAAATGTCTTGTAAACCGGGATTCCGAGTCTGATCGGGTCTTCCTGGGAGAAGGTATATCCTTCGTTGATCGTGAAAGCTTATCATGGGCTAAGTTCGGACACCCCTGCAGGGTATAATCTTTCGAAAGCTGTGCCCACGGTTATGCGGCAGATGGGAATTTGTTAATGTCCGGTTGTAGATAGCTTGACACCAGATACGAATTAAAATGCATCAACCGCGTGTGTAGCCGTGATGGTCTCTTTTCGGTGGAGTTCGAGAAGTGAACACGGTTTTTGGGTTATGTTTGACATAAGTAGGAGTTCAGGATCACTTCTTGATCATTGCTAGCTTCATGACCATTCCATTTGCTCTCTTCTCGCTCTTATTTGCGTATGTTAGCCACCATACTTTGCTTAGTCGCTACTGCAACCTCACCACTTTACCCCTTCCTTTCCCATTAAGCTTTGCTAGTCTTGATACCCATGGTAATGGGATTGCTGAGTCCTCGTGGCTCACAGGTTACTACAACAACAGTAGCTGGTACAGGTTATGCGATGATCATGACGTGAGAGCGATGTTTACTTGTTTTGGAGTTCTTCTTCTGCTTCTTCGATCAGGGGATAGGTTCCAGGTCGGCAGCCTGGGCTAGCAGGGTGGATCTCATTTGAGTTTATGTTTGTGTTTCATCCGTAGTTCGGATGTTGATCTTATGTATGATGTACTGATGTTGTATCCGTTTGGCATTGTATGCCTTTTTGTATGTATCCCCATCTATTATGTAATGTTGATGTAATGATATCCACCTTGCAAAAGCGTTTCAATGTGCGGTTCTATCCTTGGTGGGACCTTCGAGTCTCTTTAGGATAGTATCGCATAT
This sequence comes from Triticum dicoccoides, assembly GCF_002162155.2. Taxonomy (NCBI): domain Eukaryota; kingdom Viridiplantae; phylum Streptophyta; class Magnoliopsida; order Poales; family Poaceae; genus Triticum; species Triticum dicoccoides. The sequence goes on along the minus strand of NC_041381.1, from coordinate 404,022,069 downwards.
TGGGCGTGACACCCCCCCCCTCTAGACATAATTTCTATCCTACAAAGGTATAACAAGAATCAATGTCATTTCTGCGCCAAAATTGACAATGGTGGGCTACTCGTCTGACGAATACTCCGAACTTGTTATTGGATCCACACCCGTTCAGGCACAACAGCTGCCTTCTACCTCTTCTTCTGGAAATAAAAATTATTTTTATTTTTAAGATGTATGTTTGTCTGTCATCCATAAAGTGATTGGGACAAGATAGATCCCGAAACAGCGCACAGTGAAGGTCTTGGCACTAGAATCTATCAGCCCCAACCTGGACCAAGTTGTCAGTTTCCTGAGATGCTTTCCATGCCTGGAGAAGCTATATATCGAGGTGATGTTCCTTTCTTGTTAAATGTTAACCATAACAGAGTTCAATTTTTGACACCTTTTTCCAAGTTTACAATGACAATGTACTACGATTTCTGAAGGTTTTTTGGAGGATTTCAGTACATACATGTCCCCCCCCCATATTGGTTGCTTGATCCATATGGTTACAATCAACAAGCATTTCTCCTTGGATTCATCTGTACTAGTTTTCTTAGGGAACTTTTCATCCACTCCAACTTCTTGTGAAGAAGGCTACATTTTTCTAGATTGTAATCAAATGCTCATGTTAATCATGTCGGATCATGTAGTGCATTTTAAAAATCATGCAAACCAAATAGGCATGTAGTAGTGTTCAGAACTGCATGTAGGAACTAACAGGTTTTCTTATTTTGCTGATAAGATTAGGCCCGGTGGTGGATAATGTGATACAATATAACAATCACATCGAATGCCTTGATCTGTATCTCTCCGAAATTACTTTGACTCCTACCGAGGGACCTTACCGAAGATTATATTCGCCAGGTTCTTTGTTGTCAGAGCAAGGGTGTTGAAGGTAATGAGGTTGGTCCTACATTTATTTCACAAAAATGAATGGTTTGTTGATCAGCACCGGCGGCTGCGGCAGAATGGAATAGGCTCCGAAAAAGCTGAATTTCATTTTGGAACTTCAGATGACAAAGTAATCGGAAGTCAACGTGTCAACCCCATAATGACTTCTTAGTGGCTGACCCCTTTGCAAAAATTACGAGGTTTCGAAACCAGCCTTACAAGTGGTAATATTAGTTTGAATCTCTCTTATATCCATGTTCAGCAAATCAGCACGGGTTTTTGCAGCTGATGAGCTGAATTCCATGTCTAATATCAGTTTGAACCTTGTAATCTTCGAATTTGAGCCATATAACTCTCGAATTTGAACCTTGTAATATTTCGAGCTTTTGTGGTACAATCATTGAAATGGCATCGTATGAGACTTGTATATTGCTAGCACTATTTTGACCTTAATATGCAAGGGACTTAGAATTTATTAACCATTCTCGAATGTGTTTACCTTGTCGATCTCACACGACACGATCTGTATAGCTAACTCGACTATGATCTTCGACATTATTGCACACAGTTGCTTTCTTCAACTGTGTGCCCTGCAGAGCACAGAATTAATTATCGCACTCGAGTGTCCATCATCACCCTTCTGTGTAACTTTGACCTCATCACCCATGGGTAAACTTATGACCGAAGTCATTCCACACACTTTGTTTTTACAAAGCTTTTTGCCAATAAACGCCCATGATTTGTCCCTCTTCTAGCCGACGCATGGACAAACTAGCCGGCGGGAAGCTTGTGCACTAAAATGCGTGGTTGCGTGGGAACAGGCTCACCAACGATACATGGCGCCTCTTCAAGCCCACGCGTGGTCAAACAAAATGCGTGCGGTGTTATCAAGCATGCACTGGAATCCTCCGCTATGAACGTGGTGACAAGACGTGACGATTACAGGCCGTCCGACCCCCATTTATTATAGCGGCCATTTAAACCTTGTGTCTCTTTAACCTTTCAATTGTGCCCCACTATTGCAAGAAGCACACCCACCACGACAAATTCTTTGAGGGTATCCTGCGCGGCTCCAATGGCACTCTGAATGGCTGCCGATGACGAGCAGCAGTTCACCATGCATGCCATGGTGCACACCCATAGAAGGTTCACGGAGCTCTCGGTGGTGTACATAAACAACCCGGTCTAGGTGGAGCACTCCATCCACATCATGGAGCTGTTGCTTGCTGAGGAGAAGTACAAGGTTGTCGGGTTCGACCTCGAGTACACCCACACTCGTGTCGGGTTGATGAATCACAAGTATAAGGGATCAATCGTAGTCCTTTCGGTGAAGCAGCAGGAAATGACAAGTGATTTTCAGCAAGGTAATGTCTGCAAGCACTGAAATTGTAAGTAACGACTAGTTTGATAGCAAGGTAATTTGTAACGAGCAAGTAACAGTAATGGTAACAAAAGTACATCACAGTAGCCCAATCCTTTTGAGGCAAAGGATAGGCCAAAACACTCTCTTATGATAAGCAAAACATACTTGAGGGTACACAGGAATTTCATCTAGTCACTTTCATTATGTAAGTGTTATTTGTGTTCACTACTTTGATACTTTGATATGTGGGTGGACCGGTGCTTAGGTGTTGTTGTTACTTGAACAAACCTCTGACTTATGATTAACCCCCTTGCAAGCATCCACAACTACGAGAAAAGTATTAAGAATAAATCTAGCCATAGGATTAAACTTTTGGATCCAAATCAACCCCTTACGGAATAGCGCATAAACTAGGGTTTAAACTTCTATCACTCTCGCAACCCATCATCTAATAACTACTCCACAATACATTCCCTTAGGCCCAAGTATGGTGAAGTGTCATGTTGTCGACGTTCACATGACACCACTAAGGGAATCACAACATACATATCATCAAAATAAGGACCTCTACTAAGGTAGCCCTCCCCAAGATACACCAGTAAGGTAGCCCTCCCCAAGATGGGAGAGCTATTGGTGATGATGATGACGATGATTTCCCCCTCCGGGAGGGAAGTTCCCCCGGCAGAATTGCTCTGCCGGAGGGACAAAGTGCTCCTGCCCAAGTTCCGCCTCAAGACGGCGGCACTTCGTCCCGAAAGTCCTCCCCTTATTTTTTTCTATGTCAAAATGACTTATATACCAGAAGACGGGCACCGGAGGTGGGCCGAGGAGGGCACAACCCACCAGGGTGCGCCTGGGCTCCCTGGCGCGCCCAGGTGTGTTGTGCCCACCTGGTGGGCCCCCTCTGGTAGTTATTTGCTCAAATAATTCTTATTTATTCCATAAAAATTCCTCGTGAAGTTTTAGCTCATTTGGAGTTGTGCAGAATAGGTAGCCTGACTAGCTTTTTCAGGTCCAGATTTCTAGTTGCCGAAATTCTCCCTCTTTCTGTGAACCTTGCATATTATGAGAGAAAAGGCATTAGAATTACTCCAAAAACCATTATTATGCATAAAAACATTATAAATAACAGTAGGAAAACATGATGCAAAATGGACATACCACGGGTCTCGTCCCAAGGTCGTCATTGCCCAGATGTGTGTCTGCGATCACGTCCTCGTCTACCACTATTGCCTAGCCACAAGGCCTTGCGAGCATTTCGCCGGGTTTGTCAACAGCCCCCACTACATCTTTGCTATGGTGGACATAACCAACAATGTAAAGGTGCTCAAGAATTTGGGCATTGCCTGCCAGAATCTTGTCGACATCCAGGGCCAATACAAGTTCTGGGGAAACAACGAGCATGAGAAGGACTCACTAGTTCACCTCACCGAAGCGATCATCGATCCCTACTACAGAGACATGAAGGATTCCTCCAAGAAGGACAAGCGTGCCTGGCAGTTGGCCTGGATGGAGAAACTCGACAAAGCTCACGTCATGTACGCGACCAAGGAGGCGTACATGAGCTATGAGATGTACAGGCGGATAGTTGACATGAGGAAGTGCCTCCTTCCCCAAACGGCCAGGGATCCAGCCGGAAGCAGAGCAATGGCATGCATCGTTGCAACAAGAGGTAGATGATTAGATCCTCGTTTCTCCTAGTTTAGTATGCATGTAATTTCTTACTTTGGTGTGTGGAAATGTTATGTGTGTAGTCACTTGTGTAATTGTATGCTTAATTTGGTTATGCAATGCTATCTTGTTAAGTATATATGTTGATGCTCTGTAGATAGAGTGTAGATGTTGTGCGGACAGAGCATCACATCGCACACAGACTAAGCAATGGAACCCTTCAGTGATGTTTTCATCAATCACTCACAATTGAATACCAGCAATCGTTTGCTCACAAAATATATGGCTTGTTAATAGGAATCGTCTGTGTTGTTATCGGTCTTCCCACACATTCTGATTGCAGACCTGTTTGCCATGTATCACACACATCTTGTTAAGTTGAACAGTTTCTATTCTCTTGGCTCAACGTAAACAGTTCATCCGAGTGAAAAGTATGCCATATATCCCACACGCATTCATCGGGCTAACCGTTTCTTTTGGGTTGCCTAATCACAAACAGTTCATCCGAGTGAACTGTATGTTGTATATCGCACACACCTTCATCTGGCTGCCCATTTCTATTGTTCCGCCTCATCACAAATAGTTTATTAGGGTGAATGGTATGTCATATATCACACACACCTTGATCTGGCTGCCCGTTTCTGTTGTTTTGTCTCATCGCAAACAGTTCGTATGGATCAACCGTATGCCCCGCATCGTACACGCATCTAAAATCTGAAAACCGTGTTTGATGTATCCAACATTGCAAACATTTTGCATCTTTTTTGATGGTTTTTACATCACCGTTTGCAATTAATGCATTGTACACAGTTTCGTCGAAGGCTCTCTGATTGTAGTGTCGCATTAGCAGCATCTTGCAATAGTGGAGAGTATGGTGTCTAGTGACAGTAACTATCACCGTAGAGGTCCTTATTTTGATGGTACAAATTTTTCTAGTTGGAAGCATAAGACGAAAATGCATATTCTTGGTCATAACCCCGCCGTTTGGGCTATTGTTTGTATTGGCTTGCAAGGTGAATTCTTTGAGGATGGTAGAGAACTATATCATGAAGCGACCATGGAAGAATTGAAGATGTTGCAATACAATGCTCAAGCTTGTGATATTCTCTTCAATGTATTGAGCCCCACAGAATTCAACAAAATCAGCTGCCTTGAGAATGCAAAGAAAATTTTGGATACTTTGGTTTATATACATGAAGGTACCGAGTCCGTCAAGGAATCCAAGTTGGATGTGCTTCAAAGTCAACTTGACAAGTTCAAGATGAAGGATGGCGAAGGAGTCACCGAAATGGACTCTAGGCTTGCTCTCATCACAAATGAGATTGTCGGCTTAGGAAGTGAAGAGATGACCTACAAATTCATCATCAAGAAGATCCTTAGATCTTTAGATGGAAAATATGATGTTGTGTGCAATTTGATCCAAATGATGCCAAATTACAAAGATCTCAAGCCCACGGAAGTCATTGGTAGAATTGTTGCACATGAGATGTCACTCAAGGATACAGAAGAGCTTCAAAACAAGTCAAGTGGTGCATACAAAGCTTCAAGTAATGCTCCTACAACATTAAGTGACAAGCAAGTATCCAATGAAGAATTGAACTTAGTGGTGAAAAACTTCTACAAGTTCTACAAGAGTAGAAGCAAAGAGAGAAGCTCCAAGTAAAGGTCCTACAATGAGAAAAGATCTTCTAGTCATGATCATAATTGCTATAATTGTGGAAGACCCAGACACTATTCCAATGAGTGTACGTCACCCAACAAGAAAAGGGAAGACTTACCAAAAAGGAGGAGTAGAAGAGATGAATCACCTCATAGAGAGAGAAGGAGTAGAGATGATCGTCATGAACAAAGACCCTCTCGAAGAAGTAAGGATTTCGAAAGGAGAGACAAGTCATCAAAGAGCTACACAAGATGAAGGTATCAAGCTCATGTTGGTGAATTGGTTTCCAGCTCTGACTCCGACGACTACTCCAAGAGAAGTTGCCACTCCGATTCCGAATATACTCAAGATGAAGGTGTTGCCAGTCTTGCACTAGTGTCATCCAACTCCCATGGCATATTTGATTCACCAAATAAAGGAATTGGAAGATGCTTCATGGCTAAAGGCCCCAAGGTATCACACCCCGAGTATCTTGATTTCAATAGTGATGAAGATGATTTGCTAGGTGATGATGATTTGCTTGTTAACAAAACTAGCAATAAAAACTAAAATGAACTTGCAAGTGATCATGCCAATCCAGATGAAATGAATGACAAAGCTAATAAGGAGATTGAGCATCTAACTAAAGAACTAAACACTCTTAAGTTATCTCAGGAAATAACTCAAGAGGATCATAGAGAGCTCCTAAGAACTCATGAGAAGCTACGCTTCGAGAAGCTAAATTTAGAGCAATAGTATGAGTTCCTAAAAGCAATCAATGATGATCTTTGAAAGTGTTGGAGATATGCCCTAGAGGCAATCATGTATGATGATATTTCCTATGTGTTTATGAATAAAGATAGTCCTTGGACATTATCAATGATGTGTATCAGCAAGTACGTGACTTGTTTGTGGGACTATGCATTGTATGATGGCTGTCCTAAAAGGTCCCTAGTCGAAAGGGCTGTGTGGACGCGCAGCCGACTAGACTAGCATATGACACGGTCGATGGCTTGGTCTCACTAGCCATGAAGCATTGGATGCTAACCGGATAATATGGACTTGGAAAGGTCTGGTCGGATTCGATGTAGTCGGATCCGAGTCGAGATAAGGTCCGAGTCGGACAGACCCAACTATGAGACGCAGCGACATGTCATCTATGAGTCTCTAGTACGACATACGTTCTATGTCCTAAGACCTGAGCTGACACATGTACTCGAGATGGTGACAGACTTGCTTTGGGCCGACCAAATGCTACTCCGTGACTGGGTAGCTACAAAGGTAGGTTTCGGGTTTGTCCAGTCCCATGCTGCGAGACATGGTCGAGCAAGATGGGATTTGCCCCTCCGATCAAGAGAGATATACTCTAGGCCCCTCGTGTGATCCGACCAGGATAAGCATGGCCATGTGACAGGGATTATGAGATAATCCGGTTTGTGGTCGGTATCATTGGAATGAGAAAGAGGTCGGGCTAGCATAAGGATGACAATCTCGCCTTGAGCCCGACAACATATATCGTGTGGCAAAGGGAACAGAAGTGTGACATGTTGTACAAGTTCGCCTAACCAGCTTCATAGTCTGCTTGGTGTTCGGTGTGCCTTCCTAGAGGCCACTACCAACCGTGCAGTTCGGAGGTGATCCAAACTGCGACCAAGCCGACTTGAACCTAAGGGGTCGCGCGCTTAAGGGAAGGAGCCTACGAGGTCGGATCCGAGGACACTGGTCGGATGTGATCCGAGCTATATTCGGATTGTGGCCGAGTAGACTTGTGGGCTTTAGGGTCCATGCGAGGCCCAAGTGTTGAGCCCATGACGGACGCCTATATAAAGTGGAGGTGCAGCACACTCATGCGGTTGATCGCTTCGGTGCCGTCGTTAGGGCTTTGCATGTGTTGCAACTAGCCACCTCCACTCGTTGTCGGTTGTGTGATCCAACCTAGTAGTCCGCCGCATGGTGTTCCTCCTACACGCATGGATACCATTAGAGGCGGTGCACTTGCACCGCTTCGGTGAACTTGTACGTGGGATTAGACGACCGGCTGTTCGAGGAAGATCGGACGAGGAGGAGACGATCCATGTGGATGCGCTACCCCAGCTCTTCTTCTGCTGCACGGCACTGCACGTCTAGTGGTAACGAACTGTGATCCATCTCCCGTAGCATGTTCCCGTTGTTCTGCGTGTAGGAAAAATTTAATTTGAAGTCGACGCACCCTACTGTAGAACCCAACAGTGGTATCAGAGCCTCTGCTATAGGATTTGGATTCAGATTGTATGCATATTAGATATGTGGAGGCGGCAGATGAGATCTTTTGTCATTGATGAGATCGGCTATGTGCACGATTGATGTGATCACCTGCACATGGGTATCGTTGAGGCTATGTTTTCTGATTATCGGAGTCGATGAGGTCGTGACACGATCTACCCCTACCGGCCGGTCATCCGCCATCGGGGTTAACAGTGAAACATAAACCCAAATCATACTCGCGATGATTGATAACATCGGTCAGATCAGAAAATTCGCCATCGGGAACGCCATGTGTGTAGCGCCGTGTATTTCGTACCCAACACACAAACCGGTAGAATGCGATTCTATGCATAACTTTGTTTTGTAGGTTTGATGTGAATAGTATGGCTCGTGTGTATGTGATGCATGTGTGTAATTTATACATGGCCTGCGTGTCATGTTTGTCAGCCGGCAGGAGCCAAAGTGTTGTCATTATATTGTATAACGACCTGCGTGTCGACTTGTGACTCTATGTAAAATTCATTACTAGTTGTTGTTGTTGGATAATAGAGATCAGGTTGGTGGCTTGGCGTCCCGGCGTGACAAACAAGATGGAGTTCGTAGATGGTCATCGGAGTTGGAGCTGACCTGGAAGAACGTCCATGAAGGAGCCATACTATTTCACAATATGTGTTTATTTGTGATTGTTATGCTTCTTTGGTTGTATGCATGTTAGAATGGTAGAATGATCCCTCATGAATATCAAGCAAATTTCCAACCCCGATGTTGCACCTTCGCACGTCAAGTACATCTAGTAGTGGGCTCATAAAATTGGGGTGCTGCTGGGTGTCCTTGAACTGAAGGGTTCGTGTCGGACATGGACATGCACTGCGTCAGGTTAACTTGACAAGGCTATCAAAATGGTTTTGGGCCTTGTGGCAAAGAAGGTTGGGAGCCGGGGTATAAGATACCTTCTCGACCGACAGCAGTCGTATAGAGATACGATTAGCAAGGAGTTGCTTACCGGATAGGTATGTTGGCGAGCAGTGATGCTAAAGCTCACTAGTCACATGCGCTAGTTGGATCCTGAATCATTGAGAGTTTGCGGAGGGATACTAACTTCAGTGGGAGTATTTCTGTTTAGGCTAGAATTACTCTACATAAACACATTGCTTAGTGATTGCATATTTTCTGTTGTAGATCAATGGCACCACCTGCTCAACCCAACTTTGCATTGAAATCAATTCTGGAAAAGGATAAATTGAATGGAACAAACTTTACCACCTGGTATAGAAATCTGAGAATTGTTCTCAAGCATGATAAAAAGGAACATGTTCTAGAGGATCCACTTCCAGAGGAACCTGCCGATAATGCTAATGCCACAACTAAGAATGCCTACCAGAAACTCATTGATGAATCAATGGAGATCAGCTGTCTAATGCTGGCTTGTATGGAGCCCGATTTGCAACAACATTTCGAAAATGTTGAGGCTTACGATATGATCTAGAGTCTTAAGAGCATGTTTCAGACACAGGCTAGGACCGAAAGGTTCAACGTCTGGCGATCCTTGATGGATTGCAAGCTGAAGGAACGTGATCCACTAAGCCCACATGTGATCAAGATGATCGGATATGTGCAAGCTTTGGATCGTTTGGGCTTCCCGCTCTTGGATGAGCTTGTTACTGATGCTGTTCTTGGTTCTCTTCCGCCCAGCTATGGGACGTTCATCTCGAACTATCATATGCATGGCATGAATAAGAAGCTCACTGAATTGCATGGGATGCTCAAAGTGGCAGAGTAGGATATTAAGAAAGGCACACATCAAGTGTTGATGGTGCAGAAATCAGCTAAGTTCAAGAAGAGTTGGTCCAAGAAAAAGGCTAAGGCAAAGAGCACGGAGACGGTAACCTCCGCCGTTGCATCGAAGCATGGACTGGACTCGAAGACCGTTTGCTATCACTACAAGGAGACCGGTCACTGGAAGAGGAACTGTAGCAAGTGGCTTGCAGAGCATGGCAAGAAGGCCGAGAATACTGCTTCAGGCAAAGGTACACTTGTTGCATATGTTATAGACATTTACCTTGCTGACATACCTAGTAGCTCTTGGGTATTTGATACCGAATCGTTTGTTCATATTTGCAACTCGATGCAGGGGTTGGTAAGAACTAGGCGTGTGGCACAAGGGGAGATTGACATCAGGGTCGGCAACAAATCAAGAGTTGCTGCGTTGGAGGACGGCACGATGCAGCTCCAGCTTCCTTCTGGATTCATTATGGAATTGAATAATTGTTATTACATTCCTGCACTTAGTCGGAACATTATTTCTGCCTCATGTTTGATGAGTCAAGGTTATGAATTCAATTTAAAGGACAATGGTTGTTCGATATTTTTGAATGGTATGTTCCACGGCTATGCACCCATTGTTGATGGGCTATTTATATTGAATCTAGAACAGGAACTGGTCTATAACGTGAATGTCAAGAGGCATAAGCCTAATGAGATAATTCCGACATACTTCTAGCATTGCCGGCTTGGACACATTAGTCTGAAACGCATGAAGAAGCTCCATGATGATGGGCTCCTAACTTTGTCCGACTTCGGGTCATTCGAGACATGTGAACCATGCTTGCTCGGCAAGATGACTAAGTCTCCTTTCGCAAAGAGTTGCGAGAGGGCATCCAAGCTGTTGGAACTTATACATAGTGATGTATGTGGTCCAATGAGCACAACTGCCAGAGGCGGCTATCAGTACTTCGTGACTTTTACCGACGACTTGAGTAGATATGGATATATCTATTTGATGAGGCACAAGTCAGAAACTTTTGAAAAGTTCAAAGAGTTTCAGAACAAGGTTGAGAATCAGCTCAGCAAGACTATAAAGCTTCTGTGATCTGATCGTGGAGGTGAGTACATGAGCCAGGAGTTTGATGATCATCTGAAAAGTCGAGGTATAGTACCTCAGCTCACACCTCCGGGTACGCCACAGAGAAACGGTGTGTCAGAATGGAGGAATAGGACCTTGTTGGACATGGTCCGGTCAATGATGAGCAAATCGGATTTACCCTTTTCATTCTGGGGATACGCTCTAGAAACTGCAGCTTTCACACTTAATAGGGTACCATCAAAATCCGTAGACAAGACACCACATGAGATGTGGACCGGGAAGAGTCCCAGTTTGTCTTTTCTAAAGATTTGGGGTTGTGAAGCATTTGTCAAGCGACTTATGTCAGACAAAGACAAGCTTACACCCAAGTCGGATAAATGCGTATTCATGGGATATCCGAGGGAAACCTTGGGATATAGCTTCTATAACCGAGAAGAGAACAAAGTGTTTGTTGATCGGAATGGGGTTTTCCTTGAGAAAGAGTTTCTCAGTTGGGAGGCCAGTGGGAGGATGGTTTGACTCAAAGAAATTCGAGGACCACTCGGGGACGGCTCGGCTGGTGATGAGATCACAACGAAGTCAGTTAGGGAACGTGTAGTGGGAGCGGCACCGGAACCACGGAGGTCGAAAAGATTGCACAGAGTGTGTGATGTATTGTTGCTAGAAAGCGACGAGCCGGCCACATATGCGGAAGCGATGGTGAGCCCAGATTCCGAGGCATGGCTGGAGGCCAGGAGATCTGAGTTAAAGTCCATGGATGAGAATCAAGTCTGGGACTTGGTTGATCCGCCACCTGGTGTAACTGCCATTGGTTGCAAATGGGTCTTTAAGAAGAAAACCGATGTGGATGGAAATGTTCAGATCCACAAAGCTCGGCTTGTTGCTAAAGGTTATGGACAAGTTTAAGGAATTGACTACAACAAGACTTACTCACCAGTAGCGATGCTGAAATCGGTGAGGATCATACTAGCTATAGCTGCATATTTTGATAACGAGATATGGCAGATGGATGTCAAAACGACTTTCATTCATGGAAATTTAACCGAGGACGTGTATATGATACAGCCCGAGGGTTTTGTCGATCCGACTAGCACTAGTAAGGTATGCAAGCTTAAGAGATCCATTTATGGGTTGAAGCAAGCATCTCGGAGTTGGAACATTCATTTTGATGAGGTCGTCACTGGTCTCGGTTTCATCAAGAGCGAAGAGGACTCTTGTTTATACAAGAAGTTAAGTGGGAGCTCGATAGTGTTTTTGATCTTGTATGTGGATGACATACTACTGATCGGAAATGATGTTTCGATGTTAAACTTGGTTAAGGAGTCATTGAATGGCAAGTTTTCGATGAAAGACCTTGGTGAGGTAGTGTATATTTTAGGCATTAAGATCTATAGAGATAGATCAAGGAGGCTGCTCAGCTTAAGCCAGAGCACGTACATAGATAAAGTGTTGAAGTGGTTCAACATGAGTGAGGCAAAGAAAGGGTTCTTGCCACTCTCACATAGTATAAGGCTAAGCAAGACTCAGAGTCCTTCGACATCTGATGAGCGAAGCAAGATGAGTAGGATTCCGTATGCCTCGGCAATCGGATCCATCATGTATGCTATGATATGTACAAGGCCTGATGTTGCTTTTGCAATAAGCCTAACAAGTAGATACCAGGCCAACCTAGATGAGAGTCACTGGGCTGCGGTAAAGACTATTTTGAAGTACCTGAAAAGGACTAAAGAGATGTTCCTAGTTTATGGAGGTGAGGAAGAGCTCGTCGTAAGGGGTTATGCCGATGCTAGTTTCCAAACTGACAGAGATGATTGTCGATCACAGTCCGGATTCGTGTACATCCTGAATGGAGGAGCAGTGCACTGGATGAGTTCCAAGCAGGATACGGTGGCTGATTCTACCACAGAAGCCAAATACATTGCGGCTTGTGAAGCTGCAAAGTAAGGTGTTTGGATCCGGCATTTTCTGGATGATCTTGGTATTTTTCCCAGCCTCGATGAAATAGTTGGACCTTTATTGTGATAATTCTGGTGCCATCGCACAAGCCAAGGAACCGAGGAATCACCACAAGGTCAGACACATAGATCGGAAATATCACCTAATACGAAAGATCGTAAAGAATGGTGATGTAGAGTTATGCAAGATTCACACGGATGCAAATGTTGCAAATCCGTTGACTAAGCCGCTTCCACAACCCAAGCATGAGGGGAACGTTAGAGCTATGGGCATTCGATATATTTGATTGACTCTAGTGCAAGTGGGAGACTGTTGGAGATATGCCCTAGAGGCAATCATGTATGATGATATTTCCTATGTGTTTATGAATAAAGATAGTCCTTGGACATTATCAATGATGTGTATCAGCAAGTACGTGACTTGTTTGTGGGACTATGCATTGTATGATGGCTGTCCTGAAAGGTCCCTAGTCGAAAGGGTTGGGTGGACGCGCAGCCGACTAGACTAGCATATGACACGGTCGATGGCTTGGTCTCACTAGCCATGAAGCATTAGATGCTAACCGGATAATATGGACTTCGAAAGGTGTGGTCGGATTCGACGAAGCCAGATCTCGCCTTGAGCCCGACAACATATATCGTGTGGCAAAGGGAACAGAAGTGTGACATGTTGTACATGTTCGCCTAACCAGCTTCATAGTCTGCTTGGTGTTCGGTATGCCTTGGTAGAGGCTGCTACCAACCGTGCAGTTCGGAGGTGATCCGAACTGCGACCAAGCCGACTTGAACCTAAGGGGTCGCGCGCTTAAGGGAAGGAACCTATGAGGTCGGATCCGAGGACACTGGTTAGATGTGATCCGAGCTGTATTCGGATTGTGGCCGAGTAGACTTGTGGGCTTTAGGGTCCGTGCGAGGCCCAAGTGTTGAGCCCGCGATGGACGCCTATATAAAGTGGAGGTGCAGCACACTCATGCGGTTGATCACTTCGGCGCCGTTGTTAGGGCTTTGCATGTGTTGCAACTAGCCACCTCCACTCGCGGCCGACTATGTGATCGACCTAGTAGTCCGCCACACGGTGTTCCTCCTGCACGCGCGGATACCGTTAGAGGCGGTGCACTTGCACCGCTCCGACGAACTTGTACGTGGGATTGGACGACCGGCTGTTCGAGGGACATCGGACAAGGAGGAGACGATCCACGCGGACGCGCTGCCCCAACTCTTCTTCCGCTGCACGGCACTGCGCGTCTAGTGGTAACGAACTGTGATCCATCTCCCGTACCATGTTCCTGTTGTTCTGCGTGTAGGAAAATTTTAATTTGCAGTCGACGCACCCTACCGTAGAACCCAACAGAAAGAAGAGTTCCTCTTACATTGCCAAACATCTCCTCTTATCTACTTACATGCCACAAGTTAAACCTAGTAACAACAGCAAGAAAGATTCTTCTTCTAGTAGTAACAATAACCATGTTAAATACAATGTTGTTGCTTCTAGTAGTTCTCTTGACTCCACTAATGATTCTCTTAGCCAAGTTACACTTGAGAAAGAAAATAGCCTACTGAAGGGAATTATAGAGGAAGGTGTTTACAAGAGTCTTACCGGGAGTAACCAATTTGAGGAAATTGTACGCAAGCAAGGTAGACACCGGAAGAATCAAGGTGTTGGTTTCGGACGAAAGTTCAATGCCAATGGAGTTGAATGGGAAGAAGATCAATACCTCAAGGCGAAGTTTGTTCCTCAACAAGGGAAGTATGACCCCACTTCTTTTGAGGTAACACAAGCTCAAGATGACCTTCCACCACAAGACCATAAGATAAAAGGCAAGGACAAGCTTCAAGAGGAGATTGACTCATTTGAAGAAGCTCCTAAAGCCAAGGTCAAGTGAGTTCCCAAGACTACATCAAGCTCTACTTCACCAAGTTCAACTACAACTCCAAGGATTCGATCAAGTTGATGTGGGTCCCAAAGAAGAAGAACTAGAGTGTTCTTGAGGGTGACTCCGCCAACATACTTCACTCATACTCATTTTGGCGAGGACTCGTGCAATCAACTTTCATATCTTGCACTAGTTCATGGAGTCACAAGCCCTCTTGTTGGTAAGACAAGGGACAATGTAACCTAATGCTTTCATGGACACCATCATATGTGCAATTCACTCTATGACTATGGATATCCTTGTGTGTTCCTTGTGGAACTAACCCATGTAGGTATTGGAAGTGCAAAACTCCAAAGGATCACTCTGAACTGTTGATGATCTTCATCAACATTGAGCATCCACATCTTCACTATCTACATGAAGTCATCATCGACAAAACCCAAGGTTAGTCCGTCCCTCTTTGGGGGGATATCACATCTAGGGGGAGGCTTGCTCTTAAAATTGAGCTAAAGTAACTCTAATGGTGTGACACACATTGATGCTTTATGTAAAAGTGGCAACCCCACTTGTGCTTAAACGATGAGTATGACCTATGAGAAAATGTTCTCATTTGACTCCAAAGTCAATATACTCATCTATAGATTACCTAGTCATCACCGGTTGTTTGATAGATACTAGAATAACGCTACTGCAGGATGTTGCTAACACGACACTACGATCAGAGACCCTTCGAGAAACTGTGTGCGATGCAATAATCGCAAACGGTGGTGTCAGAGAACCATCTAAAATGTGCAAAATATTTACGATGACGGTTACATCAAACACGGTTCAGATTTTAGTTGTGTTGCAGGGCATACGGTTCGGTTCAGTTAACTGTTTGCGATGAGGAGGAACAAAAGGATCAGGCAGCCAGATGAAGGCATGTGCGATACACAACATACGGTTCATTCGGATGAACTGTTTGTGATTAGGCAACACAAAAGAAACGGTCAGCCAGATCAAGGTGTGTGTGCGATATACAACATGTGGTTCACTCAGATGAACTGTTTGCGTTGAGACAAGAGAACAGAAACGGTTCACTATAACAAGATGTGTGTGATATGCGGCAAACAGGTCTGTAATCAGAAATGTGTGCGAAGACCGATAATAACACAAACGATTGCTTCTAATAAGATGTATGTGATATGATATGTCTACACAACATGTATTGGCCATTGGGGGACGGGTGGTCATCCGTATAAACTGTAAGGATGCAAAGAGGCATCCTATATCATCAAGGACTAGTTGTTCCACCAGTAGCTCATCTAAGAGAATTCTCAAGTTAAGTGTGCTCAGGTTGGAGCAGCCATCAGATGGGTGACTAGATGGGAAGTTGTGTTAATGTTAAATTAACTGATAGGATGGGTCATATCGGTCAAATGACCGAAATGACCCATTCCCTCAGCTAATTAAACCTCGAGGTCCTTGTTTTTTTTAACATATGTTAAAGAAGGTCTACCACATTACTTTTTGACAATGTGTATACATGGCATACAGTTGATCCATCCAACATGTTTGTGATGGAATAAGCCGTGTGTGTTGTCAGAAAATGCTTGCTAGTGTACAACCGTTTGCGATTGATGAATTCATCACCGACGGGTTCCCTAGTGTGGTCCGTGTTCATCTCATCATCATCTACTTCTTGTGCTAGCTCGATGTTCCTATATATTGTCAGTTTCCATTAATTGATGACGTTCTATGAACACGCCACTGTTTCCCGCCATTTCCTCACATGTTTCCCGCCACCCAGTGATAATTAACATAAACCTAGGCACGGCATGACGCACGGAGGAAACAAGCGCAGCCTGTAGCATATCCACCTTTTCCAAGCATGCCAGCGCACCAAAGCGCCGCCTCTGCCATCAACCTCGTCAATGAGGAAGATCAGAAGGCGCCACGGCCCGTCAAGGCCGCGGCGCTCCCCGGCAACACGATGGACGACGCTGTGATGCGTGTCATTGCCAGGGTTGAGCAGACCTTTGGCGCATGGTGTTTCAGCGCCGCGGATCAAGATAGGCATGTCAGCGCCGAGAGGGTGCAACTCGCCGCACAACATGATCGATGGAGCGCCACAAAGCAAGCTAGGCGCGTCCGCGCTGATAGGCTGTAGCTCGCCACACGACGAGAACGTTGGAGCGCCGCAGAGCAAGAGGCGTGGCACGCCGCACAACAAGAGCGGATCCATCGGTGATTGTCTGTTGTCGACAGGGCGTCACAGTTGGGTACACGTCCTGTTAGTGCCCCCATTCCTCGCCAGGAGTGGGCACATGCCCTTTGCGCCTTACTTGCACCAGAGGAGGGTTGCACCATACTTGCACCAGACGCCCACCATGCCGTTTGCATGGGTTGCGCCGTTCGCCTTGTCTGTGGCCCGCTCGATGCCAACGCGCTGGTCGGTAGGCTCGACCGCCTCCTTGGCCCAGGTGTCCACCTGGGCGCAGTAGAGGAACATGGTCATCGCATCTCGAGGTGGTGATCTCTGATGAAATAGCCAACTTGGAGCTTGAGATCGCGCTCCAGATGTACCGCGAGCATGTCAACCGATTGGACGAACGCCTGCACGAGTTCAGGCAGAGCCAAGAGCTACCCATAGGCAAGGGCTGCTGGTCATGGTCTCATGGACGCGTTTTATTTTGTTGATTCGTTTCATCGTGGATAGCTATGTATTCACAGCAATCATACTATTGCTCTGTTTATTGCTCTGTTTCCATGTGTCTACTCTGTTTTCCGTCCTTAGATGTTCTGTTTCAATGTGTGTTTATACACTTTCCATTCTGTATATGTGGATGATAACAGATAGATTCAAATTAGTATACAAAAATAGATAGAAAATGGAATTCATAATATATATAATATTAATTGTTCATTAGTTCATCACAGAATATATATAATATCATCACATATACGTGATGATACTTAAATACTAGGTACAATGCATAAAATTGAAAACGAACAATAGTAAAACTAATAATCCCTCCTGGGGCCATTATTCCGGCAGTCCCTCACCAGCATCTCCCTGGTGCGCGGTGTCTTCCCAGAGCGGAGGCAGTACTCCGCCTCCTCTACCTCGCACCGCTTGACGTGTCAATCTGGCTCTTGCAGGCGGACGCGCGCAAATGATCTTGTCATTTTGTTGGGTGCCCATCGGAGCTCCTTGTCGGTGTCCACCCCCAAAGCTCCGCCGCCTCCTTTTTCCAGGTGGCATCAAGGGCTTCACAGGCCGCCTGGTACCTGGCATCCTCCTCCACCATCTCCTTCTTGAAATCCACTTGCCTGGCTTTCTCAGCCAGCGGCAGCAACTTCCAAAGACAAAGATTGTACTGGCCACAAAACCAATCCAAAGTTGGGGGATCCAGCGCAACCTCGTCCGACGGCGCGTAGGTATCCTCGTCGCTGCTCTTCGAGTGAGCGTCCTCGGGGGGTGGCGACTCCTCGTTGGTGCGTGGGTAGACCGGCGGTGCCATGGCAGAGATTTGAGACAGGGGGGAAGAGAGCAAGGGGAGGATCTAGATGAGAATGCAGGAAGGACGACATGAGCAAGGTAGTATTTATTGGCGGCCGGAATCTAGATCGACGGGAATAGGACACGCGCCGGTCGCAGGAATTTACGAGTACTTTAGTGTGAATTACACACGATTCCCGCAGCAAAATATCTGTGCGAACATAATAGCTGATGGTTCCCAATGCAGAACCATGTGTGATTAATAAAGCCCGCCACTCACCTTCCAAACCTCAAGGCGCAAAATAGAGTGCTAATCATGTGGGGCCGGTTGTCTTGCCAGATTTTACATTTTCTTTTTTGAACACCATATATTTACATCATCTGATGATTTTTAACTCGCACATAAGTAGACAAATATGATTTTACAAACCGTTATGGTTAGCTGTTGCATGTAGATGTAGTTCAAATTTGAATTACGGTCATTAAATGGCTAGAAAATCACTTAAATGTCTTCAAAAGGTCAAATGACCCATGAAATTTTCCAAATATTCACATGACAGTTGTATTAGTGCATGTTACACGTAGAAAAAAATTGAAGGCTGTAAGAGGAAGCTATGTGCCGTTCGTCATCAAACATGCATTGTTCCCTTCTCGGAACTATGAGCCTTCTAGTGAGTTTCTCGATTTTGTGAGGGGTGTATGTACAAACTTTGGTCAAACAGACCAATTTTTGTGCCACATCATCTTGGTGGCATGACATTACATCAATCAGGGTTTCATGTTTTTCTGATTATTGAAAAAAATTGGAATAAAAATGCCATGGCACTCCATGCATGTACATGTGTCCATGCCGTGAGACCAATATGTTTGAAAATTCTTTATACTTTACTACACATGGAATAACTCACACACAAGTACACAAATATGATTTTTCAAACCATTATGGTTAGCCATTGCATGTACATCTAGTTCAAATTTGAATTACGGTCATTAAATGTCTAGGAAATCACTTAAATGTCTTCAAAAGGTCAAATGACCCCTGAAATATTCCAAATTTTCACATGATAGTTTGTATCAGTGCACATTACACGTAGAAAATTTTTGGAGGCCGTAAAAGGAAGTTATCTGCCGTTCGTCATCAAACATTCATTGTTTCCTCTCAGAACCACGAGCCTTCTAGTGAGTTGCTCCGGTTTGTGAGGGATGTGTGTCCAAACTTTTGTCAAGCAAGCCAATTTTTGTACCACATCATCTTGGTGGCATGACATTACATCAAGCAAGGTTTCATGTTTTTTTGATAATTTTTTAATTTTTTGGAATAAAAATGCCATGGAAATCCATGCATGTACATGTGTCCATGCCGTGAGACCAATAAGTTTGAGAATTCCTTCTAATTTACTGCACATGGAATTAACTTGCACACAAGTACACAAATATGATTTTTCAAACCATTATGGTTAGCCATTGCATGTACATCTAGTTCAAATTAGAATTACGGTCATTAAATGGCTAGAACATCACTTAAATGTCTTCAAAAGGTTAAATGACCCCTGAAATTTTCCAAATTTTCACATGACAGTTTATATCAGTGCACATTACACGTAGAAAAATTCTGAAGGCTGTAAGAGGAAGCTATCTGCCGTTCGTCATCAAACATGCATTGTTCCCTCTCGGAACCATGAGCCTTCTAGTGAGTTGCTCCGGTTTGTGAGGGGTGTGTGTCCAAACTTTCGTCAAACAGGCCAATTTTTGTACCACATCATCTTGGTGGCATGACATTACATCAAGCGAGGTTTCATGTTTTCCTGATCATTTTTAAATTTTTTGGAATTAAAATGCCATGGCACTCCATGCATGTGTCCATGCCGTGAGACCAATATGTTTGAAAATTCCTTCTAATTTACTGCACATGGAATTAACTCGCAGACAAGTACACAAATGTGATTTTTCAAACCGTTATTGTTAGCAGTTGCATGTACTTCTAGTTCAAATTTGAATTACTGTCATTAAATGGCTAGGAAATCACTTAAATGTCTTCAAAAGGTCAACATGACCCCTGAAATTTTCCAAATTTTCACATGACGGTTTTCCAAATTTTGAAGGCCGTAAGAGGAAGCTATCTGCCGTTCGTCATCAAACATGCATTGTTCCCTCTTGGAACCACGAGCCTTCTATGAGTTGCTCTGGTTTGTGAGGGGTGTTTGTCCAAAATTTCGTCAAACAGACCAATTTTTGTACCACATCATCTTGGTGGCATGACATTACATCAAGCAAAGTTTCATGTTTTCCTGATCATTTTTTATTATTTTGGAATTAAAATTCCACGACACTCCATGCATGTGTCCATGCTGTGAGACCAATATGTTTGAAAATTCCTTCTAATTTACTGCACATGGAATTAACTCGCACACAAGTACACAAACATGATTTTTCAACCCGTTATGGTTAGCCGTTGCATGTACATCTAGTTCAAATTTGAATTACGGTCATTAAATGGCTAGAAAATCACTTAAATGTCTTCAAAAGGTCAAATGACCCCTGAAATTTTACAAATTTTCACATGATAGTTAGTATCAGTGCACATTACACGTAGAAAAAATTTGAAGGTCGTAAGAGGAAGCTATCTGCCGTTCGTCAGCAAACATGCATTGTTCCCTCTCGGAACCACGAGCCTTCTAGTAAGTTGCTCCGGTTTGTGAGGGGTGTGTGTCCAAACTTTCGTCAAACAGGCCAATTTTTGTACCACATCATCTTGGTGGTATGACATTACCTCAATCAAGGTTTCATGTTTTAAATTTTTTGGAATTTAAATGCCATGGCACTCCATGTTTAATTGTGTCATAGCCGTTAGACCAATATGTTTGAAAATTCCTTCCAATTTACTGCATGTGGAATTAAATCGCACACAAGTACACAAAATATGGCTTTTCAAACCGTTTTGGTTACCTGCTGCATGTACATGTAGTTCAAATTTCAATTACGGTCATTAAATGGCTAGAAAATCACTTAAATGTCTTAAAAGGTCAAATGACACCTGAAAATTTCCAAAAGTTGACATGACAGTTGTATTAGTACTACAAATTTTCTCATACATTTAAAACACCATCTGCGTGGAATTGTCACGGCAGATGTCCTTAGTGTCAGGACTTAGTCGCGAGGCCAACGCATCTGTGTGGTAGCTTGAGAGGGGTTGGGCGGAATCGAGAGACGCAACATAAGACAAGGATTTAGACAGCTTCGGACCCTAGGAAACATCATCTGGTAATAACCCTACATGCTGTTTATGGCTAGGTCTCATTATGATCATGAGGGAGCCACCGGTAAGCTAGCTCTTTGTGTCTAGCCCTAGAGATGTTTCTTCTTGCGTGTCCCCTCTTGGGGTGCCCTGCCCCTCCTTATATAAGTTGGAGGGGCAGGTTACATATGGAGTCCTAGTAGGACTTGGACTATTCTATAACAAGTGGAATCCTAGTCTACCCCCTTAAGGCAAAACTCCTTATGCATTTCCTCGTAAACTGGCCCACCATAACATGAGCCGGCCTTCTGGGACTTGGGCCTAGTCTTCTATCTGACCCGCCATTAGGGCCATCCGTGTGTCGCCAGACTCGTGAGTCGCCAGTCCTGCAGCGGGTTACCAATGAAAATGCCAAGCCTGGCCGGGTCATACTTCCGGCCGGGTCAGACCGCGGGGTATATCCCCGACATTAGCCCCCAGTTTAATTTGGATTTATCCATGTTAAACTGATCCTGTAAAATAAACACAAGAACAAACTTGATAGGTTGTTCTCCGGGTTAAATATTTTCCTGAACCGACACCTGATCATCCTTAAGTCCGTGTCATTCCCTCCTGGATGCATACTCAAGATCTTACAACAGATCTCCTTTAATAGATATGTCCAAACCTTGCCAATGCAAAAAATCCAGGCACTTCTTCTAAAAAATCCGGGTCAATAGGCCAGCTTCATAACCAATTTGCTGACAGTGGCTCTTGTAGAGAAATATTATAAGAAATAATCCATTTGAGTCGGCCTTCAATGCTCTGACTTGACAAAAATATTGGTCTTGGAATATTCAACTAATATTCAGCTGACTTAAAGATGTAGATCTTGCCGATTTATGATTGCCAAATTTGTCGGGTTATAAATAAATGATGCCAGGTCATGTAATTGTTGCTGATGTTGGGTCATGATTGTTGCAGACACCGGGTCAATCTGGTCTGCTCAAAACTGAGAATTTGAAGATTTTT
The DNA here is from genome assembly GCF_002162155.2 of Triticum dicoccoides. Classification (NCBI taxonomy): domain Eukaryota; kingdom Viridiplantae; phylum Streptophyta; class Magnoliopsida; order Poales; family Poaceae; genus Triticum; species Triticum dicoccoides. The sequence continues at coordinate 403,999,824 of NC_041381.1, read as the reverse complement.
CTCCCTTATATGCATATCACTTGTAGCTCCCAAGTGTCGGGTTGTCATGCTTGCAACAACCTGCGACATGTAATTGCCTTATGCTCATGAAAACTTCAACCAGTGTAGACCCCAAGGGCCGGGTCATTATGCAATGATGAGCAGGGACTTTGTAGATATAACCATGTAAGCTTGAACAGCAACGTGTAGCCCCCGAGGGCCGGCTCAGTAAGATAATACTAAGCTGGGACTTTGTATGTAATTTATTGATAATAACATCATATAATATAATCTCCACCATGGGGCTTGAACCCACGTCCACAAGGTTAAGATCTTTGTACTCTACCAACTGAGTAGTGGACCTTTCAATATAATGGATTAATGCTTGTGTACCTTGAATTTTTGGCAGGAGCAATTGGTAGCCCCCAAGGGCCGGCTCATTACAATGTGATGAGTCGGATCTTCAATAAAGTGAGCCAAAAAATGACTTTGCATTAGCCCCCAAGTGCCATGGTGCATGCTGGCAGTGACATGGGACTTGCATATTTGATATCATCTCAATCTGAATAATGTAACCCCAAGTGCCGGGTCGTAAGCCTGCAGTGACTCGGGACTACTCCATCCATTGTAGAATAAATCATATCTATTGATAAAATAATAGCCATTGCACCAAAGCGACTTTGAATACCTTATCTATAGAAATTGGCTCATACTACCGGCTTACATCGCCGTATCCAATAAGGGCAATAATCCAATGATTGATAAGCGCATGATTCGAATGGCGCAATCCAAAATATACCGGTGCTTAAAGTCCATAGCCAGGGCCGGTTTAAACATAATCATGTATAAACAATATCATACCTGTGATACTGAATCATACTGCCGGCTTATGTGACCTGTGCAGTAAGGGTGATAACCCAATCTTTAGAAGCCAAAACTTCCAAGTGTTTTATGATTGTCATATGTTGGCGAGTTATCGGCCAAAGTCAATTCGGGTTAAATTTAAACCACACTTTAAACTTAGATCTAAACAAAAAGGTCTCAAGACAAACCCAAAGATTGTTTCCGAAAAACTTAAGCCAAATAGAAAGAAAAATCAAGGCTTCTGATTCGAATACGCCAGCTGTTCTGTTCTTTTATTTTGGCCCGGCGGAGCTGTATCAGTAAACCGTTCCAAAAGGGGTTAAGCTAGGATTCGAATACGATCATGTAGCCCCCAGTGGCTTTGGCGTTGTATCGATCAAGAGGGTACCGACAACTATGTTCTCTTTGGCTCGAATATGACCTATGTTTGAACAGGAAACCCCCAAAATGACCTTGAGAGTTTTTTAACGACTTTGATTCGAATACGATCAAATTCGGACCCAAAAGGGGTTAAGCTATGATTCGAATACGATCAAGAAGTCCCCTAGTGAGTTTGGCATTGTGCCGATCAACAGGGTATCGACAGCTATGTTCTCTTTGGTTCAAATACGACCTATGTTTGAACAGGAAGCCCCCAAATGACCTTGAAGCAGGGTACCTATGTTTGAGTTGTGCTTTGCAACAGACTATCTTTGGTCCCTTTAATTTTTCTTGAGACCTCGATCTTTGCAAGAGATAAATTCTTCTTGAGCCGGAATTTTTCCGGACGTCCTTTAAACTGGCAACATTTATCGAGCTATGTCCATGTAGCCCCCGAGTATTTAAGATGACTCAATGAGTTGACTTGAGATTCTCCATAGTTGACCATGATATAGACCGGTTTGAGTCCTGTATGGGAGAACTTGCAAACCAAACTAATTGCACTTTTTAAAGAAAATAATACGTAACATAAAATATACTAGATGGATTTCACCTGATATGTTAAGCCAGCATTTATCTACGGTGGAATTTATGATCACCATGGTGAAGCTGAAAACCAACCACGGGCGAGCCAGCCATGGCGTTTGTAAGCCAGCGCGGACGGGCGAGTCAATCATGGGTGCGGTAAACCGTGTGCACAGGAGAGTCGGCTGCGGGGGCAGACGGGTAAGTTGTCCATCACACTATAAGCCGACGCAGACATGTGAGCCGGCCACAAGGGTGGACGGGCAAGTCGGCCATGGTGTTGTAAGGCGGTGCGGCTGGGCGAGTTGGCTGGTGCCTTGATGTAGACCGGACCGCAGAGGCGGCGGCTTACACGCATGTTCGTGAAGTTGCGCGACACAGACGAACGCCAATAAAATTTACTGGCACATGCTCCATATCCGCGGTATATCAACACTTTTGTAATGAATAATTTACCTGTGTACAACAACACTGTAGGGCAGAGTGGTTGTTTTCACAAATAATTAACAAGTACTAATAAAAAGTTAATTGGATGGATATCACCTGATTCGTCCGGATGAGAGATGGTTCGTTCCACGAACAGCCTTTAGTATTTGCAATGGCGATTTAGCCCCTCTCTCCTGCCCTTGCAACAGGGGATTAACCATCATGGACAAAATAATTCCCTTCTCTGGCAGCCTATGGTGATGACCAGCAGAGGTAAAACAGTGGCTGACGAGGCAGTAGCTGGCAACTTGTGGCGACGACAACTAACACTTTCCCTGATAATAGCCACGCACATGATTGTTCCATCCAAAACCGCCAACGCACATCTCCTATCAATATGTTTGACCTTTTTGAGTGATCTTCCATGTGAATACTTCATGCCTTATTGCCAGACGCACCAGATATACACTTGGCTTGGTTATCCATGAATAAGCTTCAGTTCAGCCATAGGGAGTAGCACTCTGATGATTCGGCAGATGCATAAACTCTGGCGGCTCAGCAGCTCCTATTCTTATTTTTGGTGTTTTACACGATCAGTAATACACATTCACTAAAAGCAGAACTAGTACTCCTTGTCAACAGCAGTGGTACTCTACCAGATCTTATAAAGCCGCCTAGGATTTGACCCTTGCACAACTCATTCGTGTTGACACGGAGGCTAGCGATGGTGGCTCAGATGCGCAGGGTGTTTTAGGCAAAGATGAGCGACGAGGCAGGCCGCAACAGCGGTTTGAGGCACCGGCGAGGGCCGCTCAGGCCATCACGGGATAGTGTAGGCGCAGTCGGTCTACTGGTGTTTAGCTTCAAATGAGCCATGGTAGAAGTAGGCAACAGTGACGACAATTCAGAAGTGGAAGCGAGCAACGGCGCAGGCGGCTTAAGGCCGCAGTGGCGCGGCGGCTCACCACAAGGATGAAACGGTAACAGTGACGCGAGGCGCCGGACGACTCGACTGGGTGGCTCTCCGCAAGGCTGAGACGGCGGCAGAGGCGCGAGGCGCCAGGCGACTCGGCCCTTTGAAGAGGCGTCCTGTGCGAAGCTTGCTCCAGCGGTTTGGCATAGACAGGGCAGAGCTAGCGATTTGAGCGCCTCTGAAGGCCAGCAGCAGAGGCGGCAGACCGGCCCACGGTGGCTCACAGCGAGGATCGAAAAGCGGATACCGCAGCAGCAGCGGATGGAGTGAAGCAGCCTAGCACGTGGTTGATACACGTGATCCGGCCGTTGACCATAGTGGCCGGCTTCGAGGCCATGGCGGCTCATGTGGAGCAAGGCGGCTTGAAACCGTGGCCGATGGCAGAGTCCAACGGAGGCTCGGCGGTTGCTCGAGGCAAACAACAAAGGCGATCAGCCAGAAGGCTGACGTGAGAGGGTTAGCTCAGTGATGGTGCTAGGTTGGAAGCAGAGGCGGAGCAAGGCACATCCGAGTCATGGACGGCTCCGTTTCCGGCTCAGTCTTCACATGGTGGTTGGTCTCCACGTGAGTAGTCTTGGTTCCCCTTTTTTTATCGTGTGCTGACCGATGTTCGGGCTGTTTCCGATCTTGTTCCTTGTCCATCGGCTATCAGGCAACCCGGTGCCGTACAATATCTGTGGTAGCTTTTTGCCACTGCCACACATGTTCGTTCCCATAATTTATCAATTCATGTCAGTATGGCCCTTCTCGATGCGTCCACTAGCTTGACAGAGTTGTACATTGATTGTGACATAACCAACACTCTGAATTAGCACTTTTATTCCATGGTCTTCTCGTGGCTTCCCACGCCACCGGCTTATAGTAGTATTTTTAAACTCTTAAGGCTAGTACACAAAAACTCTTTGATTGGACTACCATAGTAGTATAATATTCCTTTTTTGATGTTTGCTTATTTTAGCAGCAGATTTGAGTCCGTGTTAATCCATCTCGCAACCGTCAGCAGACATGTAGCTCAGCTCCATGGGTCTCCGTTGATATGCGTGCCATAGCAGATGGATTCAAAGTAGGTAGCAGACCAACAGCCGCTGAGCCGGATCATGTGAACAAGGACTTTAGAAACATACTAACTCAGGGACTATTGCAGCTTCCTTCTTGGTCAGATTGATTTCGTCTATGCCTTGTACGCCTTCAACAATATCCATGCATGAAGCTAGTTGTGTTTAAATTTGTGGACAGTGGGAGGAAGTTTTTGGCATGTGCAGAGAAGGTTAGACCCTCTTTCATTGTTACAAATCATTTGTTAGATGTGATTCAGACACTATCACGGTCTCAACCCATTCATACCACACCTTCAACCAAAGGCATCCTAAGACAGTGTCATAGTTTGTACCTAGTATCTAAAAATGCTACGATATCATCAGCGGTGCCATTAGAAAATTATATTTGGCACCGCTTCAGTAGTTTGTGGAGCCAACTTGTCCACACATCCGAGCAGCCAAGCAGTAAAATACTAAATCTTTATGGCATGAAGGAACTGGGCGTGGGAGCAACTATGTGCTCCGGAGTTCGGGTCCCTGATTTTTTTTTCCGCTGCATCGGCTCGCCAGTGCAGGGCCGGTGCAAGATGTAGCAACAATTGTCTTTACATCGGTTTTGGCATACATAGTGGACGCCTTAGTCCTATTAGTTCTATGTTACTAAATCTGTGCATGTACACACTTGTTAGTATCAATTTGCTGTCATCCAAACACTGTTGCTATGCTGTTGCAGTTATATTTACTTTCCTCTTGAAATGTTCAATTTGTTATTTATAGTACATGAGTAAGAACTTGTAGCATTGTTGTAGTTAATTATAGCTTCTGATGTTTCAGAATTTGGTTGTTGTGTCAGTAGCAATTAATTCATTTGCACATTGATCTTTTTGAGAAGATATGTCATAATTAACCTGCTTCTTTAGTTTTTCAAAATAAGTATTGGTGATTTTCTATGTTGTTATAAACCCATTTTCCCTACAATTGTTACTGACCTAGTTTTAAATGTTATAGGATGAATGGAAATGTTCTTACTAGGAGTGGGTTGATCAAGACTGGCCACAGTCTTTGAAGATGTGCCTAGCAAAGCTTTGGAGCATGTATCAGGAACAGAACAGAGGTAGGCTTAGAGATAGTGTTATCAATGCTGAAGAATATTTGAAGATGCACGATAAAAAGACGAAGGTGGAGAATGAGCTTAGATTTTTTAAATCAGACTTTGCTAAGATGGTGTTGGTGAAGGAGGAGGCACTTTCCCAGTTTGACAGTGCAAAAAAGGTTCTTATTAAACTGAAAGCAGAGGTGGATAAGGCGGTCCTGGATGATCTCGATTAGGGAAATGAATATATTGTTCTAATATTGTTCTTATGAAGTTTAACTATATATATGTTGTACTGTGCTCTTTTTCGGTAGCTATCGTACTATGATGTTAAAATATATCTATGCGCCTGATATGAAATTGGCAAACAGTTGTTCGATATGAAATGTGAATTTCCATAATACTAGAATTATTAGTTGTAAACTAATAAATCTGCTAAATAGGTTATTATTAATATCATATTCATCACGAGGCTTAAATAAATTTTCAAGACCATAAGAATCATTATCTCCCCAGTCATGATCATTGCAATAAGTAGTGGACATAACAAAACAAGCATCCCAAAGCTTGGGGTTTTGCATATCACTAACACAACTGACATTAATAGAATTTATAATAACACCATTGCAATCATGCTTTTCATTCAAGGAGTTATCATGAATCACTTCATCAATTTCTTCTTTTAGCACTTCATCACAATTTTCACATTCATGAATTTCCAGCAACACTTCATAAAGATAATGTAGTGCACTCAAATTACTAGGAATTAGTTCATCATAACTGGATCTTTTAAAAAGATTAGCAAGTGGATGAGGACCCATATCAATAGATTTTTAGCAAGCAACAAAGTAAACAGAAGGCACATGGCAACACAAGCAAACATAGCAAACAAGAGATCTAACAAGAAAAAAGGCAAATGAAAAAGAAGGCGAATAAAATGGCAATTTTTTTGAATTGGGGTAGATGAAAATGAGAGGCAAATGGCAAATAATGTAAATCTCAAGGAGATGAGGTTTGTGATTAGGAACCTGATAGATGTCGGTGATGTCTCCCCGGTAACAGCGCCAAAAACTCCTTTTGATGTCGCTTTAACTACGTTAGTATTTCCCCAAAGAGGAAGGATTGATGCAGCACAGCTACTGTAGGTACTTCCCTCAATGATGAAACCAAGGTTATCGAACCAGTAGGAGAACCAAGCAACACTATGTAAACGGTACTTGCATACAAAGAACAAATACTTGCAACTGGCGCGTGAGAGGGGTTGTCAGTCCCTCATCGGGCAAAAGATAGATTGGTTTGTATGTTTTTGGATAGATAGATCTGGTCATAAACTCAAAGTTCATCGGATCCCAACAAACACACCGCAAAAAAAGATTTACATGAAATAGATCTCCAAGAGACCATTATATTGAGAATCAAAAGAGAGAGAGAGGAAGCCATCTAGCTACTGACTACGTACTTGTAGGTCTACAATGAACTACTCACGCATCATCGGAGAGGTACCAATGAGGATGATGAACCCCTCCGTGATGGTGTCTAGATTGGATCTCGTGGTTTTGGAACTTAATTGCGGTAGCTGGAATTGTTTTTCATCGACTCCCCTAGGGTTTTTGGAATATTGGGGTATTTATAGGGCGAAGAGGCGGTGCGGGAGGCCACCGAGGTGGATTGTGCCCCTCTCAGGGCACCCCTCTGGTACTTGTTTGGCCCAACATGTGTCTTCTGATCCAGAAAAAATCTCCAAAAAGTTTCACTGTATTTAGACTCCGTTTGGTATTGATTTTCTGCGATGTAAAAAAACAAGCAAAAAAAGCAACTGGCACTGGGCACTATGTCAATAGGTTAGTCCAAAAAAAATGATATAAAGTTGCTATAAAATGATTGTAAAACATCCAAGAATGATAATATAGCAAGATGGAATAATCAAAACTTATAGATACATTGGAGACGTATCATGCATTAATCGCAAACAGTGACATAAAAAACCTATCAAAAAAGATGCAAAACATTTGCGATGGTGGATACATCAAACACGGTTCATATTTTAGTTGCGTGTGCGATGCGGGTGAGGGAGTCCTGGATAAGGGGGTATCCGGACAGCCGGACTATATACTTTGGCCGGGCTGTTGGACTATGAAGATACAAGATGGAAGACTTCGTCCCATGTCCGGATGGGACTTTCCTTGGTGTGGAAGGCAAGCTTGGCGATTCGGATGTAGATCTCCTTCTCTGTAAACCGAACCTGTGTAACCCTAGCCCCCTCCAGTGTCTATATAAACCGGAGGGTTTAGTCCGTAGGACACAGCAACAATCATACCATAGGCTAGCTTCTACGGTTTAGCCTCTCTGATCTCGTGGTAGATCAACTCTTGTAATACTCACATCATCAAGATCAATCAAGCAGGAAGTAGGGTATTACCTCCATCGAGAGGGCCCGAACCTGGGTAAACATTGTGTCCCCAGCCTCCTGTTACCATTAGCCTTAGACTCATAGTTTGGGACCCCCTACCCGAGATCTGCCGGTTTTGACACTGACATTGGTGCTTTCATTGAGAGTTCCTCTGTGACGTCGCTATAAGGCTTGATGGCTTCTCCAACCTTCAACAACGCCGTTCTGGGTGAGACTTTTCTCCCCGGACAGATCTTTGTGTTCAGCGGCTTCGCACTGCGGGCCAACTCGCTTGGCCATCTGGAGCATATCGATAGCTACGCCCCTGGCCATTAGGTCAGGTTTGGAAACCTAAACTACACTGCCAACATCCACGGAGACTTTATCTTCGACAGATTCGGGCCCACGTCAGGAGCGTCGAACAATCACGACTTGCATGACCTAGATCTGCAGTCGGATAATGTTAGGAGCATCGCACCTGCTACAGCTCCAGACTTCGCTCCAGAGCAGGTCGTGCCTTCCGAGGACGGGTGTTTGGACCCCGCCCCGAAGGCCACACACTCATCGGCGTTGGAGCCGAACACGGACTCCTCTCCTGAGGAAATCTGTATCTCCGAACCCCCGGACTTGTCTCTGGCCGTATGTTTTGGACCACGCGCATCCGTGCCCATCGAGTCTAACTGGGCTCCAGTTATGGAGTTCACCGCCACGGATATCTTTCAGCACTCACCCTTCGGAGACGTGCTGGATTCATTAAGGCCTCTCTCTCTATCGAGAGACGCCTAGCCGAACTATGTCCGGCTTGAATGGGAAGCTCGCGACGAAGAAATTTGTTACCCACCCACCACCCACTTAATAGCCACGGTCGGTGATTTGACCGACATGCTTAACTTCGACTCCGAAGACATCGATGGTGTAGACGACCATGCAGGAGGAGAACAGGAACCACCGCCCATAGGGCGCTGGACTGCCACCTCTTCATATGATATATGTATATATATATATATATATATATATATATATATATATATATATATATATATATATATATATATATATATGGTGGATACTCTCAAAGAAACCAATGGCGATGAGGCAACAGGAGATAACCCCTCGGGGAAGAAATCAAAGTATGGGCGTCATCGGCGCCGCTCCAAGCCCCGCCACAGCAACACCGGCACTGGAGAAGAAAATCCAGATGGTGCCGAAGAGGAATATAATCCTGATCATCCCACCTTCGAGCAGGCCGAACAGGAACACGGGCAGGCTAGCCCAGATGAACAGGCAACAGACGGATACTTGGAGGACGATAACTATATGCCTCCCTCCGAAGACGAGATGAGCCTCGGTGACGACGAATATTACGTACCAGAGGATCCCATAGAGCAGGAGCGCTTCAAGCGCCAGCTTATAGCCACTGCAAGAAGCCTGAAAAAGAAGCAGCAGTAGCTCCAAGCTGACCAAGATCTGCTCGCAGACAGATGGACCGAAGTCCTGACGGCCGAGGAATACGGACTCGAGCCCCCGAGCAGGGGATACCCAAAGCACAAACCGCAAGAAGAAACTGAAGAGCCTGAACTCCCAGCACAAGATGAGGCTAACCGGCCACCCCATGGCCGGGATAAAACGGCATATTAGGCTGAACACCAGCCCGCACCCCCACGCCAGTTCACTACGGCCCGGGGCAATACGCAGGACCTGTGAGACATATTGGAAAACAACGCAGGACAACAAGATCGATCTACGGATCACGGGGGCGCGCCACAGCTCATGACATCGATCGTCATGCCGGATACAATACTGATAAATCTGGCCGGGCCGGACATAACCAACCAGACCTAATCAGACTACGCCGCGACATAGCCCGGCACAGAGGCGCCGCACACCCCCTCTGCTTCACTGATGAAGTAATGGAACATGAATTCCCAGAAGGGTTTAAACCCGTCAACATCGAGTCATACGATGGCACAACAGACCCCGCGGTGTGGATCGAAGATTTTCTTCTCCACATTCACATGGCCCGCGGTGATGATCTACATGCCATCAAGTATCTCCAACTCAAGCTTAAAGGGCCAGTCAGACATTGGCTGAATAGCCTACCAGCAAACTCCATTGGCAGTTGGGAAAATCTTGAGGACGCATTCCTTGATAACTTCCAGGGCACCTACGTACAACCACCGGATGCTGATGACTTAAGTCACATCACCCAACAGCCCGGAGAATCAGCCAGGAAGTTTTGGACTCGGTTCCTCACTAAAAAGAACCAAATGGTCGATTGTCCGGACACCGAGGCGTTGGCGGCCTTTAAGCATAATATCTGCGACGAGTGGCTTGCCCGACACCTCGGCCAAGAAAAACCAAAGTCCATGGCAGCCCTCACGACACTAATGACCCGCTTTTGTGCAGGTGAGGATAGCTGGCTGGCTCGCAGTAACACCGCGCCAGGAAACTCCGGCACTTTAGATATCCATGACAGTAATGGAAAGCCACGGCGCAACAGACACAAGCGTCGAAACAATGGCGACAATGCTGAGGATACGGCAGTCAATGCCGGATTCATCAACTCCAAATCTAGTAAGCGGAAGAAGTCGTTCAAAAGAAACAATCCGAGATCGTCCAGTCTGGACTGCATACTCGACCGCTCGTGCCAGATTCACGGCACCCCCGATAAACCAGCCAATCACACTAATAGAGATTGCTGGGTGTTCAAACAAGCCGGCAAGATAAATGCCGAGAACAAGGACAAGGGGCTGCACAGCGATGATGACGAGGAGACCCGGCGTCCGAACACTGGGGGACAGAAGAAATCTCCCCCCCCCCCAGGTGAAAACGGTGAACATGATCTATGCCACTCACATCCCCAAACGGGAGCGAAAGCGTGCACTTAGGGACGTCTTTGCGATGGAGCCCGTCGCCCCAAAATTCAACCCATGGTCATCCTGCCCGATCACCTTTGATCGTAGGGACCATCCAACCAGCATCCGTCACGGCGGCTCAGCCGCATTGGTCCTTGACCCAATCATCGACAGATTTCACCTCACGTGAGTCCTCATGGACGGTGGCAGCAGCCTGAACCTGCTTTATTAGGACACAGTGTGCAAAATGGGCATCAATCCATCACGGATCAAACCCACCAAAACCGCCTTCAAAGGTGTAATTCCAGGGGTATAGGCCTGCTGCACGGGCTCAATAACACTGGAAGTGGTCTTCGGATCTCCGGATAACTTCCAAAGCGAGGAGTTAATCTTCGATATCATCCCTTTCCATAGTGGCTACCATGCACTACTTGGACGAACCGCGTTCGCTCAATTCAATGCGGTACGACACTATGCATACCTCAAGCTCAAAATGCCAGGACCTCATGGGGTCATAACAGTCAATGGAAATACAGACCGCTCCCTCCGTACGGAAGAGCACACTGCGGCCCTCGCGGCAGAAGTACAAAGCAGCCTCCTCCGACAAACAGCCAATTCGGCAACGACAACCCCGAACACCGTCAAGCGAGTCCCGAGTACCCCGCAACAGGACCGTCAGGCACGCCAGGAGCTCGATTAGCAATCCGGCCTCCACCCCAGCCCCATTCAGGCGGCGTTCGTGCCACACGTACATAAATACGTGCTCAAAATACCATGGGCATAGGTGGAGGCGAGACGACAATGCGGCCAGAGTGCGGTTCAGCCGCCATGAGGCCCGCATACCATTTTTTTCTTTTTTCAGGACCCCACTTTCGGGCAGCCCCTTCAGCGAGATCGGATAATCGGACTCATTACAGAGGGAACACTGAGGAGGCAAGAGGCTTGGCACACAAGGGAATACTCAGGTGGTCTTCTTCAATGATCATTATACCTGTTCCTACATACCCGCATATAGCCTGCCATTGGATAGGACATGTCAAATAGTCCTATTTCTTTCTGCTTAATGCATTAATTGTACACCTACGCTTTGTCGTATTGTCCAAATAAATTGGAAGTAGTACACAGCGTTAGCTTCTTATTACTACCTTCATATTTTCCGTTGAATATTGCATCCGTACATTTTGGTATGCTCAGATTGCCAGGGGCTTCTTATCGAGCCCCATAACATGGCAAGAAAAGTCTGAACACTTTCGATAGTGAGGCACCCCGAACTTATAGCATTATATGCATCAGCTCTGAATCATGTCTTGGGTCAATAGTTGGGTTAGCCCGACTCCCTTGTTTTGGTACCTTACGTTCCGTTATATCGGCTAAGGTAGTGCAGGGAGAACTACTGCGATTGTGTCCCGGTTCTACCGGACGAGCACCTTAGTAGAGAAACCGAAAACTGACTGTCATGATGCGGCGAGACCTAGTCGCTGTTCGCGAGGTACTAAATCCCTAAAGATTTTTTCCGCTTAAGGCGAGGAATCGGCCTTGCCCGATTTAGGCATGTATAACACCCCAGTTCGGCCTTCTGAATACTAGGGGCTTCGCCAAAATTTAAAATTATAGACTTCTATGGCCAAGTGAGAGTTATAAAGCCGAATAGTCCGATTGCCTTGTTCGCTGCGCTAAACACCTCCTTAAAGGACCAAGAATTTGGGGAAAGAGTGTCTGGGTTTTCCACGAACACCCCAGTACTAGTTACAAGGGGGCGGAAGCCCACGACTGACCTACTTTCAGATTTTGATAAACGGCTGCAGAGAAGGTAATATTTTAAATCAAACAAAGCATTATATAGCGCAACCTAACTTGTCCTCATATTACACAGACGACATGAGTTCATTTACTCGAAAATTATGTTCTTAGGACATTCATTAGCCACAAGACGAGCGCCTTTCATAACACCATCATAATATTTTTCGGGGTAGCGATGCTCCTTGCCCTTCGGGGGTCCATCCTTCACAAGCTTCTCAGCATCCAGTTTGGCCCACTGCATCTTCGCGCGGGCAAAAGCCCGTCGGGCACCCTCAATACATACAGACTGCTTTATAACTTCTAGCCGTGCACAGGCATTCACCATCCACTTCACCAGGCCAAAGTAGCTGCCGGGCTGGGGCTCGCCAGGCCACATCCGGACTATGAGGTCCTTCATGGCCTGTTCGGCCGCATTGTGGAGTTCGACCAGTTGCTTCAGTTGGTCACTTAGAGGCATCGGGTGTTCGGCCCCAGTATATTGGGACCAGAACAGCTTCTCCGTGGAGCTCCCCTCTTCTGCGCGATAGAACTCAGCGGCATCCGAAATGCTGCGTGGCAGATCTGCGAATGCCCCTAGAGAGCTCCGGATTCGTGTAAGTAAAAGAAATGACTCCTCCACATGCTTGCTTTGCATAAAGAATGCCTTACCCTCCGCTATCTTCTTGGCCGCCTGGATTTCCTGGAGGGCCTTTTGGGCTTCGGCCTTGGCGTCGGCCACGCTCTGGAGGGCCTTCGCAAGCTCAGACGCTTGCGTCTTGAAGTCAAGCTCCAAGGAGTCGAACTTCTTGCCAAGCTCCTGGAGATCTTGCTGTACCTCTCCCACCCGAGCATCTTGCTTCTCGCGCTCGGTGCGCTCCATATCCGCCTTGGCCTCGGCTACGGACAATGCTTCCTTCAGGGCCGCCACTTCAGTCGTGGTCCTTATCAAAAGCCATGATGCTTTTTGTTAGCATCACCAACTTTTTATCCTCTATACGACATATGGACGGGGTTTCATTTACCTTTGTTCTCCTCGACTTGCTTCTTCACGAGGCCGAGCTCTTCTTCGGCCTGCCCCAGTTCGTGCTTGAGTCCAGCAACCTCAGCTGTGCGCGTAGCGGCGGTCAGCAGCAGTGCCTGTTTGTTCATACAGACAAGTACTATTAGCTTCCTGTGGTTTTTTAGTTGACCCTCCATTTGGCTTTTCTTTCTGAACACCAACCAGAGTATCAGGGGCTACTGTCCATCGGGTGATATTTCCTCACACTTTTTTACTTACCTCAAAGCCTGTTAGCAGGCTGGTGCAGGCTTAGGTTAATCCGCTCTTGGCGAACCGAACCTTCTCAATCACTGTACTCATAAGCGTACGGTGTTCATCGTCGATGGAAGCGCCTCGAGGCACTTCCAACAAATTATTCGATGCCTCCGGCTGGACGGAGGTCATCGGCATGGCCGGCTCGCCCTCCTTCGCGAGGGACTACTTACTAGAATCCGGAACCTTTGTAGGCTCTGGCGCAGTAACCAGCTGGGAGCTAGACTTGCTGTGGCTCCCGTCAGCATAATCCATGGGGGTCTCACCCCCCATGTGTCCGGCGCCCGAGATTTTACCTTGGGGCATCTCCAGAACCATCACCTCCTGCTCTGGTATCCTTCGGGACAACACCTTGGTGTCATCCGCAGGTCACAGGGAGGTGGCCGTCGGGAGTGAATTCATCTTCGACTCGTCTAGAGACTCCTCCGAAGAGGACACCCCGAGATTGGACCTGGCCGGACTGCATATACGTGTTCAGCGTCATTACAAACCATGAGGTCAAAGTCGCATGGAAAATGTTATGGAATGCGGATACTTACGACCACGCCCGGGGCTTGTCCCTGGGCAGCCACTCCTCGTCGCTATAAGCAGCGGTTGAGGAGTGTTCGGGAAGGGACGCTTTTCCCTTCTTCGGTGTCCCGGCCTCCCCCAATGGGGTGGCCTTCCTTTTCTTATCCTCCCTAGTACAGGGAGGGGGCATTTCTTCATGTTTTCCCCCGTCTTCGAGGGGGGGGGATCTTCCTCGTCATCTTCGGATGACGATTCTATCACGGCCTTGCGCTGGAGACCTTTTCTGGTCCCCGCGGCCACCTTCTTGGACCCTTCGGCCCCCTCAGTTGAGGCGGCCTTCCTCTTTCTCTCCTCCCCTTCGTGGGAGGAGTGCGCCTCGTCATCTTCTGGCGAGGCGTGTGGTGCGGCCTCGCGCAGGAGACCCTTCCGGGTCCCCACGGCCTTCTTTTCTGCCTTTTTCACCGGCACCTTGTAAGGCGCCGGAACCAGCATCTCCGCTAGGAGTGCGTCTACTGGGTCCTCAGGCAATGGAGCCGGACAGTCAATCCGCTCCTCCATCTCCACCCAATCCTGTTCGGTCAGCATGGTGACTTCAAAATCCTCCCACGAATGTACTAGGGAGGGAACATCTTGTAATAATCAGAGGACTTACCGGACTGGCGAGGCGCTTTGCGCTAAGCCCACGTTCCTCGGAAAGGGGAGGAGGAACTTCATGGTCTTGAATAGCACCTTCCAGATTTCTTTGTGCGTTGTGTCGAAGAGCTCTAGCAGCATCTGGTGTTCGGCCAGGTCGAACTCCCACATATCAAATGCCCGTCTTTGACACGGGAAAATCCGGCGAATGAGCATGACCTGGACCATGTTGACGAGCTTGATCTTCTTGTCCCTCATACTTCTGATGCAGGTCTCGAGGCCAGTCAGCTCCGTGGGTTCGCCCCAGGCCAGGCCCTTCTTTTCCCAAGAAGTGAGCCGCATGGGGATTCCGGATCTGAATTTGGGGGCCGCCGCCCAGTTGGTGTCGCGCGACTCGGTGATGTAAAACCACCCTAATTGCCATCCTTTTATGGTCTCCACGAAGGAGCCATCGAGCCATGTGACGTTGGGCATCTTGCCCACCATGGCGCCTCCGCACTCCGCCTGTTGGCCGCTCACGATCTTCAGCTTCACACAGAAGATTTTCAACCACAGGCCGAAGTGAGGCTTGATGCGGAGGAAGGCCTCGCACACGACGATGAACGCCGAGATGTTGAGGACGAAATTCGGGGCCAGATCGTGAAAATCTAGCCCGTAGTAATACATGAGCCCGCGGAAAAATGGGTGGTGGAAATCCTAGTCCGCGAACGAAATGTGGGAGAAATACTACTCTCTCCTGAGACTTTGGGGTGGGGGTGATCTGTCCCTCTGCCGGAAGCCTGTGCATGATGCTCTCGGCCAGGTATCTGGCCTCCCGAAGCTTGGTGATGTTCTCCTCTATGACAGAGGAGGCCATCCACTTGCCTCCCGCTCTGGACATGTTGCGGTATTACGGAGAAGGTGAGAACTTGGGCGCTGGAGCTCGAGGGTGTGAGAACGGATGATCAAAGGAGGTAGAAGGCGTGGGTGAAAACGGGAGATCTCTGTCCCTTTATAAAGGCGATGTAGAATGTGCGCCTCCCCACTTGCCTCTCGAAATCTCTCATTTTTCCAAGCGCCTCGATTGATGGCGCTGGTTGGGTTACCCAAACCCGTATTGATGGAGATCCCGTGATAAGGGGACATGATCTCTGCTTTGACAAGACGTGCCAAAGAAACCGCCTCGCGATGTGTGTGGAAGCAGGTTGTAGAAAACAGTTCGAATAATTACCGGGCCGTGGCGTGATGTCACACTACGAAGAGTTGTCAGCAGATCAGATTCATGGATTGTTATTCTCTCTATGGTGGTATATGGAATTTATCTTGCAGAGCCGGGCACGGTCCTTGTGTTCGGAACTTATCTTGAAGCATTCGGAGATGAAACCCGCCTCGCAATGCCGAAGACAATCTACGCGCCAGACTCATCGTCATTGAAGCCTGGTCCAGGGACTACTGAGGGAGTCCTGGATAAGGGGGTATCCGGACAGCCGGACTATATACTTTGGCCGGACTGTTAGACTATGAAGATACAAGATAGAAGACTTTGTCCCATGTCCAGATGGGACTCTCCTTGGCGTGGAAGGCAAGCTTGGCGATTCGGATGTAGATCTCCTTCTCTGTAAACCAACCCTGTGTAACCCTAGCCCCCTCCGATGTCTATATAAACCAGAGGGTTTAGTCCATAGGACCCAACAATAATCATACCATAGGCTAGCTTCTAGGGTTTAGCCTCTCTGATCTCGTGGTAGATCAACTCTTGTAATACTCATATCATCAAGATCAATCAAGCAGGAAGTAGGGTATTACCTCCATCGAGAGGGCCCAAACCTGGGTAAACATCGTGTCCCTAGCCTCCTGTTACCATTAGCCTTAGACCATAGTTCGGGACCCCCTACTCGAGATCCGCCGGTTTTGACACCGACAGCGGGACATACGGTTCAGTTCAATGAACTGTTTGTGATGAGGCAGAAGAACATAAACGGGCAGCCAGATGAAGGTGTGTGCGATATACGGCATACCGTTCACTTGGATTAACTGTTTGTGATTAGGCAACACAACAGAAACGTTCAGCCAGATCAATATGTCTACGATTGATGGCATACACTTCAGATGGATGAACTGCTTGCGATTAGGCAACACAACAGAAACAGTCAGCCAGATCAAGGTGTCTGCGATTGATGGCATACACTTCACATGGATGAACTGTTTGCGATTAGCCACAACAAACAGAGACAGTTAGATAGATCAACGTGTGTGTGCTAGATGGGCACACATTCTAATTAAAAGAAGTGTGGGCGATGGTAATAACGAGCACGCACGGTTGATGGAACAAGCCGTGTGCTGACATGGCCTATTGCGGTGCACCCTATGGTGCAAACGCCACGTACGCGTCCAAGAACGCATTCCCACGTTACGCCATCCGGGAATAGTGCCGCACTTAGAAATTATAGAACCGTCAATAAATTTTGAGCCTGTGTCCCATCACATTCCAAATTATTACCACTCTATATTTAATTGCAAACATGTTTGTGCTGATCAAAACCTAAACGGTTTCCCACTTAGGAGCGTATTAGTACTCGGTTATAAATACTACCTACTCCAAGATGACTGCACATTGCTCCTCAACTCCTCATCCACAAAAACAAACAAGTCTTTCATCATTGTTCCGTTGCGACTGCCATGGCCCGCTTGAGTTCTGGGTCAAGAGATTACTACAAGGGAGAGGCGAGCATGGAAGCGGAAGCACGAGAGATGTCCCGCCTCCCCGTGAAAGCAGCCGACATGTCCCGCCACGCCGCCGTAGCAGCATAGAGGTCCTGCCGCGCCGCCGAAGCAACATAGAGGTCCTGCCGCGCCGTCGATGTAGCAGACTAGTCCGACCGTGCCGTGGAAGCAATAGAGATGTCCCACCGCATCGTGAATGCAGCAGAGATGTCCTCCCGCGCTGCGGCGGACTGGGAAAATGTCTCGCGGGTAGGCGAGGAGTCTCACAGGCGCATGTGCACTATGCTCGATGACCTGATGGGTCGGATCTCCGATTGGATGAAGCTGCAGGACGAGATGAATGCCTCATTTGAAAATGCTACCAACGTCATCCGGGTACTAGGGGAGGACAAAGTGAAGCTATGCATCGAGCGTGACCTGCTGGGGGTGAAGATCGTTGGAATGATGAAGCAGCACGAGGAGACCACTGCCTTGCTGAAGAGGATGGGTGCCATCATCAAGAAACTTATGGACGAGAATGTCATGCGCCGCATCAAGCGCCAAAGGCTGGTGGAGCAATCCGTGGATGCTCTGAAGCATCTTATTGAGGACATGAAAGAGCTCATCACCGCTCGCCGTGAGAACTAATCTCCACGGCCTGCAGCAACACATCAAGAAAGTAGAGATTACCAAGCCAGATCGTTTTCGGCGTCTTCCTTCTTCTTTTTCCCTTGTGTATTTCGGGCGTTGCCGCATGTGGATTTTTTAATTATCTTCCAAAATATGTAAGACAATTATTATCCACTGTCATCATCCTTATATTCATCAGTATTTTTATAAGTCGCAGTTGATGCTATATAGGTCCGTCGGATCTTACATGAACATCCATGCAAAACTTTCTTTTCAGATTTTCTTTTTTCTATCTTAAATCTCAGTCGAGTGAGACATAGCCACGCCATTAAACAGGGGCTCAGACGCCATTAGTCGAGACGTTGGGAGAGAGGTGGGCGGTGGATGGAGGTCAAAGGGCTCTCCTCCTGATAAGCATGTGCAGGAGTCTGATCACATGCCTCCCTGCTACCTCTTGAGCACTGCGTTGGTTTTCCCTTGAAGAGGAAAGGGTGATGCAGCAAAGTAGCGTAAGTATTTCCCTCAGTTTTTGAGAACCAAGGTATCAATCCAGTAGGAGGCTACACGCAAGTCCCTTGTACCTACACAAACAAATAAGAACCTCGCGACCAACGCGATAAAGGGGTTGTCAATCCCTTCACGGCCACTTGCAAAAGTGATACCTAATAGAGATAATAATAAGATAAATATTTTTGGTATTTTTGTGATGTAGATTGAAAAGTAAAGATTGCAAAATAAAGTAGATCGGAAACTTATATGATGGAAAATAGACCCGGGAGCCATAGGTTTCACTAGTGGCTTCTCTCAAGATAGCATAAGTATTATGGTGGGTGAAATAATTATTGTCGGGCAATTGATAGAAAAGTGCATAGTTATGAGAATATCTAGGCATGATCATGTATATAGGCATCATGTACGCGACAAGTAGATTGAAACGATTCTACATCTACTACTATTACTCCACACATCGACCGCTATCCAGCATGCATCTAGAGTATTAAGTTCATAAGAACAGAGTAACGCATTAAGCAAGATGACATGATGTAAAGGGATAAACTCAAGCAATATGATATAAACCCCATCTTTTTATCCTCGATGGCAACAATACAATGTGTGCCTTGCTGCCCCTGCTGTCACTGGGAAAGGACACTGCAAGATTGAACCCAAAGCTAAGCACTTCTCCCATGGAAACAAAGATCAATCTAGTAGGCCAAACCAAACCGATAATTCGAAGAGACTTCAAAGATAACCAATCATACACAAAAGAACTCACAGTAGATTCAAATATTTATCATAGATAAATTTGATCATAAACCCACAATTCATCGGATCTCGACAAACACACCGCAAAAAGAGTTACATCGAATAGATCTCCAAGAAGATCGAGGAGAACTTTGTATTGAGATTCAGAGAGAGAGAAGAAGCCATCTAGCTAATAAGTATGGACCCGAAGGTCTGTGGTAAACTACTCACACTTCATCGGAGAGGCTATGGTGTTGATGTAGAAGCCCTCCATGATCGATTCCCCCTAAGGCAGAGCGCCAGAAAAGGCTCCAAGATGGGATCTCATGGGTACATAAGGTTGCGGCGCTGGAAATAGGGTTTCGTGGTGCTCCTGGATGTTTTCAGGGTATGTAGATATATATAGGCGAAGGAACTCAGTTAGTGGAGCCACGAGGGGCCCACGAGGGTGGGGGACACCTCCACCCCCTAGGGCGCGCCTCCCTTCCTCGTGGCTTCCTCGTGTATTTCTTGACGTCCACTCCAAGTCTCATGGATTGCGTTTGTTCCAAAAATAACTCTCCAGAAGGTTTCATTCCGTTTGGACTCCGTTTGATATTCCTTTTCTGCGAAACACTAAAATAGGCAAAAAAATAGCAATTTGGGTTGGGCCTCCGGTTAATAGGTTAGTCCCAGAAATAATATAAAAGTGCTTAGTAAAGCCCATTAAACATCCAAAACAGGTAATATAATAGCATGGAACAATCAAAAATTATAGATACGTTGGAGATGTATCAAGCATCCCCAAGCTTAATTCCTTCTCGTCCTCGAGTAGGTAAATGATAAAAACAGAATTTTTGATGTGGAATGCTACCTAGCATATTTCTCATTTTCTTTATTGTGGCATGAATGTTCAGATCCAAATGATTCAAGATAAAAGTTCATATTAACATAATAATAGTAATACTTCTAGCATACTAACAAGTAATCATGTCTTATCAAAATAACATAGCCAAAGAAAGCTTATCCCTACAAAATCATATAGTTAGGCCATGCTTCATTTTCGTCACACAAGATACTCCCATCATGCACAACCCCGGTTTCAGTCAAGCAATTGGTTCAAACTTTTTAACGCGCTTTAGCTTTTTTCAACTCTCACGCAATACATGAGCGTAAGCCATGGATATAACACTATGGATGGAATAGAATATGATGGTGGAGGTTGTGTGGAGAAGACAAAAAAGGAAAAAGTCTCACATTGACGAGGCTAATCAACGGGCTATGGAGATGCCCATCAATTGATGTCAATGCGAGGAGTAGGGATTGTCATGCAACGGATGCACTAGAGCTATAAATGTATGAAAGCTCAACAAAAGAAAATAAGTGGGTGTGCATCCAACTTGCTTGCTCACGAAGACCTAGGGCATTTTGAGGAAGCCATGTCGTGGTTCTAAGTCTGACAGTAGAATGGGGGGTAGGTATGGAGAGGCAAGATCCTAGCTATGGAGTAGTTGTACACACGAGTGTTTAACGAGTTCAGGCCCTTCTCTGAGGAAGTAAAAGCCCTACGTCTCGGAGCCCGGAGGCGGTCGACTAGTTTATGTGTATATGAGTTACAGGGGTGCGAACCCTTCTACCAGTGGAGGGGGGTGGCTTATATATAGGACGTCAGGACCCCAGCCTACCCACGTAGCAGAGGGTTAAAGTACATTAAGGCCGAGAGTTACTGGTAACGCCCTACATAAAGTGTCATCATGACCATTAAGACTACTTAATTATAGACCATTTGGATATAGAGTAGATCCTGAACTTCTGATGGTCGAGTGAGTCTTCATGGTCGAGTGTCTTCTAGCCGGTCAAGTGGAGTCTCTCTTGGTCGAGTGGAGCCTCTCGTGGTCGACTGGAAGGTAGCTTCGTCTAAGGATGTCCTTGGGTATGGTATCCTAGATAGGTCCATGACCCTACCCTAGGTACATAACATCATCATTAGCCCTAGAATGGATCGAGGTTCGAGTGGGGAAGGAGTTGATGATTTTCTCCGACTTATTTCCTGTGCTTTGATTATGTCGTATCTTGGATCGGCGATTTTTCTTTCGGCGTTGGCGTCAACTTTTACTTCAGTCGCCTTGATCCATTCTTGTCTTCTATCGAGTGAACTTTTGAACTTTGGTGAACTTCCGAGCGACGGATCGCGGGAAAGATATCGTCTGACAGATTGATCTGCTGTCAGCGGATTTCGCGGGATCCGAAATTTGGGAAGCGCGCGAAGCGGGGCGGACCGCGGCAATCGGATGGGATAAGGCGTGGACACCTCGATTTCCGCACCGCCTTTTTCGCCACGTATCGTGCGTGCGCGACTGTTTCGGGATGTGACAGGATCTCCCGGACCCACTCATCAGCCACTCGGAAGTGCCCTTATATAAAGCGTCGGGGGAGGGTTTTTTGAACAGTGCCTTCCCATTCTTCTCTCTTCCCTCTTTGCCTTCGCCCACTGCGCCTGCTCTCGCCTCCGCCTATCCACTCCTCGCGCACTTCGCCAGCGATAATGGTGAAGGAGAAGACGGCGGCCCTAGAGCACGCGAAGAAGGCGACGGCGACGGGGCAAGCGAAGGGGAGACCGTCCAGTCGGGGCGGATCTTCGTCAAGGTCCCGCCTGCCGAAGGGTTGGGTCCAAGGGGATTGGATCCGCTCGACCATCACTGAGAAAGATCTCCATGACCTGGCCAATGAGGGACTGATCCCCCACGGGTCAGCGAGGCTTCCGGGGACCGAGTGTCAACCGCAGCCACATGAGGGTGAGTGCGTTCTCTTAGCCACTCACGTAGACCGTGGTTTTTCTCTGCCGCCGAGTGTTTTCTTCCGGGGGTTTCTGAATTTCTTTGGGGCGCAACTCCACCATTTCACTCCCAACTCCATCGCCTATCTTGCTGCCTTTGTGTCCATCTGCGAGAACTTCCTGGGTTGTCGACCACACTAGGGTCTCTTCAAGCACATATTCACCTGTCGCTCACAGACAGTGAAAAAGGTGAGGCCGGACGATGAGAGGACTAAGGTTATCCAGATGTGCGGTGGTCTAGGGATCCAGATGAGGAATAAGAGTACTTTCCCAGCCATGACCCTTCTTGAGTCGGTCAGAGGGTGGCAGTCGACTTGGTTCTACTGCGAAGACGAGTCGACGCCGGGGCAGTCGACTGGTCTCCCTCCGTTTTCCATGGACCGAGTGGACAAACCCTCTTCTCTGAAAGTGCTTCCTGAGGAGAAAGTTCAGGTAAAAATGCTGATGGAGCGCGTAGTCCAACTCGTTAGAGAAGGAGTGACGGGCATGGATCTTCTGGAGGTCTTCCTTAGGCAGCGCATCCAACCACTTCAGTACCGAGGCCATCCGATGTGGCGGTATTGTGGGACCAAGGACACCACTCGGGTCCATCCAGAGGCGGTCGACGACGCCACACTGGAGAGGTGGGTGACCGCGATCACGGGGAATAAGGACAACCCTCGAGGGGCCAGGAGGATCCCACCACTCGACTGTACCTACACACCGGACACGGTATGGCCATTTATTTCCAATCGTAATCTTGCTTTATTCATTCTGCTTCGCTGTGAATTGGTCGAGTGATCTTTGTCTTGCTTTGTTGCTTGATAGGCCACCACGGAGTTATAATCGATGCCCAATGGAGCGCAGACGCCGACTGAAGAGGAGGAAGGAAGTGGGGGCGAAAGCCCGGAGGAGTGGGATTCGGATGCTGATGACGATGATGAGGCTGAAGACACTGATGAGGAGGAAGAGGAGGAGGAGGAGGAGGAAGTTGCACCTCCCCGCTCGGAAAGACGCTCGAAACTTGTCCATGATCCCGCGACTGAGCGTGGTAAGGGGGTCGCGACCGCTACCCAGTCGACCAAGCACCCTCGGACTACTTCTCTGGCACCGACTAAGAAGGCTCCGAAGCAATCTCGAGTGGCACCGTCGAAACCTGTGAAGGTCTTGCCGAAGATGAAGATGGTGATCCCCACTATCTCAGGGTAATGGTAGTCTTGAGTTTTGCCCGTTTCATGAACTTGCTCTTGGTCGACTCATGGGTCAATCGACTGACTTCCGGAACTGCAGTGCTGCTACTTCTGATACTTTGGCCAGGGCTGAAGACCACGAGATGGAGGATGCTGCTACCTCAAAACCTGGTATGACTCTTGTGATGCCGTTTTTAGTCGACTGACTTATTGTCTCTAATTTTGATTCTTTCTGCAGCTTCATCTACCATTGTTATTGACCTTCCTGACAACAACGACGAAAAACCACCAAGGCAGAGGAAGAGCAAGAAAACGTCTGCTGGCAAGGCGACTCAGGATGTGCCGGCACCCGAGACATTAGTCGTGGAGGGAGACAATGTCACTCGGCCCACCGTAACCTTTGCAGTGCCGTTGACGAGTGCTCTTCCTTCGTCGTCGAGTGCTGCTCAACCCTCGCTTTTCTCCACCTACCTCGTTCCGGAAGACCAAGCTAGTCCTGCTAAAGAAGCGATACGCCAAGCGGGGGTCATGATGGAGCAAGTGAAGGCAATACGAGAAGCCAGCCAGGCAGCCTATGACGCCAGTTCGGCTCTTCAGAGTAATGTTCAGGTTAGTCGGTCTGCCTCTTCTGTTAGGATATGATATCTGAAAACTCTTCTTTCTGAAATTCTTAGAGTTTGTCCTACACCCACTGGGTGTGTCGATTGAAATTCCGGATTAGTGGGGGCACGCTGAGTGCACCCACTGGGTGTAGTCCCCAAGGCTATGGTCGATTGCTGGCAGTTGACCATAGGCTTTAAGTTTTTTCCTTACTCGACTAGGTCGAATAGATTCATAGACCGGTGGGGGCACGCTGAGTGCACCCACTGGGTGTAGTCCCCGAGACTGTGGTCGACTGCTGGCAGTCGACTATAGTCTGAAGAACATCTCCTTTTTGTTTTTTTGTTTTTTTTGTTGTTGGTCGACTGGTCGACTCTAACTAATGAAACTAGTGGGGGCACGCTGAGTGCACCCACTGGGTGTAGTCCCCGAGACTATGGCCGAATGTTTGTATTCGGCCGTAGTCTTAGAAACGCTATGATTTTTCCTTACTCACTCGGAAGTGAATTGTCTTTGACATCTGTCGATTGGTTCTTCGTAGAAGTCTTGTGACCTTGCGGCTCATTATACTGAGTTGGAGAACAAACACATTCAGCTCGAGCTCGATCTGAAACTAGCCCAAGAGAACTTAACAAAGGCGAAGGAGGAAGCAAGAGGTATGCTTGGTGAGGCCTTTGACGACTGCCTTTGCCACTTACTTGTTTCCGAATCTAATCTTACTGTAACTTTGCAGACAAAGTGAGGGATGCCCTAAAGAAGCAAGAGCTTGACTTGGCTGAGATGCAAAAAACTGCTTTAGAGAAGACCAGGCTCGCGGATGAGAAGCTGGCTTCAGTGACCAAGCTTGAAGAAGAAAACGCCAATCTGAAAGCTGCTCTTGATGCTGCCAACCAGGAGGTCAGTCGACTGAAAAGTGACAAGACCACCCTGAATGACAAGGCCAGTGAGTTGAAGAGAAAAAGAACGATCTAGAGATTATCTAGGTGGACTCGCCAAGAAGTTGTTCCTCATGCTTGAAGGTAATCCTTTGTATCAAACAAATATTTTAATTGTAACCTCCCACTGTTTGTCTTGACTCGGTGGTTGTGCTTGCAGAGTTTTGCCAGAACTTTGAAGAGGAGACTGGTCGACTGGAAGTAAACCTGGACCCCATCAACTCTCCTGTGAAAGATGAAGTCGCCATGAATGTGCTCCGGCTTGAATCTCGTGTTGCTGCTGTCATCGATTATCTCGCAAGGCTGAAGGTCGCAACTTCTCGCATCGACACAACACTCTGGCCAAGAGAGACACTCCAGAACGACCTCGAGTCCCTGATGACTCGACTGAACGAGGTCCCAAGTCGAGTGCAGGAGTGGAAGAAGTCTTCGGCCAGGTGCGGTGCGGATGTTGCTCTGTCTCTGGTCTGCGTTCACTGCAAGGATGCACGAGAGGACAAGTTGGTGGCTCTTAGGGTGGCTAACACCAAGAAGCACGATTTCAGATCTTTCATGGATACCTTCATTGCTGCTGCCACTCGGATTGCAGATGGAATTGATCTGGATGAGCTTGTTGCACCTTCCAGCCCTCCACAGGAGGGGTAAAAAACTTCTGAGCTTGATACTTTAAATTTGCCTCGGTATGCCGAGTGAGTTTTGTAACCGACAAACCTTAACAGGCCTAGCGCCTGAGCACTTTCGGTTCCGTTAGGTGTTATCTGAACTTGGATTCGTCGTTGAATATGTTTGCATTTGGTTTGAGGTGTCTTTTGCAGGTTAAAGCGAAGCGCTTATTGCAATCGACTTGTTCCCAAATACACTTAGGCGAGCACTGGGCTGCAGCTAAGCCCCCGAGTGAGAGGTTTGCTCTCCACTCGGTAGGATTTTAGATACTTAGGCAAGCACTGGGCTGCAGCTAAGCCCCCGAGTGGGAGGTTTGCTCTCCAGTCGGTAGGATTTTCACATACTTAGGCGAGCGCTAGGCTGCAGCTAAGCCCCCGAGTGGGAGGTCTGCTCTCCACTCGGTAGGATTTCAGATACTTAGGCGAGCACTGGGCTGCAGCTAAGCCCCCGAGTGGGAGGTCTGCTCTTCACTCGGTAGGATTTCAGATACTTAGGCGAGCACTGGGCTGCAGCTAAGCCCCCGAGTGGGAGGTTTGCTCTCCACTCGGTAGGATTTCAAATACTTAGGCGAGCACTGGGCTGCAGCTAAGCCCCCGAGTGGGAGGTTTGCTCTCCACTCGGTAGGATTTTGAATTGGTGGCGTAGCTCGGAAGGAGAGGGTAGCAGTCGACCTGCACCTCGTCCTCCTTGCAGAGCGCATGTTGTACTTGTGGCGTAGCTCGGAAGGAGAGGGTAGCATTCGACCTGCACCTCGTCCTCCTTGCGAAGCGCACGTTGTACTTGTGGCGTAGCTCAGAAGGAGAGGGTAGCAGTCGACCTGCACCTCGTCCTCCTTGCGAAGCGCATGTTGTATTTGTACTTAGGTGAGCGCAGTGCTGCAGCTAAGCCTCCGAGTGGAAGGCTGGCTTACCACTCGATAGGATTTTTTTTATCTTAGGCGAGTACTTGGACTGCAGCTAAGCCTCCGAGTGGAAGGCTGGCTTACCACTCGGCAGGATTTTGTTTATCTTAGGCGAGTACTTGGACTGCAGCTAAGCCTCCGAGTGGAAGGCTGGCTTACCACTCGACAGGATTTTATTTATCTTAGGCGAGTACTTGGACTGCAGCTAAGCCTCCGAGTGGAAGGCTGGCTTACCACTCGGTAGGATTTTATTTATCTTAGGCGAGTACTTGGACTGCAGCTAAGCCTCCGAGTGGAAGGCTGGCTTACCACTTAGGATTTTGTTTATCTTAGGCGAAACGAATTTCGCAGCTAAGCCTTCATGTGGGAGACTGGCTCACCACTCGGTTAGGATTTTTTTTTTACAGACTTGGGCGAATCGGATTCGCAGCTAAGCCACCCACTGGGGGATTGTTTTGAGTGGACAAAAGAAATAACGATTACTGGGAAGATTATAAAGCTCTTGTCTTTGATAAATAAACTACAGAAGTACTTTTATTACAACTCATCCGAGTGAATACTTAGGTGTAAAAGGGGCGGAGAAGCTCCGCGTTCCAAGCTCGAGGCTCGTTGATCTGATGCTCGACATTGTAAAGACGGTATGCTCCATTGTGGAGAACCTTGGTGACGATGAAGGGACCTTCCCAAGAAGGAGCAAGCTTGTGTGGTTTCTGCTGATCCACTCGGAGAACTAAATCTCCTTCCTGGAAGGCTCGACTCTTCACGTTTTTGGCGTGGAAGCGACGCAAGTCTTGTTGGTAAATGGTCGATCTGATCAGAGCCATCTCCCTCTCTTCCTCCAAAAGGTCGACTGCATCCTGTCGTGCTTGTTCTGCTTCAGCTTCAGTGTAGAGCTCGACCCGGGGAGCATTGTGGAGAAGGTCACTCTGCAAGACTGCTTCAGCTCCGTAGACCAAGAAGAATGGAGTTCTTCCAGTCGACCGGTTGGGCGTGGTCCTTAACCCCCAAAGCACTGAGGGAAGTTCGTCGACCCATGCACCAGCCGCATGCTTAAGACCACGCATCAAACGGGGTTTCAACCCTTTGAGAATCAATTCGTTGGCTCGTTCTGCTTGTCCATTCGACTGTGGGTGAGCGACTGAAGCATAGTCGACTCGCGTGCCTTGAGATGTGCAGAAAGCTCTGAACTCTTCGGAGTCGAAGTTTGACCCGTTGTCAGTGATGATGCTGTGCGGGACCCCATATCTGAATATCAATTCTCTGATGAAGCTGACAGCAGTACCGGCATCGAGGTTCTTGATGGGTTTAGCTTCGATCCACTTAGTGAACTTGTCGACTGCTACCAGCACATGGGTAAAACCCTTCTGCCTGTTCTCAAAGGACCGACCATATCCAAACCCCACACTGCAAAGGGCCAGATGAGTGGTATAGTCTTCAAAGCTGACGCGGGCTTGTGTGACATATTGGAGTAAAATTGGCATCCCTCGCACTTGTCGACTATCTCCTTCGCCATTTCATTCGCTCTTGGCCAATAAAATCCGGCTCGGTATGCTTTGGCCACGATGGCCCGAGAGGGCGCATGATGGCCACAGGTCCCCGAGTGGATGTCATCAAGGATTATTCGACCTTCCTCCAGTGTTATGCATTTCTGACCAACTCCAGTCGCGCTTTCTTTGTAGAACTGTCCTCTTATCACGGTAAAGGCTTTAGATCGATGGACGATCTGTCGAGCCTCTTCTTCGTCCTCCGGGAGTTCTTTCCTCAAGATATACGTGATATATGGTACTGTCCAATCTGGAGTGATCACTAGAACTTCCATGATCAGGTCGACCACTGCTGGGACTTCAACCTCAGTCGGGTCTGTAACACTCTTAGGTTGCGGAGCTTCATCGGTAAAAGGGTCTTCTACGACTGACGGAGTGTGGATATGCTCCAAGAACACATCACTGGGGATGGCTTCTCTCTTGGATCCTATCTTCGCCAGATCGTCAGCTGCTTGATTTTTCAGTCGGGGTATGTGGTGGAGCTCTAACCCTTCGAACTTCTTTTCGAGCTTCCTCACTGCATTGCAGTATCCAGTCATGGCTGGGCTTCTAACGTCCCACTCCTTCATCACCTGATTGACCACCAAATCTGAGTCGCCATAAACCATAAGGCGACGATGCCGAGTGAAATGGCCATGCGCAACCCATACAAGAGTGCTTCATATTCTGCTTCATTGTTGGAGGAATCAAAGTGGATTTGGAGCACATATCTGAGTTTATCTCCTCGGGGGGAAACCAAAACAACCCCAGCACCAGAACCATTTAACATCTTAGATCCATCAAAGAACATGGTCCAATGCTCCGAGTGAACTTGAGTCGGCTGCTGTTGCTCAATCCACTCGGCAAGGAAATCTGCTATAGCCTGGCACTTAATGGCTTTCTTTGCCTCGAATTTGACATCAAGGGGAAGGAGTTCAATCGCCCATTTAGCCACTCGACCAGTTGCATCTCTGTTATGCAGAATCTCTGACAATGGTGCGTCGCTGACGACTGTAATGTCATGATCAGAGAAATAATGAGCAACCTTCTTCATGGTCATGTAGATCCCATATACGAGCTTCTGATAATGAGGGTATCTTTGCTTCGATGGGGTCAAAACTTCAGAGAGATAATACACTGGGCGCTAAACTTTGAAGGCTTTCCCTTCTTCTTCCCGCTCGACCGTAAGTACTGTACTGACGACTTGTCCTGTGGCTGCAATATAGAGCAACAGAGGCTCTTTGCTGATTGGAGCAGCAAGCACCGGCTGGGTGGAGAGCAGAGTTTTTAACTTGGCAAACGCTGCATCCGCTTCTGGAGTCCACTCGAACTTGTCTGCCTTCTTCATCAGTCGGTAAAGGGGCAATGCCTTTTCACCGAGGCAAGAGATGAATCGACTTAACGTGGCCAAGCATCCAGTAAGCTTCTGGACGTCGTGCACACGCACAGGCGTTTCATTCGGAGTATGGTGCCAACTTTTTCTAGGTTAGCGTCGATTCCTCGTTCTGAAACGAGAAAACCGAGTAACTTTCCGCCAGGTACTCCGAATGTGCACTTCGATGGATTGAGCTTGATATCATACCTTCTGAGGTTGGCAAATGTTTCGGCTAGGTCAGTCAATAGGTCGGAACCCTTTTGCGACTTGACCACGATATCATCCATGTATGCTTCCACATTCTGACTGATTTGAGTGAGTAAACACTTTTGAATCATTCTCTTGAACGTGGCTCCGGCATTCTTGAGGCTGAATGGCATGGTGATATAGCAGAAGCACCTGAATGGAGTGATGAAAGCTGTTTTGATTTTGTCAGGTCCATACAGACGGATCTGATGATACCCAGAATAAGCGTCTAGAAAAGACAATCTCTCGCACCCTGTGGTCGAGTCGACAATTTGGTCGATGCGAGGGAGAGGAAAATGATCTTTCGGGCAGGCCCGATTGATATGTTTGAAATCAATGCACATGCGAAGTGAGTTGTCCTTCTTGGGGACCATGACGACATTGGCGAACCACTCAGACTGGTATATCTCTCGAATGAACTCTGCTGCAAGGAGTCGAGCCACCTCCTCGCCAATGGCTTTTTTCTTCTGAACGGCGGACTGTCGAAGATGTTCTTTAACAGGTTTTGCTTTTGAATCGACTCTAAGGCGATGCTCAGCCAGCCCCCTGGGAACACACGGCATGTCAGCTGGCTTCCATGCAAAGATGTCCCAGTTCTCACGGAGGAACTAGATGAGCGCTTCTTCCTATTTAGAGTCGAGTGTTGTGGAAATATGGTTCGGAGCTGCATTGGGGTCAGTCGGGTGGATACGAACTGGCTTCGTCTCACCGGACGACTGAAATGCTGACTCTATGGCGGGCTTCTTGGCCCGCAGTAAATCACTCGGATCTGCATTCTTCTTGTATTCCTCCAGCTCTACCACTGTTATCTGGTCATCCGCAATCTTTGAGCCTTTCTGGAAACACTCTTCTGCTTTCTTCCGGCTGCCAGTGATGGTGATCACGCCTTTGGGGCCAGGCATCTTTAACTTGAGGTACACATAACATGGTCGAGCCATGAAGCGGGCGTAGGCTGGTCTTCCCAAAATAGCGTGGTAGGCGCTTCGGAAATCCACGACTTCAAATGTCAGCTTCTCTTTGCGGAAATGCTTCGAGTCGCCGAACACTACATCCAGAGCTATTTAGTCGAGTGACTCAACCTTCTTTCCTGGGATGACTCCCTGAAAACTCATGTTGCTGGAACTGAGCCTGGACATCGGAATGCCCATTCCCTTGAGCGTCTCTGCATACAGTATATTCAACCCACTGCCGCCATCCATCAATACCTTCGTCAGTCGGGTGCCTTCGACGACTGGGTCGACCACCAGCGCTTGCCTCCCAGGGGTGGCAATGTGAGTAGGATGGTCAGACTGGTCGAAAGTAATGGGAGTTTGTGACCATCTCAGATAGTTTGGTGTCGCCGGGGCGACCATATTGACCTCACGGTTGATCACTTTCAGTCGACTTTTGCTCTCTACATCAGCAAAAATCATCAGAGTGGAGTTGACATGAGGGTACTCTCCATCACTGTCCTCCTTGTCCTCAACCTTATCCGACTCCTTCTCTTTGTCTTTCAGCTGTTTCCCTTGAAACTGCTGGATTAAGAGCCGACACTGGCGAGTGGTATGCTTTGGGTAGATGAAGTTACCCTCTTCGTATTTCTTCGTGTGGATATGACACGGTAGATCCATCATGTCATTACCTTCCTTATCTTTTACCTTCTTGGGGTTCCAAGATCCTTTGGGCTTCCCTTTGAATTTGCCCTGAGTCATGGCCAGAGCCTCTCCAGGAGCAGCTGGCTCGGCCTTCCGCTTTTGCTTCCGACTGGAGTTTCCTTTATCCGACTGACTCGGCTTGTACTTGCCACTCCGGAGTCGGTCCTCTTCTTCGCCATTGGCATACTTGGTGGCTATTTCCATCATCCGACTCAGGGTCATATCTCCAGTTCGACCAAACTTCAGGCTCAACTCTCTGTTCTTGACACCATCTTTGAAGGCGGAGACCGCTTGATGGTCTGACACATTCTCTACAGTATGATGCAAAGTGATCCATCTCTGGATGTAATCTCTCAGTGTTTCACTCGACTTTTGTACACAAACTTGCAGCTCAGTCAATCCGGCAGGTCGCTTGCAAGTTCCCTCGAACGTCCTGACGAACACTCGAGAAAGATCTTCCCAGGTGTAAATGCTGCTAGGAGCTAACTGATTCAACCACGCACTGGCCGAACCTTCTAGCATAAGTGGCAAATGTTTCATGGCCACCTCATCATTACCGCCACCAATCTGAACAGCCACTCGGTAGTCTTCAAGCCAAGTTTCAGGCTTAGACTCTCCGATGAACTTACTCACCCCAGTCGCCAACCTGAAGTTGGGGGGTATCACTGCGGCTCTGATGGCTCTGCTAAAACATTCTGGACCTGAAACATGGACCCGGCTGCTTGTGGGCACATCTCTGTCATGGCCACCTCTATGAGCTCTGTTCCGGTCGACCAAACCTTGCACGATGATGGATCTCGCGTCAAAGCCTGGCTCTCTGGGGTCGACTGGAGCTCTCCGCCCAACACTGAGTTGGCGTTTGTCATCTTGCTGCCGATGGGCGTTAGACCCACTTCTCGGGGGAGGAGTGGGCACTCGACGCATGTCATCACGATCAAATCGATCATCATAGTGGTCCCGCCGGCCTTCACGTCCCACGCGCCTCGGAGGCGACCTTGGACTGTGAGCCGACTGAACAGTATTCGCAGCGACGGATCAACTGTGAATCCTGTTGCACGACTGTGACACAGCTGAATTCTGATCTCTTGCCGCCCGGAGCAAATCTCTGATCTGCATCAAGCCTCTTCCAGCCTCTGACTGAGAGGGCTGAATTGACTTCGCTATATGGGCTGCAGCTGCCAAATTCTGAATTGGGGTTCGATATACCTGAGTCGGTTACGGAAAGAGCTGACGTCGGTTGGAGTTGGTCACTCGTTGACGCGCACGCTCGTCGAGTGCTCGCTGGAGGTTCTCTAGTCGAGTGCGTTCAGCCAGGTTGGCTAAATGCGCCTCTTCCAGGGCACGAGCCTCAGGAGTTTCTCCTGCAATGGGAGTATGCAGGGCATCCATGTTCCAGCGGCGAAGTTCTTCCCTCTGCTGAGAAGTGAGTGGCTCGGGCTGATACTCTTCGTGGGCTTGAGCGGGGTCGCCCCTGTCGTCCATCCCATCGTCGCGGGGGAAACCGGGAGGACTACGAGGCCCATTGACCATCAGGACCTCCGCCGCTGGATCACTGCTATCGCACTCGGATGCAGTCTCTACGGAGCCAGTCGAACAAGCTGTAGAGAGATTCGTCAGGCTCCATTACCGCGACTTGGGTGGTGGCCGATTGGCGAGCCACTGCGTGTCTCACCCATCGCTGGAGCCTCGACCGACCGGAGCGCTTGCGCTGGCGGGAGACAGGGAGGGAGGACAGCGCAGGAGTCGACCGGTATGGGGTCGACGGCTGCCGTAGCAAGACGCCGCGGACACACGCCCGAAAGTGCGTCGCCCCGCGGACGGGGAGCGCGTCGATGTCGAGTGGTGCCTCCTAGAGCAAAGCGGAGTCGTCGGTGATGAAAGCGAGCGCACCGAGACGGAATTCGCGGCCCTCGACCAGAGCTCCGCCAGAAACCATGATGAAGGCGATCGGACAAATTGCAACTTCTCCAAAAAAGTCACTAAGACACCTGCCCTACGGTGGGCGCCAACTGTCGTGGTTCTAAGTATGACAGTAGAATGGGGGGTAGGTATGGAGAGGCAAGATCCTAGCTATGGAGTAGTTGTACACACGAGTGTTTAACGAGTTCAGGCCCTTCTCTGAGGAAGTAAAAGCCCTACATCTCGGAGCCCGGAGGCGGTCGACTGGTTTATGTGTATATGAGTTACAGGGGTGTGAACCCTTCTACCAGTGGAGGGGGTGGCTTATATAGAGGACGCCAGGACCCTAGCCTACCCACGTAGCAGAGGGTTAAAGTACATTAAGGCCGGGCGTTACTGGTAACGCCCTACATAAAGTGTCATCATGACCATTAAGACTACTTAATTAGAGACCGTTTGGATACAGAGTAGATCCTGAACTTCTGATGGTCGAGTGAGTCTTCATGGTCGAGTGTCTTCTAGCCGGTCGACTGGAATCTCTCTTGGTCGAGTGGAGCCTCTCTTGGTCGACTGGAAGGTAGCTTCGTCTAAGGATGTCCTTGGGTATGGTATCCTAGATAGGTCCATGACCCTACCCTAGGTACATAACATCATCAAGCCCATCATTGGAATATACAAGCCAAGTTCTATAATGAAAAATTCCCACTAGTATATGAAAGTGACAACATAGGAAACTCTCTATTATGAAGATCATGGTGCTACTTTGAAGCATAAGTGTGGAAGAAGGATATTAACATTGTCCCTTATCTCTTTTTCTCTCATTTTTTTATTTTGGTGGGCTTCTTTGGCCCTTTTTTTATTTGTGCTTCTTTGGCCTCTTCTATTTTTCATAAATTCCAAAGTCTCATCCCGACTTGTGGGGGAATCATAGTCTACATCATCCTTTCCTCACTTGGGACAATGCTCTAATAATGAAGCTCATCACACTTTTATTTATTTACAACTCAAGGATTACAACTCAATACTTAGAACAACATATGACTCTATGTGAATGCCTTGGCGGTGTACCGGGATATGCAATGATTCAAGAGCGACATGTATGAAATAATTATAAAGGTGGCTTTGCCACAAATACGATATCAACTACATGATCATGCAAAAGCAATATGACAATGATGGAGCGTGTCATAATAAATGTAACGGTGGAAAGTTGCATGGCAATATATCTCGGAATGGCTATGGAAATGCCATAATAGGTAGGTATGGTGGCTGTTTTGAGGGAGATATAAGGAGGTTTATGTGTGATAGAGCGTATCGTATCACGGGTTTTAGATGCACCGGAGAAGTTTGCACCAACTCTCAAGGTGAGAAAGGGCAATGCACGGTACCGTAGAGGCTAGCAATGATGGAAGGGTAAGAGTGTGTATAATCCATGGACTCACATTAGTCATAAAGAACTCATATACTTATTGCAAAATTTTATTATCCCTCGAAGCAAAGTACTACTACGTATGCTCCTAGGGTAAGGGTTGGTAGGAGTTAACCATCGCGCGATCCCTACCTCCACACATAAGGAAGGCAATCAAAGAGCACCCCATGCTACAAATTTGTCACACAACTTTTACCATACGTGCATGCTATGGGACTTGCCAACTTCAACACAACTATTTCTTAATTCCATAATTACCCAACTAGCATGACTCTAACATTACCACCTTTATATCTCAAAACAATTATCAAGTATCAAATTGATCATAGTGTTCAATGCACTCTATATGATAGTTTTTATTATACCGAACTTGGATGCCCATCATATTAGGACTAATTTTATAACTAAAGCAAATACCATGCTGTTCTAAAATACTCTCAAAATAATATAAGTGAAGCATGAGAGATCAATAATTTCTACAAAATAAAAACCACCGTTGTACTCTAAAAAGATATAAGTGAAGCATTAGAGCAAAATTGTCTAGCTCAAAAGATATAAGTGAAGCACATAGAGTATTCTAATAAATTCCGATTCATGTGTGTCTCTCCCAAAAGGTGTGTACATCAAGGATGATTGTGGTAAACTAAAAAGCAAAGACTCAAATCACACAAGACGCTCCAAGAAAAACACATATCATGTGGTGAATAAAAATATAGCTCCAAGTAAAGTTACAGATAGACGAAGACGAAAGAGGGGATGCCTTCCGGGGCATCCGAAAGCTTAGGCTTTCGGTTGTCCTTGAATTTTACCTTGGGGTGCCCTAGGCATCCCCAAGCTTAGGCTCTTGCCACTCCTTATTACGTAGTCTATCAAATCTTGACCCAAAACTTGAAAACTTCACAACACAAAACTCAACAGAAAATCTCATGAGCTCCGTTAGTGCAAGAAACCAAACCACCACTTTAAGGTACTGTAATGAACTCATTATTTATTTATATTGGTGTTAAATCTACTGTATTCCAACTTCTCTATGGTTCATACACCCCGATACTAGCCATAGATTCATCAAAATAAGCAAACAACACACGAAAAACAGAATCTGTCAAAAACAGAACAGTCTGTAGTAATCTGTAACTTTCGGATACTTATGTAACTATAAAAATTCTACCAAAATAGTAAGTCCTAGGAAATTTATCTATTAATCGTCTGCAAAATGAATCAACTTAAAATCACGTTTCTGTTATTTATTAAAATTATTCTTGTACGCGTAGAAGTTTCTGTTTTTCAGCAAGATCAAATTAACTATCACCCAAGATGATCCTATAGGTTCTACTTGGCACAAACACTAATTAAAACATTAAACCAAATCTAAACAGAGGCTAGATGAATTATTTAATACTAAACAGGAGCAAAAAGTAAAGAACAAAAATAAAATTGGGTTGCCTCCCAACAAGCGCTATCGTTTAACGCCCCTAGCTAGGCATAAGATTTCAACGATGCTCACATGAAAGATAATAATTGAAACACAAAGAGAGCATCATGAAACATGTGACAAACACATTTAAGTATAACATACTTCCTATGCATAGGCATTTTATAAGCAAGCAAATTATCAAGGCAAGCAAAAACTACCATATGCAAGGAAGAAGAGAGAAACAATAGCAATCTCAACATAACGAGAGGTAATTTAGTAACATGAAAATTTCTACAACCATATTTTCCTCTCTCATAATAATTAAAGTAGGATCATAAGCAAATTCAACAATATAGCTATCACAAAACATATTCTTAACACGATCCACATGTATGCAAAGTTGACACTCTTCCAAAATAGTGGGATTAACATTAACTAAAGTCATGACCTCTCCAAACCCACTTTTATCAAAAACTTCATAAGATTGAACATTCTCCAAATATGTGGGATCTAAAGTTGACACTCTTCCAAACCATTTCAATATTATTTCAAACATTATTATCAATCTCATATTCATCATGGGGCTTAAATAAATTTTCAAGATCATAAGAAGAATCACCCCAATCATGGTCATTGCAACAAGTAGTAGACATAGCAAAACTAGCATCCCCAAGCATAGGATTTTGCATATTATTAGCAAAATTGACATCAAGAGAATTTATAGTAACGTCATTGCAATCATGCTTTTCATTGAAGGAAATACCAAGTATGGGTGCAATACCAACGATCTCATGTTTAACATAAGGAACTATAGCAAATTCATCTTCATAAATATTGGCATCATGGCCACAAGAATAGCAAGCATCATGTTCATCAAGGGATATTTCAATCAAATCATCAGAATCATTATCTATAGATTCATGAATATCATTATTTTCTTCCAAAGCAACAGTCATTCTCTCAATAAATTCTTTGACATAGACATTATGAGCATAGTTTTCATAGCAATATTTAAGTATGTCAAAATTTTCAGATTCGTAGAGAGTAATATCATACTTTTCAATCAAAGAGGCAACTTCATAAGCACCCTTAAAAGCAACAAATTACTCAAATTGTTCGATATCATAGTAACTATAGACACCCTTTGCATAAGAAGAAAAGATTTCATTCATTAAACTCACATAGGTAGTGAAGGTGTTTTTTTGGGTTCTTAGAGCAACAAGTAAAATCATAAATTTCACAAAGATTCCAAGCATAATGTATCAATTTGTTTATTTGATCCCATAAGAGTCTCCCTTTTTTAGACAAACGATGACGCACAAAATGAGCATGATCATCTAAAGATTTCCCATCAACTAGGCTAGTTGGGGTTTCAGCACGATCGCATAAGGATCGAAGATGATCCAAGTAGAACACTTTAAGTGGATCCATATCAATAGATTTTTATCAAGCAAAGATGCAAGCAAATAGAAGGCACATGGAAACACAAACAAAAAGACATACGGGAAGAAGGCGCAGAAAAGGCAAAGGTGAAGTGGGGGAGAGGAAAACGAGAGGCAAATGGCAAATAATGTAATGCGAGGGATAAGAGTGTGTGATGGGTACTTGGTATGTCTTGACTTGTGCGTAGACTCCCCGACAATGGCGCCAGAAATCCTTCTTGCTACCTCTTGAGCACTTCGTTGGTTTTCCCTTGAAGAGGAAAGGGTGATGCAGCAGAGTAGCGTAAGTATTTCACTCAGTTTTTGAGAACCAAGGTATCAATCCAGTAGGAGGCTACACGCAAGTCCCTCGTTCCTACACAAACAAATAAGAACCTCGCAACCAACGCGTTAAAGGGGTTGGCAATCCCTTCACGACCACTTGCACAAGTGAGATCTGATAGAGATAATAATAAAAAAAATATTTTTGGTATTTTTATGATGTAGATTGAAAAGTAAAGATTGCAAAATAAAGTAGATCGGAAACTTATATGATGGAAAATAGACCCGGGGGCCATAGGTTTCACTAGTGGCTTCTCTCAAGATAGCATAGGTATTACGGTGGGTGAACAAATTACTATCGAGCAATTGATAGAAAAGTGCATAGTTATGAGAATATCTAGGCATGATCATGTATATAGGCATCACGTTCGCGACAAGTAGATCGAAATGATTCTGCATCTACTACTATTACTCCACACATCGACCGCTATCCAGCATGCATCTAGAGTATTAAGTTCATAAGAACAGAGTAGCGCATTAAGCAAGATGACATGATGTAGAGGGATAAACTCAAGCAATATGATATAAACCCCATCTTTTTATCCTCGATGGCAACAATACAATACGTGCCTTGTTGCCCCTTCTGTCACTGGGAAAGGACACCGCAAGATTGAACCCAAAGCTAAGCACTTCTCCCATGGCAAGAAAGATCAATCTAGTAGGCCAAACCAAACTGATAATTCCAAGATACCTGCAAAGATAACCAATCATACATAAAATAATTCAGAGTAGATTCAAATATTTCTCATAGATAAACTTGATCATAAACCCACAATTCATCGGATCTCGACAAACACACCGCAAAAAGAGTTACATCGAATAGATCTCCAAGAAGATCGAGGAGAACTTTGTATTGAGATTCAAAGAGAGAGAAGAAACCATCTAGCTAATAACTATGGACCCGAAGGTCTGTGGTAAACTACTCACACTTCATCGGAGAGGCTACGATGTTGATGTAGAAGCCCTCCATGATCGATTCCCCCTCCGGCGAAGCGCCGGAAAAGGCTCCAAGATGGGATCTCATGGGTACAGAATGTTGCGGTGGTGGAAACTGGGTTTCGTGGTGCTCCTGTATGTTTTCAGGGTATGTAGATATATATCGGCGAAGGAAGTCGGTCAGGGGAGCCACGAGGGGCCCACGAGGGTGGGGGCGTGCCCACCCCCCTAGGGCGCGCCTCCCTGCCTTGTGGCTTCCTTGTGCGTTTCTTGACATCCACTCCAAGTCTCCTGGATTGCGGTTGTTCCAAAAAAACTCTCCTGAAGGTTTCATTCCGTTTGGACTCCGTTTGATATTCCTTTTCTGCGAAACACTGAATTAGGAAAAAAACAACAATTTGGGCTGGGCCTCCAGTTAATAGGTTAGTCCCAAAAATAATATAAAAGTGCTTAGTAAAGCCCATTAAACATCCAAAACAGGTAATAAAATAGCATGGAACAATCAAAAATTATAGATACGTTGGAGACGTATCACTCCCGTACTCAAACAGCTACCCCGCACGACACCTCCTAGCCAATAAAAAGGGGGGCGTGTGGCACCACATAAATGGTAAGTAGAACACCCACGGTTTCAACAATACTTGTGTTTCTGATTGTAACGTGGCAACACTTGTTCCAAAATGACTTTGTTGATTGCTAATGTGTGCGCCTTTGCAAGTCAGACAAAAAATTTACCACAACATGTTGGTGCCATGTCATGACACCATGCCAAGTTTCATGAATTTTAGGCGAGTTTTGGATTTAAGGGAATTTGAAAACCAAGTTTCTTGATGTTTTCGACTGAACCAAGACGCCCAAATGTTTGAATTCCATTTCCATTTCTT
This sequence comes from Triticum dicoccoides, assembly GCF_002162155.2. Classification (NCBI taxonomy): domain Eukaryota; kingdom Viridiplantae; phylum Streptophyta; class Magnoliopsida; order Poales; family Poaceae; genus Triticum; species Triticum dicoccoides. Next base: position 403,960,289 of record NC_041381.1, on the reverse strand, counting down.
TCATGGGACCTAGAAATTCGCCCAAGTACACATAAATGATTTTTCAACTAACTTTGGCACACTGGAGCATGTGCTTGTAGTTCAAATTTGAATTATGTGCATTAAATGCCAGGAAACTCAATTAATGTATAAAAAGGCCAAACGAACCCGGAACAATTCCAAAATTTAGCACGAAACTCCTATTGGTCTAAGCTGCCTGTGTAAAAAAATCAAGGTGGGAGACGGCAATGTATGTTGTTTCACACACGGAGGTGACACATTTCCCCTCGGAAGGACGAGCCTTCTTGAGAGAAGCTCTGGTTTGCAAGAAGCTTATACCAAAGCTTGTCCCAATTCGGCCAAAAAAATTACCACAACATGTTGGTGCCATGTCATGACATCATGCCAAGTTTCATGATTTTCATGCGTGTTTTGGATTTACAGGAATTAAAAACCAAGTTTCTCAATATTTTTGCCTGAGCCATGATGCCCAGATGTTTAAATTTCATTCCCATTTCTTGCATGGGACCTAGAAATTCACTAAAGGACACCCATGTGATTTTTCAACCAACTTTGGTGCACTGGAGGATGTGCTTGTAGTTCAAATTTTAATTATGCACATTAAATACCCAGAAACTCAATTAATGTATAAAAATGCCAAACGAACCCGGAATAACTCCAAATTTTAACACGACACTCATATAGTTCTATGTTGCCTCTGTAAAAAAACAAGGTGGGAGGAAGTGTATACCGTTTCGCACACAAAGGTGACACGTTCCCTCTCGAAACCACGAGTCTTCTTGAGAGAAGCTCTGGTTTGCAAGAAGCTTATACCAAAACCTGTCCCAATTCGGCCAAAAAATTTACCACAGCATGTTGGTGCCATGAAACGACACCATGATGTTCAGGCGAGTTTTGAATTTACAGGAATTTAAAAACCCAAGTTTCTCAATGTTACCAGCCGAGCCACGACGCCCAGATGTTTGAATTTCATTCCTATTTCTTGCATGGGACATAGAAATATACCCAAGGATACACATGTGATTTTTCAACCAACCTTGGTGCACTAGAGCATGTGCTTGTAGTTCAAATTTGAATTATTCACATTAAATGCCCAAAGACTCAATTAATGCATAAAATGGGCCAAACAAACCCGAAGTAATTCCAGGTTTTAACACGACCCTCCTATAGTTCTATGTTTGCTCTGTAAAAAATCAAGAGGGCGGCAGCGTAAGTCATTTCACGCACAAAGGTGAGACGTTCCCTCTCGAAACCAACACCTTCTTGAGAGAAGCTCCAATTTGCAAGAAGCTTATACCAAACCTTGTCCCAATTTGGCGAATTTTTTATGACAACATGTTGGTGCCATGAAATGACACCATGCCAAGTTTCATGAATTTCAGGCGAGTTTGGGATTTACAGGAATTTAAAAACCAAGTTTCAATGTTTCCGGTCGAGCCAAAACGCCCAAATGTTTGAATTTCAATCCCATTCTTGCATGGGACCTATAAATTCACCCAAAGACACACATGTGATTTTTCAACAAACTTTGGTGCACTGGAGCATGTGCTTGTAGTTGAAATTTGAATTATGCACATTAAATGCCTAGAAACTCAATTAATGCATAAAAATGCTAAACGAACCTGGAATAATTCCAAATTTTAACATGACACTCATATAGTTGCATGTTCACTATAAATAAATGTTCTAGAAATTCAAACACCATCCTTTCCCTCCGTAACACCATTTTGTCTTTCAAAACAGAATGAAAAAATCAGGTATACCACAAATAGTTTACTAGCAAGAATCATGTGGGATGCGTTATAAAATAACTTGGCGCATCGTCTAGTCTAGCTTACTCAGGAAGATTCGTCGTCTACAGTCCACCGTCGTGCTTGAACCACACTTGCGGGCCAGTTTCTCGCGGCACCGAGTGAAATTTTTCTGGCACCGCGGAAATATCTATCTCCCCCCACCAAAAGCCACATTTCCACTGTTCCTCCTTACTTCCCAAGTTCAAACCTTCATTGTTGGTTACTAGCAGTGCTGCCTCCTCATCGGCGAACCTTCTTCTTGCAGCGCCCCTCCTCGCCGGCGACCCTTCTTCTTGTTGCGCGCCCTTGTCGATATGCTCAGGTAATCCATACCCCACCCACACCCTCCTCCTCCTTCCCTATCCCGCATGGCCCGATCGACAACGCCACACCTTTTGCCTGAATCACTGGCCTCGTCCTCCAATTAAGTGCCACCCACAACCATTTTGCATGCAGTATAATGTGGATCTCAGTAGCATCTGGCAGCAAAGAAGCAAATTGCGGCCGCACGCGCGGGCGAGGTTGCTATGGCTGCCATGCGTGTCGACCGCTAGATCTTGGAGGAGCAGCTCGTCTTCGAGGCCACCGTCAACACCGCCACATTGTTGTCTACTTTAAAATACAGTTCGTGCTATTTTCTCGAGGTCAACGCTAGTGCCTTCTAGTGATTTGTCCTCTGTAATGTTAACATGCAATCTAATATTCTAAAATATAATGTTCAGTTAATAGTTTGGTCCAACAATTGGTACATTTCATAGTACTGTTCTCAAGCATTCTTGGTTTCGTTAACTGTCTTATCTTCTAGTATGTGTTCTATTCTGCAATGTCGTCCTCAATTCACTATTTTGGTTCATTTGGTCTGCTGTCTAGTTAACTATTTGGTTCAGTTCTGCAATTTGATTTTCATTTGTTGTGGGTACAATTTTGTATTGTTATGCATGTGAGAAACAAATCAAATTTGGCTGTACACAATACATATTCTACTGATAGTATGGAAACTCTCAGTTAACCTGATCAACATCTTCCTTATATGTGTTGCAGGGAAACAATGGTAGGCACTACGGTTTACCATCGAGGTTTGCTCATGCATGGTCCTTTCACTAATAGCACATTATTGTGCATTTGCAGGAATCATTCTAATATTTAGGTTTCTTACAATTTGGTCTTTCACATGTAGGTTCTGCTGTCAAAGGCTTAGACCCACTGTTCAACCCATTTTGCATATGGAGAAATGAGATGTCCATGAATATCAGTCAAGTCAAGAAACTCAGAAAGATTTGTACGATAAAGAAACTTGCGATGATTAACAGCAAGATCTTTGTTTTCACAATGAAGAAGACATTAGTCAACTATAGGATGGTACTAATTCTTTTACCTTGTTTCTACCCCTTGTGCCATTTCAAAATTTATAATAGCGATTTATGCATATCTTTGTCTTTAGTACTTTCAAAGTAGTTCACCGACGATTACCTCTCAAACCACCTTCATAATCGAGAAGCAAGGAAGGTATTCATTCAAAACCCAGGGGTACAATATCGAAGTCTTCCTGAAGAGGACGAAGGTTGGGCGGGCAATTATCCATAGCCACTGGCCTAAAGTTGCAAGGACATTCAACATCACTGAAGGCTCAATATTCGTCTTCCGCTTCTGCAGTTTCCCAGATGAGATTCATCTGTCTATTTATCGTGTATGTTGCTACTTTCCAAAGGTTTTCAATGTTGTATGTGAAACTTGGTGCTGTTGTGTAATGGCATAGCTAGCTATATCCCTCTTTGGTGTAACTAAGTGCTGAAGCTATCTAATGTAAATCGATTATGAAATCATGGTTGCCATTATACAGATATGAAATATCTAGTGTGTTTTATAAGAATGTCAATTTGATGACTACATGGATTATCAATAATAGGCTAATTACCCTGCTTATTGGGGTTTTCTATTGCGGACGGTTACTCTGACAACACCATGGGCGATGAACTCAAACAACCCACACAATTTCTAGAAAGTAGGCATGTTGGATCAACTAACAATCACATACGGCTTCCGGCAGAGAACTGTTTGCGTTAGGCCACCTTGCACAAACGTTTCCACACAAAAAACTGTATGTGATATACATACGAACAGAAACATTTTTCTAGGATTCACTGTGTGGGATGTACGTATGAACGGAAATGATTGGGCTTTGATGCATCGCTCGATCACACACGAGCTCATTTTGCCCCGCGTGTGTGGCCGGAGGGCATATCCCTGACGGTTTCTAGGTCATGTTGGAAGGACCCCCCCCCCCTATCACACACACTCACTAGGCGACGGTTTAAAACTTTGTTGTGGAGAGGGGGTAAAAACCATCTGTATAGCACATCTCTGTACTAGTGCAAGCTCAAGAAGAGATCCAGGCAGCTGCAGCAGCAAAAGCAGCACAAGAGGCATCAGCATCCAATGCCCCCATAGCCAACCTAAAGATGAAGAATGATCAAATGGCATATCTGCTTGATGCAACACTGAGAATTGAGCGAAGTCTGGCCAACCTAGCCAAAAACCAAGAAAGCTTAGAGCGGCTAGTTGAGAACAAGATGTATAATCTTAATGTCAAGATCGCTAAGGTACAGTCTATAGTGGAGAAGCTCAGAAATGATGCTGACAGTGGAGATGATAGACCGATGACTGACAGGTTTCAGACAGTACCCAGGGCACCTAGATCTTCAGTCATGCCAGTTGCAGACATGAGGACCACTCACTTTGCACCTGCTGCTACTGCTACAGCGCCACCTCCAGTCTCTACTCCACCAGTCCAGCCTACGTCAGATGAAGCTTTTGCAGACGCACTTCTCTCCATGCCATCTATGCACACCGGAGCCACCAGCCAGAAGTCACCTTCAGGAGCTGTCGAGGATCGCGCCTGGAGAGACGCATAGCTCTATACCTTTTTGAACTTTTTGGTACTTGTTGCCAAAGGGGAGAAATTGTATAGATCGTCAAGCTTCGAGAGAGAGTGTCTCGCTTTTGCTCGTTGATTTTCTTGAGTTCTTACTACTATTTCCGTTTGATTTATGTTACTTTGTACGTTATGTGTGTGCGATACTATGTTTATCTTATGTGATTGATCATACTATGCTTCATGTGATGCTTAATGTCTATCCTTATCATTATTTGTGTATGATCATTCACTTATGTTTTTTGGTGATGCATGCTTATTATTTCACTCATATCATTTTGTGCACTCCACCAAGTTGTATGTGACATGGAAGAGTGACCCATGATCATAATCGATTATGCATTTGCATTCAAACGCAAATTTTTAATAATGCACAAATTTAGGGGGAACCCTTTCTTATCAACTACTTTTCAAAGCAACGACATATTTCATTCATTTAATCATTTGTTGAAGCTTTGATCTATATGTTGTCATCAATTACCAAAAAGTTGGAGATTGAAAGTGTAACTAATCCCCGAGTGATTTTGGTAATTCATAATAACATATATCTCATTGAACTGATGTCCATTCAAGATAAATATTTTAGGATGTTCAGTGATTGGCATGGCTTGGACTAGAGATGTGGACCCCTCAAAAATTTAGGACAAAGATTGGCTAAAGCACAAGACTCTACATTTTTGTTTAAGTGATCCAAGATCACACTGAGTCCATAGGAAAGCCAATACTATTAAAAGGGGATGAGGTGTTTCTTAATGATCTATTTTCTCAAGTGCTTAGTGATAATGCTCCAAAACCCTCAGCCACTTTCTCTATCCAAATATGTCCAAACCCTAATTTCCAACTCGGCCCCACCGAAATTTCCCATCTGGAGCCATCGAGTTCATCTGGACTTAGTCACTGCCAAAACCCTAACAATTCAGTTCCACCGATACGGATCTCGGTCCCACCAAGATCGCCTTGCCAGCTTTCTGTTGCTTGTTGCAATTGTTTCGGTCCCACTGTGATGTTGCCATTGGTATCACCGAGATGGCTTGACTAATTCTCTGTTGCCTTGTTGCTTCACTTCGGTCACACCGACATGATGAAATAGGAGCCACCAAGATGAGGTTTTCCCTAAGCCCTAGCACATCGGTCCCACTGAGTTGTCCAGTCGGTCCCACCGAGATTCCTAACGTTCATATTTTAGCACAAATCGGTGCCATTGAGTTTTTTGATCGGTACCACCGAGATGGGTCAAAAGTGACGGAAATATGCCCTAGAGGCAATAATAAAATGGTTATTATTATATTTCCTTAATCATGATAAAGGTCTATTATTCATGCTAGAATTGTATTGACCGGAAACTTAAATACATGTGTGGATACATAAACAAATACCGTGTCCATAGGGAGCCTCTACTAGACTAGCTCATTGATCAAAAGATGGTTAAGGTTTCCTAACCATAGACATGAGTTGTCATTTGATAACGGGATCACATCATTGGGAGAATGATGTGATGGACAAGACCCATCTATTAGCTTAGCATAGATCGTTCGGTTTATTGCTATTGCTTTCTTAATGTCAAATACATATTCCTTCGACCATGAGATCATGCAACTCCCGGATACCGAAGGAATACCTTGTGTGCTATCAAACATACCAACATAACTGGGCGATTATAAAGATGCTCTACAGGTATCTCCGAAGGTGTCTGTTGAGTTGGCGCGAATCAAGATTGGGATTTGTCACTCCATGTACCGGAGAGGTATCTCTGGGGCCTCTCGGTAATATACATCACCAGAAGCTTGCAAGCAAAGTGACTAAGGAGTTAGTTGCAAGATGATGTATTATGGAATGAGTAAAGAGACTTGTCGGTAACGAGATTGAACTAGGTATAGAGATACCGACGATCAAATCTCGGGCAAGTAACATACTAACAGACAAAGGGAATTATGTATGTTGTCATAAAGGTTCAACCGATAATAGATCTTCATGGAATATGTAGGAATCAATATGGGCATCCAGGTGCCGATATTGGTTATTGACCAGAGAGGTGTGCCGGTCATGACTACATAATTCCCGAACCCGCAGGGTCGCACGCTTAACGTTCATTGACGCTAGAGTAGTATTGGGATATTTGATGAGTGGTAACCAAATGTTGTTCGGAGTCTCGGATGAGATTCCGGACATCACGAGCAGTCTTCAAATAGTCAAGAGGTAAAGATTTATATATGGGAAGTCATATTTTGGGTTTCGGAAAAAGTTGTAGTTTTTCGGTATTGTATCGGGAAGCTTCCAGAAGGTTCCGGAGGATTTCGGAGGGGTCCGGAAGTCCAAAAGTGGGTCCACCATGACCCAAGGGCTAGCATGGGCTGCGAAGAGGCTCCCTGGACTTATGGGGCTAGGGGCACCAAGCACTCAAAAATCCCATGTGGCTAGGGAAAGCAAAAAAGGAAGGAGTCCTAGTAAGAATAGGATTGGACTTGGAGTCCCAATCCTCTCCCCCTTAGCTGCGCCCTAGGGCTTGGAGCGGTTGTTTCCCATGCCCCTCCGCCTATATATAGAGGGGAGGGGGCGCCCCAAGAGGACACACCAAGCCCTTGGCGCCCCTCTTGAAGGAAATATGCCCTAGAGGCAATAATAAAGTTGTTATTTATATTTCCTTATATCATGATAAATGTTTATTATTCATGCTAGAATTGTATTAACCGGAAACTTAGTACATGTGTGAATACATAGACAAAACATAGTGTCCCTAGTATGCCTTTACATGACTAGCTCGTTAATCAAAGACAGTTATGTTTCCTAACCATAGTATGCCTCCACGATCGCAGGTAATCATGACTCATTTCTGCATGCAGGGACTCGTCAAATCGAGCAGCTGCCGAGGCAGCATGGGGAAGGGAGACACCCACGTCCAATCAACCGCCACGCAGCGCCCAAGGCCGCCGACTGTTGGGGCCCGTGGTGCTCCGCACTTGCCCTTTTGCTTCTCTGCTAAGCCAAGTCCAAGGCGCCTTGGGCCCGGGGGCTACTGTCAGCTTTCTGGGAACGGGGGTCCCCAGACTTGCCTATCTGCGGCCTGCGGCATGGCTCAAGTGGTGGCCCGGTACGGCTCATCTTCATCAACTCAAGCTCAAGACCCTCGCGAGGGGCCAAGCCTCGCGGGGCGGATGACACAACGCTTCCTCAGGAGCGGCCTCACCAGGCAGGCTCGCCAGGAGGCGGAGAGATCAAGGCAAGGGTACCTCGTGAGGTGCTTGTGACATAAGCCATGATGATCAAGACCAGGCGGGCGCTAGGCGGGCGCCGGCTTGTGGAGTGTCCTTGTTTCCTCTTTGGTGCAAAGGGGGCAAGCACATGTGCGGAGTACCGAGGCATCAGGCAAAGGTTACCATTTCAGTGCAACGAGACCAAGACCAGCAGAGCGGCGGGACAGAGGTCACCGTGGAGCCCAAGATGGCGTCATCGCCAGTGCGTTTGGCAGCCAAAGACCGACTTTAGTCAGGATAACTTGTACTAGATGTTCCACTTCAAACTGGCCGTTGTTGGCGCCCTTCCCACTCAATATTTGGGAAGAGGACCAGGGCCTGTATAAATAGGGCTAGCCACCACAGTAGAAGGCATCTCATCCAGAGCCATCGAGAGCGGATCGAATCCTTCTCAAGCAACCACCACCACAAGAACACCTCTCGCGAGGCTGTTCTTCCCTTGTACTGTTCATCATCAGCCCCTGAGGCAATCCACCACACCACACACTGGAGTAGGGTATTACACCACAACGATGGCCTGAACTAGTATAAATCTTGTGTTCCTTGTGTTGTTCATCGTGGATCGGTAGGGGGAAGATGTTCGTGCGCATCCCAGAGTTCGAACCTTAAGGGTTTTGCCGGAACCCGATATCCGACATTTGGCGCGCCAGGTAGGGGTGCGCCGGAATCTTTCTTCCGCGGTTCCGCGTTCAATCGTTCGTCGCATTCATGGCTGACGCTCGCCGAGCTCGCGCCGAGCATCGGGCTGCTCTCGCCGCCCACGTCGCCCAGACGGATCCCGTCGGTGGGCCTCCGTGTCGTTCCCCGTCGCATGCCGCCCACGCCACCACTGGCCCGGCGGGGAACAAGTAGCACGCGTCGTCGCTGCATCCCTTGGTGCGGCGGGAAGGCCGCACCGCCACCCCGTCGCTAACTCCGGCTGGTTCGTCGTCACACGCCCGTCGCGCTCCCACGGATGCGCATGCCGCCTTGCTCCTGGCGTGTGAGCTCCTGCACTACCGTCCCATCGACGACCTCTACGAGGAGTGGCTCGCTCGCATCACCGAGCTCGTCAGTGCCGCAGGGGGCTCCCCTGCACCGTCCCTCTCGCTTCATCACCCTCCATCCTGCACGGGTCATGCAGCTCAGGAGGTGCCTCCGCCACCTCCTCCCCAAGAAGGCGCCCTGGCTCCAAGGCGCGCGGCCCCTGGACGAGACCCACCGCGTCTAGCGCCCGCGTGACAAGAAAGGAGCTACCAAGAAATCCCTCGTCCCCAAGAAGGTGCTTGCGTGCTCCCTGCACCGGCATGCCATGAACACATCGCTGCGCCAGCACCTCAAGACCCCGCGTTGCCCCTGGCGGCGGCGCGTGGGGACCCCCAGGAGCAAGCCCCGCGTTAGCAAAGTGCTCCAGTGGCCACCGCAGGCTGCCGCGCCTTCACCACTGAGCTATGCAGTGTCGCCTGGCCGGGAAAGTTCAAGCCGGATCTGCCTCCCTGCTATGATGGCACTGCTGACCACGCGGAGTTCCTGCAGCTCTACGAGCTGGGCATCGAAGCGTCCAATGGATACAAAAAGGTCATGGTGAATTGATTTCCCATGGCGCTCAAAGACGGTGCCCGCACCTGGCTCCTGAACCTGCCTCCCGGCATGATCTCCTCCTGGGACGATATGCGCACCCGCTTCATCGCCAACTTCCAGGGCACTCGCGACCGTCCTCCAGTCATGGGCGACTTGTGCTGCATCAAGCGGCAACCTAGAGAGACCCTGCAGAAGTACATCCAGCGCTTCAACAGTGCTCGCCTAAAAATTCCCAAGGTAACCGAGGAGGCCATCATCTCAGCGTTCTCTGATGGTGTCCGTGACGTCAAGATGAAGGAGGAGCTGGCTATCCACGAGGATTTGTGCACATCTCTGGAGCTATTCAACCTGGCGACCAAGTGCGCAAGGGCTAAGGAGGGATGCCTCTCCCTTCTCGAGCTCCCAGCCGCTGACCCAGAAGAGAAGAAAGCCAAGGCCAAGGACGTGAAGCGCAAAGGGGCAGTTGTGCTCGCAGCAGAGCCAGACACAAAGCGCGGCAGGGACCAGCCGAAGTCGTCCAAGGGTAGCCGGTACTGCGTGTACCACGACCTCCACACCCACAACACCAACAAATGCCAAGAGCTAAGGGCCATGCGAGAAGGACGTGTCGGTCGGTGCCCCAAGCGCAGCGATCGGGGCTATGGCCGAGGAGGAGGAAGAGGTGGAGGATGATGGGACGACCATGGCCCTCGCTAAGGGTGGCGTGACCGACCTCGCGAGGACCGCTGGCAGGACCAGCCTCGCGAGGGGGCTTGAAGGGATTAGCCTCGTGAGGATCGCCCGCAAGGCAATGCAGGACTTCCTGCTCTGCCACCACCACCAAGAAGGAATGACGACCATCATCAGGACAAGGGGGCTGGGGGCTTCCAGGAGCCATGTGCTATCGATTCCATCTTGGGCGGTGCCCAGGCCCCAGCCTCTCAGCGCATCTTCAAGCAGTTTGCTCACGAGGTGAATGCAGCCCTCCCCAAGCTCGAGGCCACGCGCCCTCTCAGGTGGTCCACGTGCGCCATCATGTTCAGCTCAGCGGATCAACTCAAGTGTGCAGCCATAGCCGATGTCCTCCCAATTCTCTGTTCCCCAGTCATTAGCAATGTGCAAGTTACCAGGACCCTCATTGATGGCGGCGCAGGACTCAACGTTCTGTCCGTCGAGACATTCAACAATCTCCAAGTGTCGTATGACCAGCTTCAGCCGACCAAGCCTTTCTCAGGAGTCACTGATGGTTCCACCACTTCGATAGGGCAGGTCTGCCTCCCTGTCACCTTTGGACAGTGCAAGAACTACCAGACCGAGCTCATCGACTTCGACGTTGCCCACATTCGCCTGCCGTACAATGCCATCCTTGGGTATCCAGCCCTGGCCAAGTTCATGGCAGTGACTCACCATGGTTACAATGTCCTCAAGATGTCGGGAAGCGGCGGAGTCATCACAGTCCCCTATGAAGAGAAGGATGCGGTGTGCTCTCTCGAGCATGCCTTCCAAGCCACATCAATCGAGGACCCAGACAGCAAGAGTGGGAGCCTTCCCGGGGCAGCTCCCAAGAAGAAGAAGACATGACCTAGCTCAAGGACTCAGGAGGCAGGCACCTCTGGAGGCACCGCGCCAGGATCTGCGCCCATCCAAGGGGAGCCTCCCTCCATAGCATAGGAAGGTGCGCCCGGCGCCCTCCTCGGGCAAGGCTCGGGGGCTCTCTCCTGGAGGGCCATTGACTTTGCCAAGATCACGAGGGAGGCGCTCGGGCACCACTTGGAGGCGTGCTTCGCGGCACGTGTCCCTCAAGAAGGCATGAGGGAAGGAGGGACCAACCCTCAGGAGTTCATCACCAAGGTCACTCAGGAGCTGCAGGAATCGAGAGTCATGCACGACAACCGCCGCCTACCCGGCGTAGCCCCCCATCCAGGCGAGGATGGAGGGCTGCGCGTCTGCATCGACTACCCAGGGCTCAACCGAGTCGCGTCTCAGGAGCGTTTCTGGCCTTCGCACGCGGGACACTGCGAGGGTCCACCTCACAGCTATGTTCGCATGCCTTTTGGCCAGCCAAACGCGGCTGCTGCTCACCATCGCCTGATGAGGAGCATTCTGGAGGCTCAGGTGGCCAGGCATCGCGCGTTCCTGGAGGAGATGGAGATGGACCTTGAGGAGCCGCCCGGACCTCTAGAGCCTCCCGAGGCTCAGGGCCCCGAAGGCTCGTGAGGATTGGCTTCTTCACCACTTGTCGCCAGCTACTCCAACACTCGCTCTGCAATGATATCGGGTGACATCTTTCAAGTTTTATTTCAGCTGGGAGCACCCTCAGGGCTGCATCATTCCTAGGTCGCGTGGGTCTGTCCCCACGGCAAGTATCCGTTTTGCTTATGTCTTTAGCTTACCTTGTGGGGGTGCCCCTCGGGTTGCATCATCCCCAAACCGCTCGGGCCTGACCCAGTGGCATGTGTCTTTCCTGCATCTATCTAAGCTGATTTTCTCTTTGCGGCTAACCTGCCTATGATAATCGCCTCCTCGGTCGACACCTACCTTTGGAGCCGCTCGCTCTGGCATGACGCTTGTGCATGGGTCCGTCCCTGCAACGTCAACAAATCTGAGTGGTCGAGCTCTAGCTGCGGCAGCCCCGCAAGGCGCTACCTCACCAGGCCCTCAGTGCCCTCATCACTCCCTCGGAGCAACCAATGGCTAGTCGGCAATCGTAATGGTAGTCCTTGTTTTCCTCGTGTTGGTTTACAGGGTCCACCTAAGGAATAACGTGGGGGGCGCGATCCCGCTCTCTCTCTCTCACCCGTGCAATCCGCTCGCGCATTGAAAGGGGGCTCCTGAGCATCGCGACTCAGGAGTTCTTACTAGCTCTCCAGCCATCACCCCCTGGCCTTGTCCATGGCATCGCGACCTGGCATACCAACGGCGACTGAGCTCGCTCGAGGGCCGATACCTGAGGACGTAGAGCACGAAGGAAAGTGCAGGGAAGAGAGGAGAAGCTCACGAAGGCCTGACCCAGCAACATCCCAGCTGCCGACACGCAGGTCCGGCACCTCGCTAAGGAACGTCCATGAGCTCTCGAGATAAGTCACGCTCCTGGAACAGCTAATCAACGCGACACCAAACCCTCACTTAATGCCGCTCTGTGACGGCAATGTTGCATTTCTTTCTCGCCCAGCGGCGGCCGCTTGAGCGCTGAAGGGGACCTCCTGAGCATCGCGCCTCACGGGCTCTTACTGGACCTCGGGCTGCTCACCTCCTGGCCTTGACCACGGCATCGCGACTTGGCATACCAGTAACGGCCAAAGCCTGCCTGGGGACCGGGACCTCTCAGTGTAGAGTACCAGGGCCTCGTGAGGTTAGAAAGGGGAACCAAGCCGAGATAGGACAAGCATCTTACAACACTTCGCGATAAGGATAATATCAACAAAAGACATAGCACACGCTTTACATGCCCCCACGGGGTATTTCCTTGATTCCTCGTAGGGAGCAAAAGGTGCAAATCCTAAGGAGCCCTAACTACAGGCGCCTCTGCGGCCGACGCCATCATCAACAGTGGGCCACGAGGGGTCGGCGCCAACCCCATCCAGATCAGCCGCGTCGGCGGCCTGACGCAGCAACTCTGCTCCAGGTGCGACGCGAGCTCGGGGGCTCATAGCTGTCATAGCTCGTCTCCGGAGTCACGAGAAGCTCGGGAGAGTCGCTGGACCCTCCGGCACCTTCGCTGCTACCAGAGGAGCTGCTGAGGAAGCGGGAGGCGGGCCTAGCCCTCGCCACTCCGACGCCCCGACCGCCTTCCCTGGGGCAGCACTCCAGCCGGCGTCCTTCCACATCGAAGACCTTGAAGATCATCAAGGAGGCGCCATCGTATTCAAAATGAATCACAAAGGCGCCCCCCTATTCGGCAGACCCGGGCAATCTCACCCCGGCCTCGGGTTCCCGGAGTGACAACCTCGACCTCTGCTCCGGTCGCGGGGGTGCTGCAGTTGGCGTGCTTCAGCCAGAGCTCCAGAGGCCCCCTCAGCGGCATCTCGACGGCAAAAGAAGGAGGGAAGAGAATCCAGGAGCTTGGAGGCATGGCGGCGTGAAGCATGAGCTCATGAGAGGAGTCCATGGCATGGACTCCAGGGGCGACGACGCGCAACGTCGTGATTCGTTGGCATCGCCGGCGGCGCGGGCGGCGCCGCTCGATGTTTTCTTCCCTAGGTCCCTCAGCCCGGACGTACAAGGGTAGCGGAAACCTAGGTGGTGGCCGCTCGTACCAAGACCTCGACGTCTCCTGCCGAGCGACCTCGTCACGGCGGCCGGGGACCGGCCGCTTCTTCGGCGGGAGCGGGTCGGGCCCCTCTCGGGGGGCCTTTCCTTTCTCCTCGACTGAGAACTGGCGGATCGGCGCCATTGGCGTCAAGATGGAGGAGTAGCAAGGAAGAAGGAGCGGAGCAAGAAGAGATGGACTGCGAGGGCTCACGCCACTCTGTACTTATATTCCAGAGGAGGCCAACCATCGGCCTCCATGATCGCAGGTAATCATGACTCACTTCTGCATGCAGGGAATCATCAAATCGAGCAGTTACCAAGGCAGCATGGGGAAGCAGAGATGCCCACGTCCAATCAACCGCCATGCGGCGCCCAAGGCCGCCGGCTGTTGGGGCCCATGGTGCTCCGCACTTGCCCTTTCGCTTCTCTGCTAAGCCAAGTCTGAGGCGCCTTGGGCCCGGGGGCTACTGTCGGCGTTCTGGGAACGGGGGTCCCCAGACTTGCCTGCCTACGGCCTGCGGCATGGCTCAAGTGGTGGCCCGGTACGGCCCATCTTCATCAACTCAAGCTCAAGACCCTCGCGAGGGGCCAAGCCTCGTGGGGCGAATGACGCAAGGCTTCCTTAGGAACGGCCTCACCAGGCAGGCTCGCGAGGGGGCGGAGAGATCAAGGCAAGGGTACCTCGCGAGGTACTCGTGACGCAAGCCATGACGATCGAGACCAGGCGGGCGTCGGCCTGTGCAGTGTCCTTGTTTCCTCTTTGGTGCAAAGGGGGCAAGCACAGGCGCGGAGTACCGAGGCATCAGGCAAAGGTTACCATTTCGGTGCAACGAGACCAAGACCAGCAGAGCGGCGGGACGGAGGTCACCGTGGAGCCCAAGACGACGTCATCGCCAGTGCCTTTGGCAGTCAAAGACCGACTTTAGTCAGGATAACTTGTACTAGATGTTCCCCTTCAAAATGGCCGTTGTTAGCACCCTTCCCGCTCAATATTTGGGAAGAGGACCAGGGCCTGTATAAATAGGGCTATCCACCACAGTAGAAGGCATCTCATCCAGAGCCATCGAGAGCGGATCGAATCCTTCTCAAGCAACCACCACCACAAGAACACCTCTCGCGAGGTTGTTCTTCCCTTGTACTATTCATCATCAGCCCCTGAGGCAATCCACCACACCACACACTAGAGTAGGATATTACACCACAATGGTGGCCCGAACTAGTATAAATCTTTTGTTCCTCGTGTTATTCATCGTTTAGCTTAGATTCTCAGCGAGGCGTTCGGACGTGGATCGGTAGGGGGAAGATCTTCGCACGCACCCCAGAGTTCGAATCTTAAGGGTTTTGCTGGAACCCGATATCCGACAGCCAATATGAGCATCCAGGTTCTGCTATTGGTTATTGATCGGAGATGTGTCTCGATCATGTCTACATAGTTTTCGAACCCATAGGGTCCGCACGCTTAACGTTCGATGACGATTTGTATTATGAGTTATGTGTTTTTGATGACCAAAGTTTGTTCGGAGTCCCGGATGAGACCACGGACATGACGAGGAGTCTCTAAATGGTCGAGACATAAAGATTGATATATTGGAAGGTTATGTTCGTACACCGGAAAGGTTTCGGAAAGGTTCGGGCATTTTTCGGAGTACCGGGAGGTTATTGGAACCCCCCGGGGGGTTAATGGGCCTTCATGGGCCTTGGTGGAAGAGAGGAGGCAGTGGCCAGGAGGAGGCGCCCCCCCCCCCAGCCCAAACCAAATTGGACTAGGGGAGGGGGCGCGGTCCCCTGTTCCTCTTTCTCCTCCACCTCTTTCCCTCTCTCCCCCTTTTGGAAAAGGAAGGGGACTCCAACTAGGATTTGGATTCCTAGTTGGACTCCCCCTATAGGCGCGTCCCTCCTTGGTCGGCCTCGTCCTCCTTCCTCCTTTATATACGGAGGAAGGGGGCACCCCAAAGCACAATAGTTATTCTCTTAGCCGTGTGCGGTGCCCCACTCCACAGTTTAACACCTCGGTCATATCGTCGTAGTGCTTAGGCAAAACTCTGCGCCGGTAACATCATCAACATCGTCACCACACCGTCGTGCTGATGGAACTCACCCTCGTCCTCAACTGGATCAAGAACACAAGGGACGTCATCGAGCTGAACGTGTGCTGAATGCGGAGGTGTCGTACGTTTGGTACTTGGATCGGTTGGATCGCAAAGACGTTCGACTACATCAACCACGTTACTAAGCGCTTCCGCTTTCGGTCTACGAGGGTACGTGGACACACTCTCCCATCTTGTTGCTATGCATCTCCTAGATAGATCTTGCATGATCGTGGGATTTTTTTAAATACTACGTTCCCCAACACCTCTCTCTCCCATTACTCTGTAGTTCCACCACCTCATCCCAGCGATGCTTAGCGAAGCGCTGTTGGTGCTCCACCACCACCATCACCAGCACGCCATCGTGTTGGTTGTGATCCCATCTACTTCTCCTCTCCCACCCTCTGGATCAAGAAGGAGGAGACTTCATTCAGCCACGTGTGTGCTAAACTCAGAGGTGTCATTCATTCGGCACTAGATTGGTTGGATCGTGATCAGATCACGAAGAGTACGACTACATCAACTGCGTTGATAAACGCTTCATCTTAGCGATCTACAAGGGTATGTAGATGCTCTCCCTCTCTCGTAGCTATGCATCTCCATGGATAGAGCTTGCGTGTGCATAGATTTTTTTTGTTTTCCATGCAACGTTCCCCAACAAAAAGTGTGTAACGGTTAGATTTTGTGTGGAGGCTATATATACCCCTCCACCCATCTTCCTCATAGAAGAGAGCCATCAGAACGTGCCTACACTTTCACCATTCATTTTCTGAGAGAGAACCACCTACTCATGTGTTGAGATCAAGTCCTACCATTTGAACCTTGATTTCTAGCCTTCCCCAAGTTGCTTTCACTCAAATCCTTCTTCCACCATAGCCAAATCGATGTGAGAGAGTTGAGTGTTGGGGAGACTATCATTTGAAGCACAAGAGCAAGAAGTTCATCATCAACACACCATCTATTACCTTTTGGAAAGTGGTGTCTCCTAGATTGGTTAGGTGTCACTTGGTAGCCTCTGACATGATGTGGAGTTGAACCAAGAAGTTTCTAAGGGCAAGGAGATCACCTACTTCGTGAAGATCTACCCGAGTGAGGCAAGTCCTTCGCGAGCGATGGCCATGGTAGGATAGACAAGGTTGCTTCTTTATGGACCCTTCGTGGGTAGATCCCTCCATGGACTCGCGCAGCCGTTACCCTTCGTGGGTTGAAGTCTCCATCAACGTGGGCGTACGATAGCAACACCTATCGGAACCACGCCAAAAAAATTCATGTCTCCATTGCGTTTGCCTTCTCCAAACCCTTCTCTTTACCTTCATATGCAATGTTTTACATTATGCTTCTATACTCTTAGAGTTGCATGTGTAGGTTGATTGCTTGACTTGTCATAATTGCTAAAATCTGCCCACAACTAAAATTGGGAAAAGGAAAGATTTTTATTTGGTCAAGTAGTCTAATCACCCCCCTCTAGACATACTTTCGATCCTACACTCTGGCAGTGTACCAAGATGTACAATGATCTAGCGCGACATGTATGACAACGATGAATGGTGGATTTGCCACAAATATCATGCCAGCTGTGTATGATCATGAAAAGAAAAATGACAATGAATTTTGAAGTCATGTGAATAGTAACAGTAGAAGTTGCATGACAATATATCTTGAATGGCTATGAAAATGCCATGATAGGTAGGTATGGTGGTTGTTTTGAGGAAGGATATAATAAGGCTTATGTGTGATAGAGTGTGTCATATCACGAGATTTGGATGCACCAACAAAGTTTGCACCAAGTCTCGAGGCGAGAACAGGCAATGCACGGTACCGAAGAGGCTAGCAAAATATGGATAGGTGGAAGTGATTATAGTCCACAAACTCACATTAGTTATAAATAACTCAAATAATTATTGTGAAAGTTTTATTAGACCTCAAAGCAAAGTACTATCTACATGCTCCTAGGGAGTAGGTTGGGAGGAGTAAAACCATCGCCTGCCCCCGTCCCGGACAACACAAAGGGTATCAATCAGGGATACAGTGTGCTCAAACTTCCCTGCTATGTCATGACCGACACTTTAATGAAATAGTGAATCACAAACCTTAACATTAATTGTCTTACTAACTAATGTTTATCAGCTAGTAAGCTTCCATATTATAACTTCAATACCATTGATCATATGCTTCGTATTCAGTGATCTACATGAATTTTTTTATTATGTCACTCTTGTATATCTATCATTTTTAGACTAAACATATAGCTCACGCAAATTACCACTTCCTATTTAACTCTCAAATATATATAAGTGAAGCATGATAGTGCAATTGATTTATATGAAATATAACTATCGTCGTAGTCTAAAGATCTAAGTGAAGCACATGAGCAAATTGCCTTAACTCAAAAGATATAAGTGAAGCATAAAGTGCATTGTAACAAATCATGATGAATGTGTCTCTCTCTCCATAGGTGTGTCCAGCAAACAATGATTGTGTCAATCAAGCAAACAAATTAAAACTATAGTACACGACACTCCAGACAAAACACATATCATGTGGTGAATAAATTATAGCTCTGGGTAATATTACCGGTAGATTGGATACAAAAGAGGAGATGCCTTCCAGCGCATCCATCAAGCTTAGACGCTCGGGTCTTCCTTGTATATTAACTTTTGGTGCCTTGAGAATCCCCAAGATTAGGGTCTTGCTGCTCCTTATCCCTTCATCCATCATGATCTCCCCCAAAACTTGAAAACTTCATCTCACAAAAGTCAATAGAAACTTCATGAGACCCGTTAGTATAATAAAATCATCATCCACTTTAGGTATTGTTATAAATAGATTCATAATTGTACTTGCATAATAGTTGTTGTATTTTAACTTCTTCATGACTTATATCCCCCGATATAATCCATAACACCATCAAAATAGGCACACTATGCAATAAAAAAAAGAATCTATCTAAAACAAAATAGTACACGATGACAAAATATTTACCCATACTATGTTACTCCAAAAATTCTGAAAACTTAGGACAACATAAAAAAAATTTAGTCCATGATTGTGTAAAAAGTTTAGGATTTTATCCTGTTTCAATAAAGAATTAAAAGTCCAGCACTATGCGCAAAAGTTTCTGTTTCTGCACAACATCAATTTTACTATCATCTAAATCATCCCAAAGGCTTTACTTGCCACAAAACTCAAAAGAAAATATACAAAAATTATCATTAAAGTATAAATAACCATGTTGAGTCAAGAAAATAAAATATAGCATAAGCATAACTATTGGGTTGCCTCCCAACAAGCGTTATTGTTTAATGCCCCTAGCTAGGCATAATGCATAGTTTCAAGTTTATCATCCTTCAAAGGAAGTCCAAAGGTGGCTCTCATAATGGATTCATATGGTAATTCTCTTCCTTAGGAAGTGTTCCAACCCTTTCTCTAATGGGAACTGGAACTGTATATTTCCTTCTTTCATATCAATAATTGCACCTGTTGTTCGTAGAAATGGCCTACCAAGTATTATAGGACAAGATGGATTACATTGAATAATCAAGCACATGAATTCCATGGGAACATAATTCCTATTGGAAAGTATGAGAACATCATTAATTCTACCCAATGGTTTCTCAACTATGGAATCCGCTAAATGCAAGTTGAGGGAACAATCATCCATATCACTGAGACCTAGAAGATCACATAAAGATTTTGGTATAGTAGAGATGCTAGCTCCTAGATCACACAAAGCATTACATTCATAATATTTAATCTTAAATTTAATTGTAGGTTCCCGTTCATCATGTAATTTCCTTGGTATAGGCACTTCTATTTCAAGCTTTTCTTCATGAGCTTTAAGGGCTTCTATGATGTGTTTAATAAAAGCTTCGTTTTGTTCATAAGCATTAGGTGAATTGATCATGAATTGCAACAAGGAAATGCATTCAATCAAAATATAAATAATCATAATTAAAGTCCTTGTAATTCAAATTAGTGGGTGCATCGCTATCTAAAGATTTTACCTCTTTAAACCCATTTTTTATTATTTTCAGCATTAAGATCATCACCCTCGAAACAATTGGGACGCCTCTTACACTTGACTCATCTCCAGTTTATCACCAAGTTTTATGTTACTAAATAGATATTCAATATGTGTCACACCAATCATTGTAATATCTTCATCATGATTATCATCAAAACCGGATGCGAACGCCTTCTCTAGAAATTCACGTATAGTTCTCATCATTTCCGTTCTTTTTCTACTTTCATCCATGTTGACTTGGATAGATTTTAGAGATTCAAATATTTCATCCTTTTTATGTGGATTTTTTTAAATTTTGAGAGTGTCCACATCATGCACAATTCTATCCATGGTTTTAAACATATGGTTTTAGACATATCGTCAACTTCTCTAGAAATTCACGTATAGCTCTCATCATTTCCGTTCTTTTTATACTTTCATCCATGTTGACTTGGATAGCTTTTAGAGATTCAGATATTTCATCCTTTTTATGTGGATTTTTTTTAATTTTGAGTGTGTCCACTCATGCACAATTCTATCCATGGTTTTAGATATATCGTCAAATTTGCTTAATTTTTCTTCTACCATAGCATTAAAAGCCTTTTGAGAACTACTCCCTCTGTTCGTAAATATTTTTCTTTCTAGAGATTTCAACAAATGACTACATACGAAGCAAAATGAGTGAATCTGCATCCTAAAATATGTCTATATACATTTGTATGTGGTAGTGCATTTGAAATCCCTAAAAAGACAAATATTTAGGAACGGAGGGAGTAGTAAATTCTTTAATATATTTTTCTAGTTCAGCTGGTATCCTATTATTATTGTTTTTATTATTATTTTTAGTCCGCAAAGCAGTTCAGTGCTACTGGCACTTCCGCCTTTTTTAGTGCTCTGCAAATGAGCGGTAGTAGGGCGGTAGTTCAGCATGGTAGTACCACCCCCCATGGTACTAAGGCCCTGACTAACACCCCACTACCATAGATTTACTGGACTACTAACAATAGCGCGAAAGTACCGCTCACGCGGAGCGGTAGTACTATCCCGGTGGAACTACCGCTGTCATGTACCGCTATGAGTACCGCTTATTTGTAGTCCTTTGGACTACTCTGTCCTTTGAGCGGAAGTAGATCATCTGTAGTACCACTCTGTGTGGCACTATCGCATTGTCCTTCTCCACTACCGCTATTCCTACTGGTTGCTCAACACTATGTGGTAGTACCGCTAGTGGGAGCGGTAGTACCGCTCTGGCGGCACTACCACCTTCCTGACTTGTTTAGTTGAACACAGTGCTAGATGCACGGAAGTACAGCTCGCCCGAGCGGTACTACCGCATGTGCGTGGGCTGATGGGCATAATAGTTGGATTCTTTTCCCAACTATATAAGTGAGTCTTCTTCCCCAAGTGGACTTACCTCTTCCTCCCCCAAGCTCCATCGTTGCTCAAAAGCTCATTCTTTCCCGGTCTCTCTCCCTAGCCAATCAAACTTGTTGATTTCCTAGGGATTGGTTGAGAAGGCCTGGATCTACACTTCCACCAAGAGAAATTTGATCCCCCCTTTCTAATCCCTTGTGGATCTTGTTACTCTTGGGTGTTTGAGCACCCTAGACGGTTGAGGTCACCTCAGAGCCTCCAATTCAGTTGTGGAGATTGCCCCAACCTTGTTTGTAAAGGTCCGGTTGCCGCCTTTAAGGGCATAACTAGTGGAATCATAACATCTTGCACTATGTGAGGGCGTGAGGAGAATACGGTGGCCCTAGTGACGTACTTCCCTTCAAAGGAAAGAAACTTCGGTAACACATCCTCATCCCTACCGGCTCCACTTGTGGTTACTTCTTACCTTTACTTTGTGCAAGCTTTACTTGTGTTGTACCTCTTGCTTGCTTGCTTGTGCTCTTGTTGGTAGCATGATATAGGTTGTGCACCTAGTTGGATATCTAGACAACCTATTTGTTAAGAAAAGCTAAAAATTGGTAGTTGCCTATTCACCCCCCTCTAGTCAACCATATCGATCATTTGATTATTATTATTATTATTATTATTATTATTATTATTATTATTATTATTATTATTATTATTATTATTATTATTATTGGAACTACCATAATTATTAGAGGGATTACCGGGGTACGACTTAGGATTGTTGAATTTCCCTCTACAAGCATTATTGTTGAAACTATTTCTTGCAACAAAATTCACATCAATAACATCGTTATTTTGCTCAATCAAAGTAGATAATGGAACTTCATTTTGATCAACTTGAGCATTTTTACTAGCAAGGATATTCATAATAGCATCCGTTTTCTCACTCAAAGTAGAAACCTCTTCAATAAAATTTACCTTCCTACCAGTTGGAGCTTGTACTGTGTGCCATTGGGAATAATTTGTTGTCATGTTGTCAAGAAGCTTCATGGCTTCTCCAAGTGTGATTCCCATAAATGTGGTACCTGCAGATGAGTCTAGAAGGTTTCTCGAAACAAAGTTTAGTTCTGTATGAAACATTTGTACTATCATCCATAAGCTTAATCCATGCGTGGGATAATTTTTAATCATTAATTTTCACTATCTCCTAAGATTGTGCAACATGTTCTTGCTCATGTTGTTTTAAGTTCATCATTTGATTTCTAAGAGATATTATCTTAGTGGACGAAAATAATTAATAATAAAAGCATCCTTACATTTATTACATGAATCAATGCCATTACGAGGTAAGGATGAAAAACAAGTCTTAGCTCGATCTCTAATCGAGAAAGGAAAT
The DNA here is from genome assembly GCF_002162155.2 of Triticum dicoccoides. Lineage (NCBI taxonomy): Eukaryota > Viridiplantae > Streptophyta > Magnoliopsida > Poales > Poaceae > Triticum > Triticum dicoccoides. Next base: position 403,937,675 of record NC_041381.1, on the reverse strand, counting down.
AACTTCAAATTCACAATATCATTATCCACATCTTTTTCTTTTGCATATCACATAATTCAATGAAGGTATTAATATAGGATGCATCATCTTCATTAGGATTTCTAGCAAATTGTTCTTTCATGACAAGATTCAATAATGCAACATTTATATCATATGACTTTGCACTAGTGGTGGCAGGAGCAATTGGTGTACTAATAAATAGTATTTGAGAAGTCACACAACTTGTGTTCTCTTGAGTAGACATAATGGTCATTCAAGCAGAGATAGCACACAAGATATTTTTGGTATTTTTGTTTTTTTTACAAAACAAATAAAGGCAAATAAAAAGTAGAGCAAGCAAATGCTTTATATGTGTGAAGAGACCTGTGTTTGTTTAATGAAGTCTCCTTGGCAACGGTGCCAGAATTTCTTCTCCTACTTGTGATAGGCGTTGGGATTTCCCCGAAGAGGAAGGGTGATGTAGTATAGTAGTAGATAGTATTTCTCTCAGTTAACAAACAAAGATTTATCAAACTACTAGGAGACACACGCAAATGAATGCAAGCAGTACTTGCACACACAAAACAAATACTAGCACCCAACGCGGGCAAGAGGGTTGTCAATCCCCTTGTACTCGTTAATTGCAAGGATTAATTCTGATAATGATAGATAGATAAATTGCAAAATAAAATAAAATACAATAAATTACAGCAAGGTATTTATGGTTTTAGTAATACGAAGTGAATGGACCTGAGGGCCATAGCTTTCCCTAGAGGCATTTCTCTCATGAGCGTAGTAACGGCGGATAAGATCACGGTTGGGAAATTGATAGAAAAGTGCATAGTTATGATGTTATTCATGTCATGATCAATATATAGGCATTACGTTCAAGACATGTAGACCGACATCCATATGCATCTACTACTATTACTCCACTCTCGATTGCTATCCACCATGCATCTTAAGGTATTAAGTTCATGACAAACAAATTAATGCTTGGAGCATGATGACATAATGTAGATAAAGAAAGACCAAATAATATGTTCGAACCCTGTTGTTTTACCCTTAATAGTAACAATACAAATAATTACAGAGTGAGGACATCACAAGATTGAACCTACTACTATGCATTACTTCCTTGTAAGATCTAATCATCAACTTGCCAATGAAAATTCATAGATCGGAAAGCATACATAGCTACAAAATCACATATAAAATCACAGTTTAGCTAGCTGCCTAGCTATAAAGTACTATAATTCCATCCATCTGACAAGAGCATGTATGCATGTGGCCCGGCCGTTGGTAGGAGCTAGAGAACGGTATGCAGAATAGTTAGCCGGAAATGAAGGAAGCTCTCTAGGGAATGCCAAGCTTGAGCCCCGCCCCCATGTGCAGCGCACAGGGTAGGTGTTCGATCATTTGTTTCTTGCATTGCACCTCCGTCCGTCCCACATATATCCTCCTCTTTTCTTGCTGTTGTTCCGTTGGCAAGGTTAAAAGTTGAGGCGCGTGGGCGCGGTGTGTATGCACCAATGCACATGGACATGACACGCGTTGCAGCGAGTAGACTTTCACATGCTGCAAATGCCTGCCAAACTGTCTTAATTGGATAGCTCGCTCGGCCTGGCTCCCTCTCCGTCTGTCCGTGCCTGCGATGATGGAGTGAGTAGTCGATTCATGGTGCATGTGATTCAACCTTCCATTTTTAAGGTTGTTACAAAAATGGGTGTCAGGCAGGCAGGTAGGCGTGTGAACGAAAGTTTAACGCGCAAACTTTACTTGGCCTACGCGGCCACGCGGAGCACAGAATGGCAGGCTGGCATACAGTGCCAGTCAAAACCCGCTGCACTGCATTCGAGTACCAGCTGCCCGTGCGGCCGCTTTGTACTTGAAGTTGCTACCACAAAAGGTTTCAAAAAAAAAAAGAAGTTGCTACCACAAACTGTTCATGGCGTCCGTCACGAGTTTACACCCAATTTCTCTCTGGACTGGAGAGAAGAAACCAACACCATCCTCGCTCAATCCATGCCGTCTGTACATAGTCAGAACGCCTTGTGACGCCAAGCAGAGACAGCGCTACGTAGCATCCGTGACGAGATAGAGCGGCGGTGGCCGGTGGGCTCCACAAAATTCCAAGCGAGGAACCCGGCTCGACTGCCGTTCTCCTCTCTTCCCTCCATTTACTCCACCTTCCATCACGCCACCACCCCCGCCCCCGTGCCCTCAATTTCCGCCCGCCTTCTCTCCCCTTCCTCGCCGCGCATGCACCGGCGCTGCTGCTGCTAGGCGGCGCAGACGACAGCCCAGCGCCGAGCAGCCCGTCCGTCCACCCTAGGAGGCCACAGCCATGGCGACGCTGCAGGACCTCGGGGTGTCGGCCTTCATCAACATCCTGGGGGCCTTCGTCTTCCTGCTGCTCTTCGCCGTGCTCCGCATCCAGCCCATCAACGACCGCGTCTACTTCCCCAAGCTCTACATCGCCGGCAAGCGCGCCGCCGACCACCGCGGCGCCCGCAGGGCCATCAACCTCAACCTCTGCACCTACTTCAAGTTCCTCAGCTGGGTCCCCGGAGCGCTCCGCATGACCCAGACCGAGCTCATACACCACGCCGGCCTCGACTCCGCCGTCTACCTCCGAATCTACACCCTCGGGTACACCACACCACTCACTCCCTTCTAATTTCCGGAAATCCTCCCACTCCCACTACCTCTGCTCTGCTCTGCTCTTGTCGACTACTACAGAATTGTGCAATTTGGGAGCGCGATCGGTTACTATTTTCTCAACCCAATTCCTCGACAGCAAATTTGCTCTGATCCCCAGATAGTATAACAGCCGCATTTGGTTCATCTTTTCCATTTTCGCCAAAATAATGGCAGCGGATTACGCCATTGCCATTAATGTTACAAGCGCTTTTCGCCAAATTTGCAACCATGGCCTGCCCCTGCCTGCCTGCCTGGATGAGTTGTTGCTTTGCGTGTCAATAATGCATGTCTATACCTTGCCTTCTCGCTGCTGCTAGCTGTTTCCTTTGTTGCACAGCACAGTGCTTGTTCCGTTCTCTCATCGTCATAGGGAACATGTGATCCTCACATGCTCCGCAGATTGCGCACCCAAACCCAAACCAGCATTCTTCCCCCAACGAAACACTGTACAATTTCCCTCCCAAGGTTTTAACCCTTATGCCTTTGATATTAATCCTTGCTAATTAGACTTGTCAATTCAACCCACAACTGATTGGATCTCAGAGTGACGGATTGCGTGATTATCCGGAGAAATGTTGCTTGTGTCTGGTGACAACGTTGGCGATGGAGGTCATCCTGGCACGTCGTGGCTGCCATCCAATTCAGTTGTGTGTTGAAAATGGCGCCACCCGCCCGTCAGATATCCTTGGATTGTTTTGCACGATCACGGGCGCGCTTTCAGCAGGGCACGGACTTATCCAGCTTTAGAATACTCCCTTCGTTCCCAAATATAAGTCTTTTTAGATATTTCAACAAGTGACTATATACGGAGCAAAATAAGTGAATCTACATTCTAAAATATGTCTACATACATCCATATGTTGTAGTCCATTTAAAATATCTAAAAAGACTTACATTTAGGAACGGAGGGAGTAGTACTTTAGCCTGCCTGGTGTAATCGAGTATACACCGCCACCGACCCGTATCATATTCCTAGCTAAGTAGTGGTGCTCGCCCACTAAACAACACGCAACTTTCGTGTGGCTCCAACCGATTATTCAGCATGTGGGGAGGGCGGGACCAACCACCGGCGTTTACAACAAACTGGAGATGCTTTCCTTGCCGCCTTGGACGGAATTTCATCCCAAAGGTTTCCCTCTTCAGAATGCAGCCATGTTTTCAATAGTAAAAATTGATGGACAACCTGGTTCGCTGGTCCCTTCTACTGTACATACGGCCATAAAACTAAATTCCACCATCTAATATAAGCGTTTCTCGATCCGGCGAAACTTCTCCTTCACGTTTATCCTCGCATGTGGGCGATGCTTTACGGCCATCGGACCAAGAAGCAAAAATTATTCTGTTGACCTTGGTTGCTCAGGCGGTGCTTTTGGAGAATTTTACCTTTCCCTTCCCCCTTTTTGTCAAGGAAAAGATTTGAAACTCTGTTGCAGCAGATGGGACTACTGTTTTGTGTTTCATGCACTTCAAGTCTTCAGTATAGTACTACTAGTTTCTTTTTTGGTGGCTATTTTACAGGTTCAATTTGAGCCCTCTTTTTCATACACTTGACTATTTTTTTTCCTCTGGTCTCACTTGCAGCCTCAAGATTTTTTTGCCCGTCATGGTTGTCGCCTTGCTGGTTCTCATTCCGGTCAATGTCTCTGGAGGGACACTACTGAACCTGAGAAAAGATGTTATGTTCAGTGATATTGATAAGCTGTCCATATCAAATGTTAGCCCCGGCTCCAACAGGTAATCTTCAGTAACTTATGAACTCTGAATTTGCCAGTTCATTTTTTATCCTAACACAAAGTCAGAACATTGTTCTTTAAAACTCTACATTGTTCTAGGTTGTATGTTCTGATTTGTAATAGTACTCTAAAATGTTGACCCTTGACATCCCACTTCATTTCAGGTTCTTTATTCATCTTCTAATGGCGTATGTGTTCACATTTTGGACGTGCTTTATGCTGTACAAAGAGTACAGTAATGTGGCATTCATGAGATTACATTTCCTGGCTTCCCAGAAACGTTGTGCTGATCAGTTCACTGTAAGTACATTAACAAAGTTTGCTACTCGTCGAGAGCTGTCCTACTGTAGCATTTAATAATAATAATAAAAACAATTCCAGGTGATTGTTAGAAACATACCTCGTGTTTCAAGCCATTCGACGTCTGAGGCAGTTGATGAGTTCTTCCGCAGGAACCACCCAGATCACTATCTTGGTCAGCAGGTATACTATCCTCATTCTAGTTGATTTTTACACACACACACACACACACACACACACACACTTGCAAATAACGGTTGCCGGCTAGTGTTTTAATTCTAGAGCTAACCTTATTTTTTATTTCAGGCTGTTTACAATGCAAACCGGTATGCTAAACTTGTAAAGCAAAAGGAGAGACTTCAAAACTGGCTGGATTACTACCAGCTAAAGTTTGAAAGGCATCCTGAGAAAAGACCAACTGGAAGGGTAATGTTCCAATCATTGCTTTTGTTATTTTGGACATGTGCATATAAACTGCTAACCTTATTCATGGTATTTCAGACAGGATGCTTTGGTTTCTGTGGTAGACAAGTGGATCAAATTGACTACTACCGGGCTAGAATTAGCGAACTTGATAAGAGGGTACGTCTACAATTCGTTTGTGTCATGATTCCTTATATTTGAGAGGGAAAAAAATTACCGTGCACGTTGAATTTCTACACCCCATGCACATGTACCTATGTATATGATTTTAACATACATTTACGTTGATATTCTCAGATTGCATCGGAGCGTCAGAGAGTTCTGAATGATCCAAAAGCCGTTATGCCAGTTTCTTTTGTGACATTTGACTCAAGATGGGGTGCTGCTGTATGTGCACAGACACAACAGTCAAAGAATCCCACACAATGGCTGACCAATTGGGCTCCTGAACCACGCGACGTTTATTGGCAGAATCTTGCTATTCCATTTTTCTCTCTGAGCATACGCAAGTTTCTCATATCAATCGCGGTCTTTGCTTTGGTGTTCTTCTACATGATACCTATTGCATTTGTGCAATCACTTGCCAATCTCGAGGGTATTGAAAGAGTTGCGCCTTTCTTGAGGCCAGTAATAGAAGTGTAAGAATTTTTTTTTCTTTTTGCACATCATGCTTCTTGAAATTGCTCATTATTTTTGTTCATTCACACTGACTTATTTCAACTTGCAGAAAAGTGGTGAAGTCTTTCCTGCAGGGTTTCCTACCCGGTCTGGCTTTGAAGCTCTTTCTCTATATCCTCCCTACGGTTCTTATGATCATGTCAAAAGTTGAAGGCTATGTCTCTTTGTCATCGCTGGAAAGAAGAACTGCTTCGAAATATTACTACTTCATGCTGGTGAATGTATTTCTAGGAAGCATAATTGCTGGCACAGCTTTTGAACAGCTAGACTCTTTTTTTCACGATCCTCCTTCACAGTAAGTTTCTTCAAACATTCTTCTGCCAACATGCATACATGAACCAAAACTTATTTTCCCATGTCTTCATTACCTTAATTATCCCCTTTTCGGAAAGAAAAATGTCTAAATTTCATTAATCATTGTGCCGCCGCTTCATATGGCTAGAATGTACTAGTACTCACTCTCAAAATGTACAAACGAAAAATGTTGGATGCATAGGCATAAACAGTAACAATCTGTCACGTCTCCTTTTTTCTCTTTACAGAATACCAAGGACCATTGGAGTGGCTGTACCAATGAAAGCAACATTCTTCATGACATACATAATGGTCGATGGCTGGGCCGGCATCGCCAATGAGATTCTTCGAGTGAAGCCACTGGTCATATACCATCTGAAGAACATGTTCATCGTGAAAACCGAGCGGGACAGGGAGAGGGCGATGGATCCACGGAGCATCGCGCTCGGAGAAAACCTTCCATCCCTGCAGCTGTACTTCCTCCTTGGGCTCGTGTACGCGGTGGTCACCCCCATTCTCCTTCCTTTCATAATCGTCTTCTTCGCCTTCGCCTACCTTGTCTACAGGCATCAGGTGAGTTGATGAATACTGCTTTGACCTCTAGCCATTTGCTGTGTCAAAGACAGTGCACTGACATACCTCCATTCCTGGTTTCAGATCATCAATGTGTACAACCAGGAGTATGAGAGCGCGGCGGCATTCTGGCCTCAGGTCCATTCGCGCATCATAGCGAGCCTGCTCATCTCCCATGTGACTCTCTTTGGGCTGCTGAGCACGATGAAAGCCGCCTACTCCACCCCGCTGCTCATCTTCCTGCCGTTGCTGACACTATGGTTCCACAAGTACTGCAAGAGTCGGTTCGAGCCCGCTTTCCGCAAGTATCCTCTAGAGGTCACTGCTTCGCCTCTGTCTGTGTCACGTGTGATTTTTGCTTGGATGATCGTCTGCAAGACCTGAAATGTTGTTTGCTTTTCTGAACTTCAGGAAGCGATGGAGAAGGACGTGATGGAGCACGCGTCGGAGCCGAGCCTGAACCTCAAGACCTACCTGGCAAATGCTTACCTGCACCCCATCTTCCATATGTTTGAGCAGGAGGATCAGAAAGAGGAGGCCACCATAGAGGTGAGAATCGACAAATCGGAGCAGCAGCAGCAGCAGCAGCAGCATCATGTGAGAAGCTCACACTCACAGTATGAGGAGGAGACGAGCGCACAGACGCATTACCACCATGAGGAGAGGAGCAGCAGCCAGTACCAGTACCAGTACCAGCACCAGTATCAGTACCAGCACGAGGAAACTCACATGAGGAGTGAGCAGTCGCCGCCACACTTTGTCTACCACCATGGAGTCGAGCACTGATGCTGCGAATTTACCACTCCCTAACTTGACCTTTTGCCTCGCAATTTCGTGAAAATGATTGCCCGTCTAGTCCAGTCCAGATGATGCTGATGTTTGATGTACATGCCAATATGTAGTCGTGTGATGATAATCTCATGAGTTGATTATTTTTTTTCTACCTTGAGCACTAATGCTAATCGGCGTTGGATGGTGATACTTACGGCAACTCTGATCAATCCGAAAAAAGCTAACTCCCAAACAGCTGCCTCTTTCGGGAATTAGGGCAACTCAATGTCGTGCATCAAACCGCTTTGAGATCTGGACGTCTTTTGCCATCTAACGCCATGCCTCAAATGTGCGCTTGGATCCGGGCGTCCAAAATCTCACAAACCGGTTGCAAAGCTAGGGGACGTTTGAGGATGTTCGGATATCCGTCATGTAGGCCTCCGACACCCTTGGCTCACGTAAAAAAACCACCGGACCCTCTGTTTTCCTCACTCCTTCCATCCTTCCTTTTCTATGTCTGCTCACTCCAAGTCTGACACGGCCGTTGTTAGAGATATGATAGGCAAATCAATACGACGAAGAACAAAAACAAGCAGGAGACATGAGATTTAACGTGTAAAACCCCTCCAACACGAAGGGCGGAAAACCACGGGCGCCAGCTAGCTAAATTTCACTATATCGGGGGAGGTTACAAAACGCCGGGATTTACAACTGATCAACTTATCCCGTGCGGCGGCTTACAAGAGGTATATATAACATAGATGACCTAGGTCAATACTGATTCGTACCGCTTCGGCCCAAGCCTGCCGGCAACGGGCCTCGCTCCGCTCGCTCGTCAGAAGTTAGCCTTTCTCTTTATACTTGAATTTGGAGCATAACATAAAAGCCGTTATACCGCCCCACCCGCCCACACAGGCCTTGTCGGACCTCCACCGCTACACCAGTGCCACGCTGCCAATGCCGCCGATCCGCCCTGTCGTGGAATTGTCACGACAGATGCCCTAGCATGAGGACTTAGGTGCGGAGCCATCACAACGTAGTTAGCTTGAAGGGGTTAAAACAGGACAAGGGACACAGAGAGTTTTTACCCAGGTTCGGCCCCTTGCAACGAGGTAAAGGCCTACTCCTGCTTTAGACTGTATTGCTTGAGTCTCGATTACCAGGGAGTTAACACGCTTGACCTAGTTTTCGGCTTGTTGTTTCTTGCCCTTAACCCGCCGCCAGGTCACCCCTTTATATACACAGGTTGATGCCCGACGACTTACAGAGTCCCGGCCGGCTCATACACAATGTGTCCGGCTCGGTGACAAAACTAAACTTTCCTTAACATACAAGTTAAACATATGGCGGTTTATACCCGTGGGCCTCAAGTCTCCTCCGGGTCTTGGGCCTTTAGTAAGCTTGCTTCATGAACCGCCATCTTCAACATCTTCTTGGGCCTTCTCATTATGAACCGCCAGCGGTATGACCCGACCCCTCCTGGGCGGGTCATACCCAATAGTTATATCCCCAACATTAGGCCCCAGGTTGATGTGAACTTGTTCATATCAATCTTCAACACTTGACTTAGAAAAAATCCTTCCTCGTCAGTCCTTATGAAATCTTATAACCCGCCGTTAGCTCACAGAATTGTGGTAACCCGCCATGACGTCATCTCACATTAATATCTCACGAAGCCCAAATCTCAATATGCCTTCACTTTTAATGAACCACCAAAAATTTAGGCATCTGTGCTGTCACATAACCACTTTTCAGCCTCCTTTATTCCCGCGCATGCCATCTATCGACTGCCTTATAAATAGGGACAGGGGTCCTTCTCATTTCCCCCCTCGTCTCCTCGTCTTCTTCCTCTTCCTCACAACGCCTCAAGCGCCCGAGCTCCACCGTCACCGTCGACCTTCGTCCGCTGCACCACCTCTGGCCACTGCATCAACCTGAGCACACCAGAAACACCGCCGCGCGCCTCCCCTGTTCAACAACCTCGGTAAGCTCCCCTCTTTCCTCACCATAGATCTCCATTAGGGTTTGCTTGAGTTCTTCGGAGTTCATCTCCGTTCCTCTGTTCCTCCCCATCTCTTGTAGTTTTTTATCTGAGTTTAATACTCATCTTGCGAGGCATCAGTTTAGCATTCATTTTTGATATTTGAATGCCTCCCCTCCATGAGGGATCTCATGTGAGCACGTGAGCTGTTCTGCTGCCGCCACTTAGGTTTAGAATTTTTCTTCATTATCTGAAATGTTATAGATCCAAAATTATAGCACCGATCTGTGAAAACTTGTTTGTCCAGCACTTAGCAATTCTTCACTCATAAATCTGAAAACTAATAGCTCTGTCGGCGGCTTAACTGATAAACCATAACCCTCCAGGTACCATTAGACCCCTTTTAAGCCGCCAATAGATTGCTCTACATACCTCCACACTAACTTCCGGCTTAACACACTACATCTCTACTCCTAATGGAGCAGTTGGTGAATAGTCCGCGCGGTTTATTTTCGCTGGTTTATTTTCGTCATCCTCCCACCACCATTTTTTTTTCATCATCCTCCCACCTCTGCTTACTCGCTACCCTCCATCGAAATAAACCGGTGCCAAAAAAACCCTAGGATCGATCCCTCGTCTATTACTAATGGAGCAGTCCGTAAGTTGTTCGTTCGTTCGTTCTTTCGCAACCCGTCCCATCGATCGATCAGATCAACCCTCAACGATTTTATTTCTTACTTCGGTTGTCCCTCCTCTTTCCTTAGAAGACAGAAAAAATCGGCATGCAATCCTCACCTACCATAGTTCGAGTTAATTCACGGCACATCTCTCCTGCAAAAATTGGAACACAATCTTTTTCTTCCCTTGACGCCAAGGCCTGACAAAAGTAGATGCAAATCCCATACCATCAATCTTCTCATAGTGAAACCATATTTTCTGCCTGTGCCTACTCGAACCAGAAATCGCTCTTTGTAATCCTGGAACGGGAAGGGCAACTTCCCTGTACGTACTCCTCCCAGATCACTCATATTGTAGTCTTGGAATGGTACAAATCATTCACGACGGCGGTGCGATTCCCTGGCTGCGTGGCCAGCAGCGACGACCAACGGGCATCAGCGGCGTGAGCACACCCACGGGGCCGGAGGCGGTGCAGTGGGCGTCGCGAGCGCAAGGGCGCTGTGCACGGCGTCCGTGATTTGGGATGACTAGGGAAGCGTGCGCCGCCGCAGCATCGGCGATTCGACGGACAAAGACAATGATCCACTGATGCCAACGAATTTTGTCAGCTGCCGGGTCTGGTGCTCGATCCACTGATTTGGAGAATTCGATTTTGTCCCACAAACACATTGTGTGCATGAATATATTCAGGAATGCAGAGATTTCACGCCTAGAAGTCTAATGTGAAGGATGGGCGGGAGTGTCGGGCACACGACGATCCAGTTTGTGGTAGGGTGGTCCGAGCTAGGGGTGCATGTGTGCGCTCGCCTGGTTAGGAGGATGTAGGCGACAAGAAGTGCACCATCAAGGTTGTTGCGCGTGGCGTGGCGGGGAGGCCCGTGTGGTGGCTGTGTGTTTGCTGCTCGAGTTAGGCGCTGATGTGGAGGTCCCCGACGGAAACGGACGCCGCCGGAGCTGCTACGGGAGATACTAAGCGGCGCGCTATTGGAGCTAGAAGAGACGCGGTCACGCGGAGGGCCCGGACCCGACTCCTCTGTGCAGCTTGCTTACATGGTTGTGCATGATGGGGAGGCAGAAGGACTGGCGCCTGCATAATATTATGGCATGAATTTGTAGGTGCATAATATTATGGCATGAATTGGTTCTTTGGCAAAATGTTCATGGATCAGAATTGGTGGGGGTTATTTAGTTCACTTTAGAGAGCATTTTCCATTGCCATATTTTTTGTCATCTTTGGTTTTCTATATTGGGCCTCATCTATGAATATTTTCGAATGTTGTTTCCCATGGTTTTCCTATATATAACAGTATGTCAGGTTTTACAAGGTTGATCATTGAACTAGGTTCCTCCAATTAATAACAAATGGTTCAAGAGTTGTTTGTACTTTGAACCACTATTAGCGATGGATGTCCTAATAATTAATTAAGCTGGTTGTTTGCTTGCTTCTTGTGCATACAACAGGCTCGTTGACTTTATTTTTATCGCAGTATTCAAGCTTCTAAGCGCCGGATCATGGTCCTACTAATTAATTAAGGGGGTTAATTGCTTGCCTTTTTATCTCAGTAATGCAAGCTTTACATGGGATTGCCATGTTGTGAATTAAAAGAAATCCAGTTCTTTTGGGCACGGTTTAGGAGAGAGGATTTTCTACCATGCACGGGACCTAACGTGCATGCATCCACAATCTTATTTATTACTGTGTGGGATCACTAACATTATTTATACAGTTTTCTCTCTCTAATCTAGCACGCATTCACAGGTTATTCTACTCACTAAGTTTCATTTGAATAAATAGATGCCTACTATATGTTATAATAAAAGTTTGATTTACATTTTGTTTGCACAATTGTGTTTTTTCTGACAAGACCTTTAAAACAAGACTAATATTGAATATATTTTTAGAAAATATTTTTCTGACAACTAAATGACCATGCTTCAAACTTATTTCATACAAATTTATTAATTACAGGCAAAAGTTTCAATAATGTGTTATTCAAACAATTTTTGAACTTTTATAGTATTTAACAAAACATCGCATAGTCTCATTGTGTTCTAGAATTTCATTTTTATTAGAACTTGTTGAAATATATCCAAATGGGGCCTCGTTTTGAAGTTCTCCTCGTCATGAACACAAACATGCAAACGGATAATAAATTATACTTTTGGTTCAAAAGATAAAATAGATTTAAAATTTGAAATCATAATAAAAAAACATGGGATATTGGAGCATAGACTTGCATGTGGTCAGAGAAAGACCCGACAAACTACGAATAGTATCAATCGCATAGCATCGAACCTTGATGAAAAATCAACGACCCTTCCATGCACGGGACCTCCCGTGCATGGGAGAATTGCTTTTCTCCACGGTTTAGTTATTGCTGAACAGAAGACCATGTAAAGAGTAAAGGGAAATGTAGCATAACAGAACAAATACATGGTGTTGTGTGCTGCAGAGTTGCAGCGTATTCCTGCATTTTGAAAAATGGAATAGATATGATATGCTAGATATAAAGCTTCAGTTTGGAATTCTGCTGTGTAGTTTGGTGTACTCTCAATATCATTTCAAGTATAAGGTTTTGTGACGAAGGGGGTTGAGCCATCAGGCGGAGGTGCCGGCAGGTGAGCTTGACTGATTGCAGCGAGACGAGAGAAGAAGAGGAGTACTCGAGGAAGAGAGTGAGCAGTAAGTTTTTTTGAGTAGTAAGTAGATTCTTATCTGGTCTAGCAATTGTCTTTTTTCCTCCGAAATAGGCAGCCAATCAGTCGCGCCATCGCCACCTCACCACTCGGTGCTGCACAACCCGAGACAGTGTGCCGCCGCCAGACCCGTTGATGACCTAGGAGCACCGCTGCCAGCCGCCACCTCCCGAGCAGGGGCACTGCATGCGGGGAATGTCAAGGATGCCGCGCTAACACCACGCGAGCAAGGCCCAGTGGCGCACGCCGGCGGCGGAGAGAGGGGGTTAGGGGGAAGGGGAGGAACTGGAGGGAGGGAGGGGAGCCTTACTCAGGGAGACAACGTGAGGGGGACCCCGCAGAGAGGATCCTGGGCAAAAGACATTAGATTAATAGAATAGCTTTCGGCTAAAGATTGGGATGAAGAGAAATTAGTTTTTTGGTCAATTTAGGGAATTAGATGGTTGATACACATCCATTTCAAAAAAAATAGAAATAGTACATGCCCATGGTTGAGTGTTATTGTCAATTAATTGATCCAAGGGGAAAATGTGAGCACTATATTGATGCATTAGTATGTCATAACATATCAAGAATATAGAGAGTTTAGCATGAAGTGTTGACGGAAAAGAATATGACTTTGGTATTTGCATGCTAGGTTTCGCTCTTATCTAAAGTCCTGTGAGTACTTTCTTTTGATAAATTTGAACATGTAAATTTGCATTGCGATTTCTTAGCACATCCCTCACAAAAGGTGACATTAAGCAGTTTGAAGATGCTTGTGAGAGGCAGCACATCCTATACAACACCTTGTTGTTATTTTTCCCTTTCGCCTTAGGGTTGGAACTCTCTTGTAAATTCCTAATTTTTAATCTTTGAAAAATAGGATGGCCCTCTTGTCTTCTGTATTGACATATATACTTATATTATTCATATAAGACAAGAGGGCCATCCTATTTTTCTCGACGAAGTTACATTCAACAAAGATGTTTATTGGTGATATTGTTTCATGTAGTGTCCTACATACCACCCAAGATAGATATCGTGAATTTGTATTGTTTACATTAAGTATTTTTGTATTTTCTTAATTTGTAGCATAGAGATGTTAATCTAAGTGTATAGTCAAGGAAGTAAAGGGGGGGGGGTATGCATGTACAATGCTCACAAGTCAGATGCATACTCCTTTAGAACTTCATATATATTTTTAAAAAAGTTCTTCTTTATGACCGTGTTCCCATCGGACGTCTGCTACCTTTGCCACCACCCTTGCATTGGACCTTGCCCTCTACTGTCGGACTGCACACTGCACCTACAAAGCAAAAAGTCTCGGGCAACCATCAATGCTCCTTTTTTGAGGGATATTGACAACAATGACAGGCAATAACCTTCAACCATCAATGCTTATCACTTTTGGACGACACGGTTATTTAAGCCGGTCGACTCGCTCCTCGCACGACAAGGTGGGACTAAACCTCATACCGCACGGGCTTTTTAGCCTATAGGTATGTTTACACATGCTATCGGTAGATTTTTTAAATGCCCGTGGCAACGCACGGGCTTTTTACTAGTGTTTATAGTTCTTAGCTTTGAACCAATGACCGGTTTAACCAATATAATCTTAAACTGGCAATATTTTCTTTTCACACCTTCATCAACAATGACTAAGACCTTCACCTCATGCAATTGGGTGCCATCCCGGGTTATCAAGGACGGTCTGAACAATTTTTTTCAAACTGGCGTTTTAGCCAAGAAAAACGACATCCATTGGAGGGTCCCAGGCACTGAAAATCCTCCTGAACCCAAAAAAGGAGAAGTGATTGTTTTTACTGATCATATGATCTGGGGTCCCCTCCCGGCTCAAAATTCTTTTGAGACGTGCTACAATTCTTCCAACTCCATCCTCAAGACATTGGGCCCAATTCTGTCTGCAACATTTGCAACTTCCAAGTCTTTTGCAAAGCTTATCTTCAAGAGGAACCCACTGTCGAACTGTTCAGGGAATTTTATTATTTGAACCGGCAGATGGAATTCACCAACGGGCCCAGCTTGGAACTAGGCGGAGTTTCAATTCAGAAACGGAAAGAAGCCACCTTCCCATATGCCAAGCCGCCCAGTCATCCCAAGGACCGGAACCAGACTTGGTTCTATTGCCAAGATACATCTCCAGAGGGTGAGAATCCCCTGCTGGGTTACCGTAAACACCGGCTCAGCAACACAAATCAGCTCCCACAACGGATTAGCACGAAGGAACGGGCTAAATATGCGCCCATTTTTTCAAAGATCAGAGCCTTCATGGCCAACGGTTTAACCGACATTAACCTTGTTCGGTGTTGGGTCACCTGGAGGATTCTTTCCTTAAGCCTCTGATCCGGCTTAATGTGCGAGTACACCGGCGATTTGAAAGATCCACAACGCCACTGCGAAATCTAATTATCTGATGCAGAAGTCAATGAAGCGACCAAGGCATTGTTGAATGAAAGCTGGGCAGAGTGTAGTAAAACCGGACTTAGTCCTTTCTGCACCTTCAACCAGCCGCCAGCTGTAAGTTTTGCACATACTTTTTCAGTTGAATCATGTTTTCATTAACACTGTTCTCTTATAATCATCTGACTTCCACATGTCGATTCTCCATTTTGGAAGAAGAAGCTGCAAGACAAGCCGGCCAAGCAGACCCGGACCGAGACCAAGGTTAACAAAAAGCCTACCAAGAAGAAGACCGACCCCTCCGAGTTACTGGACTTGGATGACGATGGTGATGATGATGAGTCGGAGGTAGAACTTGATTCTCTTGGCTCATTTTTTGCACATCTCATTGACAATGACCATTACCAGGAAGAAGCGGAAGCCAGCCGTGCGGGTGACGAAGAGGTAATTGTTCTTTCCTCCGGCTCAGAATCTCTGCCAAAACAGAAAACTCGACAAGCAAGCCGAAAAGTAAGGTTTTCTCATCCTTTGGCTTATTTGGATCCCAACTTTATTTTGAAGAAGCAGCAACATGAAGCTCGCCGCACAACCCGAAACAGTGGAGGCGGGATTCTTTCCTCCGGCTTACCAAACACTCTAGCTCCCCGCAAGCATCGTCCAGAGGTCTCAACAATTTCCGACTTAACTTATCCCAAGGCGGGTGGTTTTTGACAACCTCTTAATCCTTCCGACTCAAATTATCAGGGAACATCTCAATCCTCTTCTGGCGAATCAACGGGAACTCATGTCCCGGCCTTCAAACCCGTGCCTGGGTAAGATTGTTAAGTCTCTGCTTTCAATTATGTACTCAATTGTTGTGTTAACCTTAACCTCGTCTTGTATTTCATTCACAGAGCTATGGAAAACCCCAGCAAGAAAATGAAGGTGACAAAAACGACTGACAACCCTTTTGAACTAGAAAAGCAGTCAACAGACACCTCCTTCAACGCCCTTGAAGCCACAGCTGATGAGCCACCATTGGAAGAGAACAACGTTATCATAGACCAGATGGACGTTGATCCAACCACCACCAAGCCGCCAAGCCCCATCAAGCCGCCAAGCCCCATCAAGCCTACTGAAGAAAAGTCTGATGATGTTATCATCACTGGGCTTGGTTATACAGCACCAGGCAATCCCACTATCTTGTTAAAGCACAGCGCCAAGGAAGAAATTTCTGTTGCTGACAAAGGCAAGTGGTCAGTTAATTTAGAGAGTTATGCCCACTTTAGTGCGCAAGAGATCCACTCTAGGTGCTTGAACCGTCTGCCTACAAGCCGTGACTTTGAAGTTGGCTTAGTCAACTTGATGAAGGAGCATTTTGAGGTAAACATGGCAGCTCTCTTCATATGAATATACTTATATCAGCCGCCAAGTCTACATGATATGATAGAATTGAATGTATTATAGACTTTTAAATAACCTTGTAGAACAATACCAGTAGTCCCCAAGGGCTGGCTTATACTTTCAAGATAAGTCGGGACTTCAAATAGTAATCCTTAGATTTTGCACGTGTAGCCCCCAAGGGCCGGCTTAATCTGTCAAGATAAGCCAGGACTTCAAATAGTAATGATTCAATTTTGCACCTTTAGCCCCCAAGGGCCGGCTTAAACTGTCAAGATCAGCCGAGTCTCATTACCATACTTGTCCATAAAATCCAAGCATATAGCCCCCATGAATCGGCTATAGTCACCATAATGTAGTCGGGTCATCATAAAAATTGTCTTCAAAAAGGAGTAATGTGCATTAGCCCCCAAGTGCCAAGTGAAATACTTGTATTGTGCTTGGGACTTTTAAATAAAATGATTGTAACCCCGCCTATTGTTTATATCCTGCAGGCTGAACTTAATGTCAAAGAATCCCAAGTCACGGATCTTCAAGAGAATATAAAGTCTCAACAATCTGAAACCTCCAAGGCCAAAGTAGAATTGACCACCGCCTTGGCAGAGATGGAAAAACAGAAGAAGAACTTCAAGGCTGACCAGCTAGGCTGGGAGACAGAGAAAACAACTCTGTTGAAGAGAACCGAGGAAGCAGAAGCAGCTCTTAAGCCGGTGGCTGAAGAGCTTGCTGGTTTAAAACATCAAGTAAATGCCATGACTGCTGCCATCTTCGGTAAGTAACTTCATCTCAATTTGTTACTACCAATCAATTGTAATACTCATTCATCCGGCTTACATATTTAATTGGTACTGCAGGCTCCAGAATCGCCCATCTTGGCTCAGACATGCGCAAGAAGCTGAAAGCTGCCTATATCTGATAGAGCAACTGTACACTGGTGCGCAACGAGCTATCTTTGCTGCCTCACACAAGAAAAACCGCCAACCCTCATCAAGGACACACTGGAGAAGTTATCTATGCTGCCCCAACAAGTTGAAGAGCTAAAGAAATCAGCTGCTAGAGCCGGTGCAATCACCACGCTAACCCGGGCTAAAGCATGGCAAGCAGACCTTGACCCGGGAGACTTGGCCATTGGCTGCCCCAGTGTCAAGGAGGACAGGTCTGAAGGAAATATGCCCTAGAGGCAATAATAAAGTTATTATTTATTTCCTCATATCATGATAAATGTTTATTATTCATGCTAGAATTGTATTAACCGGAAACATGATACATGTGTGAATACATAGACAAACACAGTGTCACTAGTATGCCTCTACTTGACTAGCTCATTAATCAAAGATGGTTATGTTTCCTAATCATAGACATGTGTTGTCATTTGATTAATGGGATCACATCATTAGGAGAATGTTGTGATTGACTTGACCCATTCCGTTAGCTTAGCACTTGATCGTTTAGTATGTTGCTATTGCTTTCTTCATGACTTATACAAAGTTCCTACAACTATGAGATTGTGCAACTCCCGTTTACCGGAGGAACACTTTGTGTGCTACCAAACATCACAACGTAACTGGGTGCTCTATAGGTGTCTCCAAAGGTACATGTTGAGTTGGCATAATTCGAGATTAGGTTTTGTCACTCCGATTGTCGGAGAGGTATCTCTGGGCCATCTCGGTAATACTCATCACTTAAGCCTTGCAAGCATTGTAACTAATGAGTTAGTTATGAAATGATGTATTAAGGAACGAGTAAAGAGACTTGCCGGTAATGAGATTGAACTAGGTATTGGATACCGACGATCGAATCTCGGGCAAGTAACATACCGATGACAAAGGGAACAACGTATGTTGTTATGCGGTTTGACCGATAAAGATCTTCGTAGAATATGTAGGAACCAATATGAACATCCAGGTTCCACTATTGGTTATTGACTGAGAATAGTTCTAGGTCATGTCTACATAGTTCTCGAACCCGTAGGGTCCGCACGCTTAACGTTACGATGACAGTTTTATTATGAGTTTATAAGTTTTGATGTACCGAAGTTTGTTCGGAGTCCCGGATGTGATCACGGACATGACGAGGAGTCTCGAAATGGTCAAGACATAAAGATTGATATATTGGACGACTATATTCGGACACCGGAAGTGTTCCGGGTGATTTCGGAGAAAACCGGAGTGTCGGAGGGTTATCGGAACCCCTCCGGGAGAGTTAATGGGCCACATGGGCCTTGGTGGGAAGGGAGAGGGGCGGCCAGGGTGGGCCGCGCGCCCCCTCTCCCTCTGGTCCGAATTGGACTAGGAGGGGGGCGGCGCCCCCCTCTTTCCTTTCCCCTCTCCCCCTTCCTTCCCCCTCCTAGTAGGAGTAGGAAAGGAGGAGTCCTACTCCTACTAGGAGGAGGACTCCTCCTCCTTGGCGCGCCCCAAGGGGCCGGCCGGCCTCCCGCCTTGCTCCTTTATATACGGGGGCAGGGGGCACCCTAGAACACACAAGTTGATCTACGGATCATTCCTTAGCCGTGTGCGGTGCCCCCCTCCACCATTTCCACCTCGGTCATATCGTCGCGGAGTTTAGGCGAAGCCCTGCGCCGGTAGAACATCATCATCGTCACCACATCGTCGTGTTGACGGAACTCATCCCCGACGCTTTGCTGGATTGGAGCCCGGGGAACGTCATCGAGCTGAATGTGTGCTGAACACGGAGGTGCCGTACGTTCGATGCTTGGATCGGTCGAGTCATGAAGACGTACGACTACATCAACCACGTTGTGATAATGCTTCCGCTTATGGTCTACGAGGGTACGTGGACAATACTCTCCTCTCTCGTTGCTATGCCATCACCATGATCTTGCATGTGCGTAGGAAATTTTTTGAAATTACTACGTTACCCAACAGTGGCATCCGAGCCTAGGTTTTATGCGTTGATGTTATATGCATGAGTAGAACACAAATGAGTTGTGGGCGATACAAGTCATACTGCTTACCAGCATGTCATACTTTGGTTCGGCGGTATTGTTGGATGAAGCGGCCCGGACCGACATTACGCATACGTTTACGCGAGACTGGTTCTACCGACGTGCTTTGCACACAGGTGGCTGGCGGGTGTCAGTTTCTCCAACTTTAGTTGAACCGAGTGTGGCTACGCCCGGTCCTTGCGAAGGTTAAAACAACACTAACTTGACGAACTATCATTGTGGTTTTGATGCATAGGTAAGAACGGTTCTTGCTAAGCCCGTAGCAGCCAGGTAAAACTTGCAACAACAAAGTAGAGGACGTCTAACTTGTTTTTGCAGGGCATGTTGTGATGTGATATGGTCAAGACGTGATGCTATATTTATTGTATGAGATGATCATGTTTTGTAACCGAAGTTATCGGCAACTGGCAGGAGCCATATGGTTGTCGCTTTATTGTATGAAATGCAAACGCCCTGTAATTGCTTTACTTTATCACTAAGCGGTAGCGATAGTCGTAGAAGCAATAGATGGCATAAACAACAACGATGCTACGATGGAGATCAAGGTGTCGCGCCGGTGACGATGGTGATCACGACGGTGCTTCGAAGATGGAGATCACAAGCACAAGATGATGATGGCCATATCATATCACTTATATTGATTGCATGTGATGTTTATCCTTTATGCATCTTATCTTGCTTTGATTGACGGTAGCATTTTAAGATGATCTCTCACTAAAATTATCAAGAAGTGTTCTCCCTGAATATGCACCGTTGCCAAAGTTCGTCGTGCTCAGACACCACGTGATGATCGGGTGTGATAAGCTCTACGTCCATCTACAACAGGTGCAAGCCAGTTTTGCACACGCAGAATATTCAGATTATACTTGATGAGCCTAGCATATGCAGATATGGCCTCGGAACACAGAGACCGAAAGGTCAAGCGTGAATCATATAGTAGATATGATCAACATAGTGATGTTCACCATTGAAAACTACTCCATCTCACGTGATGATCGGTTATGGTTTAGTTGATTTGGATCACGTAATCACTTAGATGACTAGAGAGATATCTATCTAAGTGGGAGTTCTTAAGTAATATGATTAATTGAACTTAAATTTATCATGAACTTAGTACCTGATAGTATTTTGCTTGTCTATGTTTGTTGTAGATAGATGGCTCGTGCTGTCGTTCCGTTGAATTTTAATGCGTTCCTTGAGAAAGAAAAGTTGAAAGAGGATGGTAGCAATTACACGGACTGGGTCCGTAACTTGAGGATTATCCTCATTGATGCACAGAAGAATTACGTCCTGAAAGCACCGCTGGGTGCCAGGCCTGCTGCAGGAGCAACAGCAGATGTCGTGAACGTCTGGCAGAGCAAAGCTGATGACTACTCTATAGTTCAGTGTGCCATGCTTTATGGCTTAGAACCGGGTCTTCAACGACGTTTTGAACGTCATGGAGCATATGAGATGTTCCAGGAGTTGAAGTTAATATTTCAAGCAAATGCCCGGATTGAGAGATATGAAGTCTCCAATAAGTTCTATAGCTGCAAGATGGAGGAGAATAGTTCTGTTAGTGAGCATATACTCAAAATGTCTGGGTATAATAATCACTTGATTCAACTGGGAGTTAATCTTCCGGATGATAGCATCATTGACAGAATTCTCCAATCACTGCCACCAAGCTACAAGAGCTTTGTGATGAACTATAATATGCAAGGGATGAACAAGACAATTCCCGAGCTCTTCGCAATGCTAAAGGCTGCGGAGGTAGAAATCAAGAAGGAGCATCAAGTGTTGATGGTCAACAAGACCACTAGTTTCAAGAAAAAGGGCAAAGGGAAGAAGAAAGGGAACTTCAAGAAGAACAGCAAGCAAGTTGCTGCTCAAGAGAAGAAACCCAAGACTAGACCTAAGCCCGAAACTGAGTGCTTCTACTGCAAGCAAACTGGTCACTGGAAGCGGAACTGCCCCAAGTATTTGGCGGATAAGAAGGATGGCAAAGTGAACAAAGGTATATGTGATATACATGTTATTGATGTGTACCTAACTAGAGCTCGTAGTAGCACCTGGGTATTTGATACTGGTTCTGTTGCTAATATTTGCAACTCGAAACAGGGACTACGGAATAAGCGAGCACTGGCCAAGGACGAGGTGATGCTGCGCTTGGGAAACGGTTCCAAAGTCGATGTGATCGCGGTCGGCACGCTACCTCTACATCTATCGTCGGGATTAGTCTTAGACCTAAATAATTGTTATTTGGTGCCAGCGTTGAGCATGAACATTATATCTGGATCTTGTTTGACGCGAGACGGTTATTCATTTAAATCAGAGAATAATGGTCGTTCTATTTATATGAGTAATATCTTTTATGGTCATGCACCCTTGAAGAGTGGTCTATTTTTATTAAATCTCGATAGTAGTGATACACATATTCATAATGTCCAAACCAAAAGATGCAGATTTGATAATGATAGTGCAACTTATTTGTGGCACTGCCGTTTAGGTCATATCGGTGTAAAGCGTATGAAGAAACTCCATACTGATGGACTTTTGGAATCACTTGATTATGAATCACTTGGTACTTTCGAACCGTGCCTCATGGGCAAGATGACTAAAACATCATTCTCCGGTACTATGGAGAGAGCAACAAATTTGTTGGAAATCATACATACAGATGTATGTGGACCGATGAATATTGAAGCTCGTGGCGGATATCGTTATTTTCTCACCTTCACAGATGATTTGAGCAGATATGGGTATATCTACTTAATGAAACACAAGTCTGAAACATTTGAAAAGTTCAAAGAATTTCAGAGTGAAGTGGAAAATCATCGTAACAAGAAAATTAAGTTTCGACGATCTGATCGTGGAGGAGAATATTTGAGTTACGAGTTTGGTTTACATTTGAAACAATGCGGAATAGTTTCGCAACTCACGCCACCCGGAACACCACAACGTAATGGTGTGTCCGAACGTCGTAATCGTACTTTACTAGATATGGTGCGATCTATGATGTCTCTTACTAATTTACTGCTATCGTTTTGGGGTTATGCTTTAGAGACGGCTGCATTCACATTGAATAGGGCACCATCAAAATCCGTTGAGATGACGCCTTATGAACTATGGTTTGGCAAGAAACCAAAGTTGTCATTTCTTAAAGTTTGGGGCTGCGATGCTTATGTGAAGAAACTTCAACCAGATAAGCTCGAACCCAAATCGGAGAAATGTGTCTTCATAGGATACCCAAAAGAGACTGTTGGGTACACCTTCTATCACAGATCCGAAGGCAAGACATTCGTTGCTAAGAATGGATCCTTTCTAGAAAAAGAGTTTCTCTCGAAAGAAGTGAGTGGGAGGAAAGTATAACTTGATGAGATAACTATGTCTGCTCCCTCATTGGAAAGTAGTTCATCACAGAAATCAGTTCCTATGACATCTACACCAATTAGTGATGAAGATAATGATATTGATCATGAAACTTCAGATCAAGTTTCTACTGAACCTCGTAGGTCTACCAGAATAAAATCTGCACCAGAGTGGTACGGTAATCCTATTCTGGAAGTCATGTTACTTGACCATGATGAACCTACGAACTATGAGGAAGCGATGATGAGCCCAGATTCCGCAAAATGGCTAGAAGCCATGAAATCTGAGATGGGATGCATGTATGAAAACAAAGTATGGACTTTGGTTGACTTGCCCGATGATCGGCAAGCCATTGAGAATAAATGGATCTTTAAGAAGAAGACTGACGCTGACGGTAATGTAACTGTCTATAAAGCTCGACTTGTTGCGAAAGGTTTTCGACAAGTTCAAGGGGTTGACTACAATGAGACTTTCTCACCCGTAGCGATGCTTAAGTCTGTCCGAATCATGTTAGCGATTGCCACATTTTATGATTATGAAATTTGGCAGATGGATGTCAAAACCGCATTTCTGAATGGATTTCTGGAAGAAGAGTTGTATATGATGCAACCGGAAGGTTTTGTCGATCCTAAGGGAGCTAACAAAGTGTGAAAGCTCCAGCGATCAATCTATGGTCTGGTGCAAGCCTCTCGGAGTTGTAATAAACGCTTTGATAGTGTGATCAAGGCATATGGTTTTATACAGACTTTTGGAGAAGCCTGTATTTACAAAAAAGTGAGTGGGAGCTCTGTAGCATTTCTAATATTATATGTGGATGACATATTGTTGATTGGGAATGATATAGAATTTCTGAATGGCATAAAAGGATACTTGAATAAAAGTTTTTCAATGAAAGACCTCGGTGAAGCTGCTTACATATTGGGCATTAAGATCTATAGAGATAGATCAAGACGCTTGATTGGACTTTCACAATGCACGTACCTTGATAAAGTGTTGAAAAAGTTCAATATGGATCAGGCGAAGAAAGGGTTCTTGCCTGTATTACAAGGTATAAAGTTGAGTCAGACTCAATGCCCGACCACTGCAGAAGATAGAGAGAAAATGAAAGGAATTCCCTATGCTTCCGCCATAGGCTCTATCATGTATGCAATGCTGTGTACCAGACCTGATGTGTGCCTTGCTATTAGTTTGGCAGGGAGGTACCAAAGTAATCCAGGAGTGGGTCACTGGACGGCGGTCAAGAACATCCTGAAATACCTGAAAAGGACTAAGGATATGTTTCTCGTATATGGAGGTGACAAAGAGCTAGTCGTAAATGGTTACGTTTATGCAAGCTTTGACACTGATCCGGACGATTCTAAATCGCAAACCGGATACGTATTTTTATTAAACGATGGAGCTGTAAGTTGGTGCAGTTCTAAACAAAGCGTCGTGGCGGGATCTACATGTGAAGCGGAGGACATAGCTGCTTCGGAAGCAGCAAATGAAGGAGTCTGGATGAAGGAGTTCATTTCCGATCTAGGTGTTATACCTAGTGCATCGGGACCAATGAAGATCTTCTGTGACAATACTGGTGCAATTTCCTTGGCAAAGGAATCCAGATTTCACAAGAGGACCAAGCACATCAAGAGACGCTTCAATTCCATTCGGGACCAAGTCCAAGTGGGAGACATAGAGATTTGTAAAATACATACGGATCTGAATATTGCAGACCCGTTGACTAAGCCTCTCTCACGAGCAAAACATGATCAGCACCAAGACTCCATGGGTGTTAGAATCATTACTATGTAATCTAGATTATTGACTCCAGTGCAAGTGGGAGACTGAAGGAAATATGCCCTAGAGGCAATAATAAAGTTACTATTTATTTCCTCATATCATGATAAATGTTTATTATTCATGCTAGAATTGTATTAACCGGAAATATGACACATGTGTGAATACATAGACAAACATAGTGTCACTAGTATGCCTCTACTTGACTAGCTCATTAATCAAAGATGGCTATGTTTCCTAATCATAGACATGTGTTGTCATTTGATTAATGGGATCACATCATTAGGAGAATGTTGTGATTGACTTGACCCATTCCGTTAGCTTAGCACTTGATCGTTTAGTATGTTGCTATTGCTTTCTTCATGACTTATACAAAGTTCCTACAACTATGAGATTGTGCAACTCCCGCTTACCGGAGGAACACTTTGTGTGCTACCAAACGTCACAACATAACTGGGTGATTATAAAGGTGCTCTACAGGTGTCTCCAAAGGTACATGTTGAGTTGGCATAATTCGAGATTAGGTTTTGTCACTCCGATTGTCGGAGAGGTATCTCTGGGCCATCTCGGTAATACTCATCACTTAAGCCTTGCAAGCATTGTAACTAATGAGTTAGTTATGAAATGATGTATTACGGAACGAGTAAAGAGACTTGCCGGTAACGAGATTGAACTAGGTATTGGATACCGACGATCGAATCTCGGGCAAGTAACATACCGATGACAAAGGGAACAACGTATGTTGTTATGCGGTTTGACCGATAAAGATCTTCGGAGAATATGTAGGAACCAATATGAACATCTAGGTTCCACTATTGGTTATTGACTGAGAATAGTTCTAGGTCATGTCTACATAGTTCTCGAACCCGTAGGGTCCGCACGCTTAACGTTACGATGACAGTTTTATTATGAGTTTATAAGTTTTGATGTACCGAAGTTTGTTCGGAGTCCCGGATGTGACCACGGACATGACGAGGAGTCTCGAAATGGTCAAGACATAAAGATTGATATATTGGACGACTATATTCGGACACCGGAAGTGTTCCGGGTGATTTCGGAGAAAACCGGAGTGCCGGAGGGTTACCGGAACCCCACGGGAGAGTTAATGGGCCACATGGGCCTTGGTGGGAAGAGAGAGGGGCGGCCAGGGTGGGCCGCACGCCCCCTCTCCCTCTGGTCCGAATTGGACTAGGAGGGGGGGGGGGCGGCACCCCCCTCTTTCCTTTCCCCTCTCCCCCTTCCTTCCTCCTCCTAGTAGGAGTAGGAAAGGAGGAGTCCTACTCCTACTAGGAGGAGGACTCCTCCTCCTTAGCGCGCCCCAAGGGGCCGGCCGGCCTCCCCCCTTGCTCCTTTATATACGGGGGCAGGGGGGCACCCTAGAACACACAAGTTGATCTACGGATCATTCCTTAGCTGTGTGCGGTACCCCCCTCCACCATATTCCACCTCGGTCATATCGTCGCGGAGTTTAGGCGAAGCCCTGCGCCGGTAGAACATCATCATCGTCACCACGCCGTCGTGCTGACGGAACTCATCCCCGACGCTTTGCTAGATTGGAGCCCGGGGAACGTCATTGAGCTGAACGTGTGCTGAACACGGAGGTGCTGTACGTTCGGTGCTTGGATCGGTCGAGTCGTGAAGACGTACGACTACATCAACCGCGTTGTGATAACGCTTCCGCTTACGGTCTACGAGGGTACGTGGACAATACTCTCCTCTCTCGTTGCTATGCCATCACCATGATCTTGCATGTGGTAGGAATTTTTTTGAAATTACTACGTTACCCAACAAGGTCTCCCTTCAGCACTGATGATTTTGCGGTGATAGCAAGAGAAATGCGCCCGCTAGCAAGCAAACTAGCTGAGGACACCAACCTGTCACATTATCAGGCGGTTTACAATGATGACAACAAGAAGGTCAAAGCGCCGATCCATGAATCCCAGGACCTTACTCCTCCAATTCATAAGCACACTTTTGCCCCTGACATTGACCCGTCAACACTTATTAGTGACGAGGCTATATTCAAAGCTTTGACTGGGATCAACTGGGCAACCTCTGACTTGCAGCCAATGGGTGAAGAAGAGGATGATGAACCGGTGCACGATGACCCGGAGCCCTCTACCCGCCAAGGTCAAGATCGGTAAACCGCAGACCGACTTAGCATCTGTCAGTTGAGATATGTTACCAAAACACTTATTCTTTTGGGCCGTTTGTTGCCTTGTAATAGGCTAGTTGGAAAACAATTATCTGCCATGCCATCACGCATGTTGATCTGCATAACACTTATGAACCGTTTTGATCTTATTTGACAATCTACTATTTACGTTCATAAACCTTGCATACAAACAGAGCACAAGTGCCTTGGTGGTTTACCCCAAGGCGGGTCATAATACCCTGTAAAAATCACTGGTGACTGTCGTCCATAGCTAGGGCCGGTTTATCAAAACCTCATATAATCATAAGTAAATAAATATCATACCCGTGATACTTACGTGTATTGCCGGCTTACCATTCCATATGCAATGAGGGTAACAACCCAGACTCGGAGTGTAACGCTCTGTGCAATTTATTCATACTGCCGACTTACAATGCCATAGACAGCAAAGGGTGACATCCTAAATTTTTAGAGTACATAACTCCATACATATGATCGTCATACACTGGCGACTTATCGTCCAAAACCAGGACGAGCTAACAAAACACCAGATATTATTAAATAAAGATCAAGGCATCATGGCCTGAATCGAGTTTTAACCATATATCAATATGGTACGAACAGAAAACATCAAAAAAGATTGAAAGGCAATAGAAAACAGAAAATCAAGGCATTTAAAGGCTGCCAAGCCTCAACATTAAGTGCTATTCCGAGGCTGCACAGCCACTGAGTTACTCCTTAATTCAAACTTGTAAGTCGGGCCTCACATGACCAATCGCCGTTTTAACTTTGACAATTTGAGGGTCTTTACAAGATTGACTGTCAAGCGTACGGCGAGTCATTCCAGGATTACCTGATCGGAGTGGAAAGCATACAAAGGCAAGATAACCCGGATTTTTGGTGAATACACCTGGCGTCCAAGCCTATTACGAGGGACAACAAAGCTCTTGTTCATTTAACAAGAAGCCCCCAAGTAATATTTTGGTCCAGGCATACAAGCTGGTCCAGTAGTGTAGTCATAGCTATGCTCAATGAGTAGGAAGCCCCCAAGTATTTTGCAATCAAGGCGTACAAGCTGGATCAAAAGGGTAATCATAGCTATGCTCAATGAGCAGGAAGCCCCCAAGTGACCTAATGAAGTAACAATAAAGACTCAGATTCTTAGAAATGAAACGACAGAGGCCCTGAATCATCAGGGATGCCAGCTTTATTATACTAATCATAATATATACATTGGTAAAAGTATGTACATCACAAGAGCTGGCGGCTCAGGTGTAATAAGGCCGAAGATGAGCAATATTCCACGGTCGGTGGGTCTCCTCCTCCGACGTGCGCGAGTCCTTGTGGTCTCGAACATCGATAAGGTAGTATGACCCATTGTTCAGATTTTTGCTGACCACAAAAGGCCCTTCCCAAGGTGGGGATAACTTGTGCATGTCAGTTTGATCCTGGATGAGCCGAAGCACCAAATCCCCTTCTTGAAAGGTCCTGGTTTTAACCCGGCGGCTGTGATAACTACGCAGATCTTGCTGGTAAATCGTCGAACGAGCCGCCGCAAGGTCACGCTCTTCATCCAATAGGTCAACATCATCCTGACGTGCTTTCTCATTATCAGCTTCAACGCCGCCACACGGGGTGAGTCGTGACGTATATGTCACTAGGGAGAACCGCCTCTGCTCCGTAAACCATGAAGAAAGGCGTGTAACCCACGGATCTGTTGGGGGTGGTATTGACACTCCAAAGCACTGAGGGCAACTCTTCCACCCAACAACCCGGTGTCCTCTACAAAGGGACCATAAGCCAGGGTTTGATACCTCTCAAAATTTCTTGATTGGCTCTTTCAGCTTGACCATTAGACTGGGGGTGAGCCACCGACGACACATCAAACCGGATATGCTCTTGTTGACAGAATTCTTTCATCGCACCCTTAGACAGATTAGTACCATTATCAGTGATGATACTATGAGGGTATCCAAAATGAAAGATCGCCGTTTTGATAAACTGAACCGCCGCTGCTGCATCAGATTTGCTGACGGTTCAGCTTCTACCCACTTTGTAAAGTTGTCAATATATAGCTACCAGGAGACGAGTCTTTTTTTCCTTGGACCTTTTAAAAGGCCCAACCATATCTAGCCCCCAGACTGCAAACGGCCAAGTAACTGGAATCATCCGCAATTATTGAGCCGGCACATGAGCTCGTCTTGAAAATTTCTAACAACCATCTAATTTACTAACTAGATCTTCTGCATCAGCATGATCTGTCAGCCAATAAAACCCATGATAAAAAGCTTTAGCAATAAGAGACTTAGAGCCGGCATGATGACCGCAATCTCCTTCATGAATATCCCTTAGAATTTCACGGCCCTCCTTAGGAGAAATGCATTGTTGAAACGCTCATGTAACATTGCATATATGTAACTCACCATTGACAATAGTCATTGACTTAGACCTCTGGGTTATTTGCGTGACCAAGGTTACATCCTCAGGTAACTCGCCCCGGGGCATATGGGCCAAATATGGAATAGTCCAATCAGGAATAACATGGAGAGCCGCCACCAACTGTGCCTCCAGGTCAGGAATTGCAAGATTTTCCTCTGTAGGCAATTTCCTGAGGTAAATCTTGCAATGCCTTGATCTGATGATAACCAGAATAAGCATCCAAAAAGCTCAAATGCTCACAACCCGCCGTAGCATCAATAATCTGATCAATATGAGGGAGAGCAAAAAGGTCAGCCGGACAAGCCTTATTAAGGTCTGTATAATCCACACACATACGCAAACTGCCATTTTTCTTAAGTACCAGCACTAGGTTAGCCAAACACTCAGGATGAAAAACTTCAACGATGAACCCTGCCGCCAAGAGCCATGCTACTTCCTCACCAATTGCCTTACGCCTCTCTTCATTAAAATGATGAAGGAATTGCTTGACCGGTTTAAACTTTGGATCCACATTAAGAGTGTGCTCAGCGAGTTCCCTCAGTACACCTGGCATGTCAGAAGGTTTCCATGCAAAGATGTCCAAACCTGGAACCGGAGCTGCAATCGAGCTACCTGATGACGGAATAGTGAGTGATGGGAAGCTAGCATGAAAGGTCCTCCAGCTTGCTTGCTTGGTCAAAACAGGCTTTAAAGACAGCTTTGTCTTTTGCTATCTTACTGATTCTCACGGATGAACTCGATGAGCGCGCTTTCCTAGTTCGGATCCATATCAGCACTGATGTTGAACTGCTTGGACGAGTCACGGGGCACAAAATCAACCAATTTAGTGTCTTTTTCCGATCTAAACTTCAACAGGGGGTCATTTTCTGTAGTTGGCTTCTTCAAAGGCGTCATATCCACCGGGTCAATATTATCTTTATAAAACTTTAACTCCTCAGTGGCACAGGCCGACTCAGCATACGCAGCATCACCCTCGTAACAATCCAGAGCAATCTTTCTATCACCATGCACCATGATGGCGCCCTTATGACCCGACATTTTAAGCTGCAAATAAACATAACAAGGCCGTGCCATAAACTTGGCATAAGCCGACCGCCCGAACAAAGCATGATACAGGCTCTTGATCTTGGCCACCTCAAAGGTCAGTTTCTCAGCTTTGGAATCATGATCATCTCCAAATGCCACATCCGGGGTTATTTTGCCCACTGGATACACCGACTTACCAGGCACCACCCCATGGAAAACAGTAGACGACGTCTTAAGATCTTTGTCAGTCAAATTCATACGACAAAAAATCTCATAGTAAAGGATATTGATATTGCTGCCCCCATCCATGAGCACCTTTGTAAGCTTATATCCTCCTACCTGTGGAGCAACCACCAATGCTAACTGACCTGGATTGTCAATCCGGGGCGGGTGATCCTCACGGCTCCATACAATAGGATGCTCAGACCATCTAAAATAACGAGGCACTGCCGGCTCAACGGAGTTCACTGCTCGCTTATGGATTTTCTGGTCCTGTTTGCACGGACTTTTGGTGAACACATGATATTGAACACTATTCAGTTGCTTTGGATTGCTATGATAACCAGACTGCTGATGTTGATTCCCTTGGCTTGATTGTTGATTAAAACCACCTTGATTGCCTTGGCCTTGGAAACCAGAGCTTGAACCGCCACCTCCAAACCCAGGTCCATGAGAACCGGATCCTGAACAGCCATGCGGGCCATGATTATTCTGGAAAAAAATTAGAGTTTCTATATTCCCTCATGATGAAGCAATCCTTCCATAGATGACTGTCCAGCTTATCCTGGGTTCCGTGCTTTGGGCAAGGCTAATTCATCATGGCCTCAAGTTTGAACTTCGGCCCTCCAAACTGGGGCGCCAGCATTTTACCCTTATGACGCTGGCTATTACTCTGCGTATTGGTGTTTGGCACGAAGTCTAAAACATCGTTCGCTTTACGTTTACCATTGCCACCTTGACTCACCATGTTATGTTGTCCCTTTGCATTACCACTCTTCTTCTCCTTTCCAACCTTCTCTACATCAGACTCAAGGTCTTTCGTGCTATCCGAGTCAGCATATTTAGCGAGAGCTGCCATGAGCTCCCCCATATCATTGCAATTACGCTTCAGCCGCCCCAATTTCTACTTAAGGGGAAGAAAATGACAGTTCTTCTCCAACATCAGGACTGCTGAACCAGCGTTGATACTGTCTGATGACTGTATAACAGCTGAGATCCGGCGCACCCAATTGGTTGTTGACTCACCTTCACCTTGGATGCAAGAGTCCAAATCCAGAATCGACATAGGCTGCTTGCACGTGTCTTTAAAATTTTGAATAAATAGTTTTTTCAACTCCGCCCATGACCCAATGGAGTTAGCGGGCAGCCCTTTCAACCAAGTGTGAGCCGGCCCATCCAACATCATGGTGAAGTACTTAGCACATGCAGCATCACTCACATCCAGCATCTCCATAGCCATCTCATAGCTCTCAATCCAAGCCTCTGGGGGCTGATCCGCCGTGTAATTAGGCACCTTGCGAGGGCCTTTGAAATCCTTAGGCAAACGCTCATTGCGTAGAGCCGGCACTAAACATGGCACACCCAAGGTTCTAGAGGTTACTCCCGCCTCGACAGACGTTGAAGGATAAAACAGAGATTCTTGTTGAGCCGCCAGCTGAGCTACCAACTCCGCCTCACGTCGCGCTCTACCCTGGTCCACCAAAGCCTGAGCATCATTACCAGCGTGCGGCGGGTCAGGCTAACGAGGTTGATTGCGGTGCCCCTCACTGCTCAATATGGCTGGCTCATCAATGTGCCTGCTATAACTCCGGCTTGGACATGGGGTTGAGTGAATCCGATCACAACTATATGAATAAGTCCCCTGTTGAGCCACCGCTCTCTGAAGAAGTTCTCCAGCTCTCCATATTTCCATCACCGCTGGCGACTGATCCTAAACCGAGAGAGCCGCCATTCGAGTAGCCACAGCTATGATGTTATCCAAAGGATTAGAAAAATGACTCGGGGGCGTCGGAACATGCTGAGGGGTCAA